>NC_051852.1:79047585-79350615 GCF_905115235.1 Hermetia illucens | reverse complement strand
CACTGCTGACATTCAAAACAGTTTCATCTACCACCCCCACAAAATTTCTACAGACAATCAAAAAGCAAAGTTGGGAAAATTAACAAAACCTGACGGCATTACAATTATGTTTTGGAAAGTGGGTATTTGAAACTTAACAGTCTAGTCCAGTGAACAAAATACATAGTGACAAATAAGGGATGGTTCAAATACCTTTCAATGAACCCATTCATTATGATAATAGTTAACCAAATTTACTGCGTCAGGAAATGTTTGGTTGCTTATGAAGAAATAACTTGGGATGGACCATCTTCTCTGCATTGCCGTCCTGGATGTAGAGACATTTCACCATGTGCCCCACAAGCTCAACTTGGGTAGAAACTTCAAGCTGGATACTTCGGAAATGAAAGTTTTTATGTTTCTCTTAAGTAAAATGCAAGGAAGTCCATACATAGATACAAATTAAACTGTGCATTGATTTTTACGTTTCCTAGGCCTAGACTGGATACCGGTTGTTGCACCGTTGATGATGGTGATACACAATCAAATCTAAATACTAGTTAGTAATACTACTCAATGAAGGGATAAAAGTAGCTTCCTTGTTTATTGTCCTAATGAGACGCCTGTTTTACAATTAACCACAAAAGAAAATTAAAATAAAGTTTTCCTATGTCCTCATTTAAGAGTTAACAACTTTCTAGAACGCTTAACCTTGACTACTTATAGTTTGGCTATGTTACTAAGAAGATTGTGTGTCTTGAGGGTAGTTCACTGGGTGAATACTTATTGTGGACTTAATCCATGCCCAATGTTACCCATTAATAAGTATCTGCACTCAGTTGTGGAACAATTTTTCTAGCGTGGGATCTTGATTTGTGTTGTTGTAGAGCTGTGCGATGAAAAATATATAAAGTAGAATTTCGATAATTCGTGTGATCAAAAGGCTGACGAGTTGGTACGAAATATTGATAATCCCGCAATTATAGGGAGTGAAAAATAAGGAAAATTAACTCTAGGGGCCGGAAAATTTGTACAGATTACAGGAAATACGAATAATCGATGTACCAATTATGTCGGTAATTCATTCGATCATTATAATTTATGAAATGAGTAGCGGTAGACCATGAATAGTTCGCGGAAATCCAATGGTATCTCTAGGGAACATTGGGCACACCAGCAATTAGACAAACTTCGCCGTTGATTTTGTATTCTTTTTTTCGGTCTGCCTTGCTTGCAAATTCGTGATAAATTCCTATAGAGACAATGATAGCTAGCAATGATTGCGCCAGCCAGAGATTATTACCCTGAATTGATTCAGGTACTCATTCAAACTTAAGTGGGCTGGTATCCGACGTCAAATCACGATACAAATTCCAATGACACCTGTGAGATTTGAACCGCTTCCTTCCGTACGACAGCTTTATGATCTAACCACTCAGCTATCCGGACATTCTTTTGAAAACCTATATGAATTCTCTACTGGACAGAGCAATAGTATCCATGTCGTTCGGATATGTTTATAGGTCCTGCTAGGTTTTATCCTTTATTTAACATAATCCAAATTTTGAAGCAGTTTTGTAGTAAGTACTAACTAGATTCCGATTCACTATACATTTTTAAGGTTTTGTGTTACATCAATCTACGTCAAATTTAAAAGGGTGGGTCCCCATATATGCAAAGGGAGGGTATACCTTTTTTTCACCAAATATAGTTATCTGGGGTATCAAATGGAAGGTCTCGATTAGTACTTTCCAAATGATTTTGACATTTGTTGGAAAGGTGAGGAGTGCGGGGGCCGAAAGTGATCATCTTTTTAACGGATCCGTTCTCAGAAACTACTCAACCGAAAAATCTGGAAAAATCGAGAGGCTACCACTATATGGTGCCTAGGCTCCGAAATACCCTCCATAACGATGTCTCTTCAAATAAATTTAATAAATAGTATATTGGTCGTAGAATCCCCCATAAGTTCATCCTTGCACTGTGATTTTACGGCAATGTGCAAGATAGAGAACAAGATCTTGCCAAGTTTGGTAGAAATCGCACTATTACTAATAAAGTTATAATAGGTCAAAATTTATTTTCGCTTCTTTGCAAATTCTAGACTTTGAATGTCAATATCACCCGATAGTGGATATTCTCACATAATATATGCATGTATTACGTGATATGTACTAATGCGACAAATGCCTACTCAAATATCTTTATAAGAGGAAGACACAAAATCTTTCATACCTGAAGGTTTCCCAGGCAGAGTTTGACTCAATGTGGGTTGGATACTCCATTCACAGCAAAAAATAAGTAATGAATGCTGATTTTATACCGACAGCTTTACTTCCGACCATGGGGGAAATGTACTACTACATCTCCGATTGTCGTAAAACATTTCAAGCAGTGATGCGGTGGCTTTTAACTACAGAGACATGTAGATGTTAAATTGAAAACAGTACAAATTTAGAGTTGAGTCAACTGGGCCAGACTGTCTCCTTACAGGACTCTTCGAAATATAGCTCAGGTTGCAAGGATGATAGCTTTTTGAATAGTCCCGCCTTTAGATTAAGCGTTTTCAGCGTTCTATGTAGATTTTGCGGGACTAAGCCCGTCGTTGAAATTGCTTCTGGGTCTACTTGGATTTTTTGTCCATGCTTGTTTCATATCCTCCGCCAAGGGATCGTAGTTCCGGATTTTTTTTTTGTTTTTCGACAATGTTCCGATCCAACGGTAAGGCTAGATCGAGAATGGTGCAAATTCGTTTTTCCTCGAGAGGGAGAACTATATTGGATCTATTGTGATCTATACTGTAGTAAATGGCAATTGTGTGATCCCAGTTTAACACACCTATTTTCTAGCATTCTCTACTAAGCACACCTAGGTTGTTGGAGAATCTTGCAGACCAAATTATGACGACTGGCGCACTCGATGCTGCTCAATATGCTGCATGCGCATGTTATGAGCTGGATGCCCTCGCCTTCATAGTCAGATTACCCAAAACTGGAGTTGGTAATTAA
The DNA here is from genome assembly GCF_905115235.1 of Hermetia illucens. NCBI lineage: Eukaryota > Metazoa > Arthropoda > Insecta > Diptera > Stratiomyidae > Hermetia > Hermetia illucens. The sequence continues at coordinate 79,347,628 of NC_051852.1, read as the reverse complement.
GAAGTCATGAAGGGTGTACCGTTTAAAAATTTTTGTTGTGAGCGAAGCATACTAAATTGAAGTGAAGAACTCAGATGTAATAAATGCCACAGCAGGGGTTGTTGCGTGCAATATGCCAAGATATTAGTAGATCTCGTCTGATCCCATACCCTCAATTTGGAATTCCATATGCCTGCATCCTTTGTTTTCGTTGTGCTTGGCCCGAAGCCTCCACACTCAACGGCATGCCGATATCCCTGTTGAACTGGATAGTGATGTCTAGCAAGGAGCGAAATTAGTTTTTAGTTGATTTTGTACAAGCGTAACACTTGAAGCAACCACGAATGCGGTACGAAGTGAAATGTTGATTTATATATAACAGGTCGCAATACCGGAAGCTGGGTGCTTCGGCTGTAAATTTTATGTGTTCATCTAGTGTGAAAAACTTCCTTTGCACGCTTTTCCATTCGTACATAGTTAAATAATCAAAATGTTCTTTGATATATCCAACTCTGCCGTTCATATGAGTTCACTTTATATGATCATGATCATACATGTCCTAGATGTCTTAGTTTGCGGTAAATTTACTTGATATTCACAATTTTGACCTTCTATAACTTTGCTAATAGTAATTGGATTTTTTCCAAACTTTCCAAAATTGTGTATTACATTATTACTTATGGCAGTACCACATTTTGTACTCACAAGAGAAATTTCGGGTAAATTTCTAAAATATGGCAATATACTATTAACTATGTTTGAGCATACATATATCGGAAAGGGATATATTTTGAGGCCTAGATTTTGTAAAGTTTTACCATTGTGCATTTTCCAGATTTTTCAGTTGGATAGGTTCTGAGAGCGAGATCTGTTAGACTTTTGGGGACCCACATTTTGAGCCCTCACTCCCCTAGTTTCACCGAGTACCCGAAATAAGATCAGTATCGAAAAAGACTAATTGAGCCCTTTCATTTGACTATATTTACACTCCCATGCATGCAAAAGGGGGGTGTACAATTTTTTCAATTTGGTCATGTGCGGTATTAAATGAAATACTTTCCGAAACTGATGTTATTTCTAATATTGGGTGAGACATAGAGTGACAGTTACGAAAAGAGAAACAGGTCTCTGCTGAAAAATCAGAAAAAATTCACAATGGTGCATCTACACGAAATCTAGGGCTCAAAATAAATCCCGTTCCGATATCTGCATAAATAAAGTTAATGATAGCATATACTATCATATAATTTAAAAATTTACTCAAAAACCCCCCTTAAGTTCTTTCTAGAAATACAAAATTTGTTAGTAGTATAGGGCACAATGCTGGAAAGTTTGAACGGAATCTAACTATTATTAATAAAGTTTTAAAAGGTCAAATTTTTGCATTTCATGTAAATTTATTGCTCTCCAAGACGCACTTGACGTCATAACCACATAAATGAATTTATATGAACGGCAGGCTCCATGGAGGCTATGGAGTAAAGTGGGAATGCGTAGGGATGCGTTAGATCAATTTGGATGCGTACATATATATATATATGTATCAGTATGTTGTAATAGACAAAGTTTGATTATTTAGGTTGAGCATAATATTTATGTCGTCGATATGTATGTACATATGCATATCTGGAGTTACTAATTAATGAAGAAATATTTTACATTTTTAGCTATGTATGAATCTGAGTGAAATTATGCGGTGTTTCCAACGATTAATTAATTGAAATAATAAAAACTTGTTGTTTCTTTTTCGTTGGTGTGGATATTTATTCTTGCAAAAACCGATATTTCGGGAACCACTTGTTCCCTTCATCAGTGCTAACAAGTTACTATACCTTGTGAGTGCTCTTAAACCGTTTTAGTGAGAAGTTGTGAACCTTATCAATTCCTGTCTTTCCAATAACCTGCAATTTCAAGAGTTATTCCAATTCCATCTTCAGTGATGCCGAGTGTGATCACTTTGGGGAGGGCCTCGCCTCGAAATAGAGAATGTTGACGAGGACAACAGCCGAAGAGCGTAATTAAGATAATCAATTTGAAATTTTAGGCTTGAAAGAAAGGATTGCCCTGAAAATAGATGTTATGACGTGATAGGCAAAAAAAACATTGTTACGTGAAATGGGCAAAATGTCCATTCGGATTGGGTATGGTTAACTACGAAGGTAGAGCTATCCCGAAAAACTTGAAGACCATGGGCGAAGTTGACCGTGCCAGTTTGCCACCATCTAAGTACAGCATCACTGAAATGTCCCGCCAACACTTGCTTGTACGACTTTGTGCCGGTCAGGCTCGAGAATGGAGAGAGGTCCTTTGGGATATTTCAGTCCCTCTTACTGCATTGACAAAATTTAGTTTTACAACACCAGAAGCAGAAACAATAATTTGAGGAAAAAGATGGCAATTTGCCCGAAAGATTTCGCGAAGTGAAAATTAAAATACCGGTTCGACGAGAGAGTGGATATTTACAATCGCTTATATTCCCAATGGATGTTTCTACCGCCTTAACTGTTGATCAGATGCAGCTTTTGGGGTCACCTATTTATGATTGTTTTATGTTTTATGATTTCCATAATATCAAATTTGCTGACCATAAAGCTGCCGGATACCGGAAACTCGATGTTTTTGGTATGAAAGCCTTTGTGTATTTCGTATACTCGTAGTGCTAATAATATATGTAATTTTTTTGGACATAATATATATTGTATATCAGGATGAAGAATATTTTGAGGGTTAATAGTTGAAAACTTCAGTGATACAGGTGCATCATAGTATTTTTTTCACGTTTTTGGGTTACTGTTTCTGACAACGGGGCTTCGATTTAACATACATATGCAACTCCCACATCTCTCCCTTTGCAGCCAACGTGCAATCTAATAATGATGATATTTCGTATAGTTATATTCTGTGAAAATATTCGTCCGTTTACATGTTTGGGTATTCTCCCCTTGTCAACTTGATGTACAATGACATTTCGACCAAATGTCGTAAGTTTCACTGTGCGTGTGACGGACAGGGCATGCATGCCTGCCGGTTATGCATGAAGATTTGAAGCAAGTGGAGCTGTTCGTGCATGCGCACGTTTACGCGGAACTTAGGTAGGTGTTACAAAAACGTTCATCTTCGACAAAATGGCTATGGTAAGGGCATCCAGAACAATAAGTAAATGTGGATGAACAGGGAAGGATTGAGTGTACAATGCAGAAGGTTAGAACCTCCGTACTGACTGTTTTTAGAAGTGGATGGTAGAGAGCTTAATCTAGGTGGAATCTAATGTTACAAACAGCTTCTACCTGGAGCTGTTTAAGTCCAAGCATTAGAATATCCATAACCCAGAAGAAAGCTCGAAGGAAGCAACGATGAGTGTCACGGCACGAAGAACGAAGGTTGGATACATTTAGAAAAAGTTCAGTGATTATCAAATGGTGTTGAAAAGTGCTAACGAACAGAAGTGCGACCTGGGAAAGTCACTATTTTCCTTGTAGCCAAAAACATTGAGCTGTTCGAATAAGATAAGCACAAGCAATTGTGAATATGTTGAGGAGCACCCAAGCAAGCGTTTTAATCAGTTAGAGAACACCCTCTTCCTTGGCAATCTCCGTACAGGAAAATAATCATCAAAACGTTAATTCCAGCAAGCGAAACAGCGTCTAAGCCATGGTTGAACCAAAGGGAAAAAAGGAGGAAATAAGGATCAGTTCTGAGGCGATTATTATTTACAGCATTCTGATGATTCAGCTGATTTCGGTTTTACAGACATTGGAACAGGATTCGGAGCTACTAAAGAGGGGATCTCATTCTGAAATAGAAAAGATCCGACGAGAGCAAAGTTGATTCTTTTGCAGCTGAAAAAGATATCTTTATTTAGTGCGAGGACGTTGCTGAGCTAATTTCTAAGCTGTTTGCAGTAGTAAGGTGCCTATTGGCAAAGAGACGGTGACCATCCGACCACCAACTCCAGGACGTTATGAAGCTGCATATTAGATGGATAGTTTGTAACCTTGGTGAGCAGATCATTTTGAAGAGATGCGTCTTTTGTACGGAAGGGTTATTGAATAAACGAAGAAGAAAATGTCCACATTGTTTATTTGTTTTGACATTAAATCTCCCTATGCCAAACGGTGAAACCCATTGAAAGCTTTACCTCTCTCACCTTGTCATTCAGACCGATTATGTGATAAGTTTCAACACTGAATGCATACGTGCATATTGCGTAATGGACAGGATGGACTTGTTGGCAGATAGATTAGGAAGCCGCAAGTGTCCTGAGTTGAAAAACTGGGGGGCGAGGAAATCAGATTGTTTCGAATCAACCTCAATAGCTGGGTGCGGCAGCATAACTTCCTTTTTTAAAATGCGTGCCACTCAGTTAGTTGATGTCATAGCGGAGCGCTAGTGGTCTCGTTCAAGAGGGGATACTATAAAGTTTTGTCCCGACACGGTTTAGTCGCCATCATGCGTTGGAATAGTGAGGAGCGTGCCTTTGCCGTTGAGGTTTACTTTTCAAGCGGATGTTCGGTTATTGAAACACAGCGTGCATTTTGGAATCGCTTTAATTTAGCCCCGTTGGCTCCCGTCCCAGACCGCAAATCAATTGTTACATGGGTCACTACATTCAGACAAACTGCAAGTGCGACAAAAGGAAGAACTGGAGTCCCTCGGCCCGTTAGATCACCTGAGAACATTGAAGCAGTGAGAGCGTCAATGTTGCGATCGCCACGGCGTTCTGCGCGCAAATACGCATCTGCCCTTGGACTATCCGATCGCTCTGTGAGAAGAATTCTTCATTTTCATCCCTATAAGATGGCGATAGTGCATGAACTTTCAGAACGTGACTTCAATTCTCGGATGAACGAGTGTGAGCTTCTTCTTGATGTCGTTCCCGAGGGTGCTATTGTTTTTTTTAGCGATGAAGCCCATTTTCATTTGTGTGGGTCGGTTAATAAACAAAACATGCGATGCTGGGCTGACAACAACCCTCGAGAATTGCATCAAAAGCCTTTGCATTCACCCTAAGTCACAGTGTGGTGTGCAATTTCCTAAGCTGGAATTATTGGTCCCTGGTTTTTTGAGGAAAATGAGGTTACAGTGACAGTGAATTCGGACCGGTATGTAAACATGCTACAGAATTTTTTTTCCGACGGCTAGAAAATTTGGATTTGGGGGACACTTGGTTCCAACAAGATGGTGCAACAGGACACACTTCAAGAGCATCGATGGCTGTTTTGAGGGAACACTTTCCAGAGCGCATTATTTCAATTAGAGGCGATTTGGAATGGCCGGCACGCTCTCCCGATCTGTCCCCTTGTGATTTTTTTCTATGGGGTTTTTTTAAATCCCGTGTTTATGTGAACCGTCCAAGAACCCTACAAGATTTGAAGACCAACATTCACGAAGAAATTGCCAACATAACACCTGCTATGCTAACAAGAGTCATGACAAACGCCAGAAATCGGTTTACGCAATGTATGGAGAATGGGGGACGTCACCTCAACACGTCAACAGATTTGATCTTCAAAACAATGTAAATAAAAACTTTAGACATATACCTACATTATAAAAAATAAATATTTTCCGATGCATACAATATTCGTTTTAGGAATACCTTAGTTACAATAGTTTTTATTGAGTTTTGAAAAAAGGAAGTTATGCTGCCGCACCCTGTACAAGTGAAAAACACCGTAGAAATCTTGGCAATCATAGATGGATACCAGATTAAGCCATGAAGGAATGTATGCATTTGCAGGTTTTTTTTTGTGCGTACACGGAGGTGGAAAATCTTAGAAAGACACGTCCGCCGCAGCTCCGCCGCCCGAACGGCGGAACAACAGCGGGCGCGTGTGGGATTCACACCCACTAAAAACCACCCCCGGTCTCTCCAGCCCCAGCCCCGCGGGACCACCATTGAGGTATTACTTCGCGGGGTAGGTTTGCTCTTAGGCACTCATCCTTCTCCTATTTGCAGCTTTCCTCCTTCTTTGTTCTTTCAGCAACTCCTCCTGCATTTGGATGATTGCGGAGCTAACCGCAAGCCACTTCTCCTCGGACTCCAGCATCTCAGTAACTAAGCTCTCCGGGGTCCCGCTCCTGCCCAGCACCTGGTTTAAGCTCCTTCTCTCCATCGCAAATCGTGGGCAGTGAAACATCACATGCTCTGGATCCTCCGGTATGCCATCGCATCTGGGACAGTTCGGAAAATCATCCAACCCAAAGCGGTGCAGATACTGCCTGTAGCAACCACCGTGTCCCGTGAGGAACTGGGTAATGTGGTAGTTGGTATCCCCATGTTTTCGCTCAAGCCACACCCTAATGTTGGGAATGAGCCTGTGCGTCCACCGACCTTTCGCAGACTCGTCCCATCTGCGTTGCCAGAGATCAAGCGACTCTGACCTTGCCGCATTTCTACGCTGTGCATGCCCCTCCATATGTCTTGCATTGTACAGGACACTAATTTCTTTGGCCAGAATGTCAACCGGGATCATGCCTGCCACCACCAATACTGCCTCATCTGATGTGGTTCTAAAAGCACTGCAAACCCTCAAAGCCATCCGCCGGTAAACCGAGTTCACCTGCTTCCGTCTCTGAGAGTTTGCAAGCGCCTCCGCCCACACAGGCGACGAGTAGAGCAGGATGGAGCGCACCACTCCGGCTAGCACCAACCTCCGGCAATGTTTCGGCCCACCAATATTTGGCAACATTTTTGCAAGTGCCGTGGTGGCACTGGCTGCCTTTTGGCATGCATACTCTAGGTGCTTCCTAAAACTCAATTTGGTGTCAATTATTACCCCCAGGTATTTGATAGCCGGTTTTGATACGACCGTATGTCCACCGACCTCCACTTTTACAGTATTAATTTTCCTGCGTTTCGTTATCAAGACCGCTTCCGTTTTCGCGTCCGCCAAGGTCAGCCCAGCCTTTTCTAGCCAGGACTTTACCGCTCTCACTGTTTCCGTTGCGTAAACCTCCACATCTTCTGGGTGTTTTGCTGCAACAACCACAGCTAAGTCATCAGCAAAGCCGACAATCGTAGTCCCCTCTGGGACGGGAAGAGCAAGTACCCCATTATACATGATATTCCACAACAGGGGACCAAGTACCGATCCCTGTGGTACCCCGGCTGTGACAATGTACATTTGCAGGTGCAAAAGGAGATAGTATATACAACTACGGTTACAACGCTCTTCCAAGCATAGAATTCCTGTATGGACTAGTTTTGGACCCAAGAGAACGGAGACCCGAAATCAATAAATATGGATTCAATGGATGTGTCATCAATTATAGAACTCTGCCAACGAATGCCTTCTGTTGGCGCAAGTGAGTTTCACACCAGTCCTCGACGGTTTTTGGGCGCTCCTACTTTTAGCGGTCCAATTACTGTTATCAGTTTCCAATTCTCGACGCATCTTTCCCGTTCGGATGGCGTTCGCGCGTTCCTCTTCTTGCTCGAGAGGTTAACAAGAAGAGCCACGCGGTTGCCAACAAGGACTGTACCGATTCGGGTGTAAGCGATGTTAATGAATTTGAATTTGAAATATATGTTATAAAAAAATCGGGGAATGGGAAGCTGGACGCTTTAGGTATGAAAAGGTTTTGTATTTTGCTTATATAAACATATTTGAATGGGTATTTGTCGTGAATGTGTAAAATGAACACATAACTTTTACATTCGAAGCGCCAGCTTCTAGTGTTTCGACTTGTTTAAAATTTGCTATTCAGAGAGCTTTAAATGTGGTCATGATACTTGCAATAGTGACAAAGGCAGAATCTCGAGTTAGGAATGTTCAGGGATATCTCAAACAAGAGTCGAGGGCCGTCAAATCTTAACTACATGACTCCATATCTCAAACAAAAGTATATCTACATCGACAACCCGGGAAATATTAACCAACTGCATTTATTTGCTAATAAATATTTAGTTCCCTGCACACTGCTTTATGTAGATGATGTTTTCCTAGCATCTGATAGCACAAATGATCTCAAGCAACTTGTTCAAAAATGGAATGATCGCCACATGTAACACGGTCTCAGATTGAATCTAAACAAAACTGAATTTTTGATGACCGATCCCCTGGGGGGATTCTGTCAGCGGCAGTGATCTGCCCAGAACTGAGCGATTTAAATACCTCGGCTATCAGCCAATGGAGAGCTGCGTTATGAAATTGCTTCACGCATTAACGCAGGCTGGAAAAGTGGCGTTCCACAACTGGTGTTCTTTGAGATCAACGTATCAACGAACGTCTCAAATCTAAAATTTTGCTGCAATGTTGTCCGTCCTTTCACTCTCTATGGTTCTGAGTATTGGCTAACTATAAAAGACAATGAACGGCGTCTTGCAGTAAAGGTGGCAAAGATGTTGCGTTGGACTAGTGGCGTGACACGTTTTGATCACATCCGAAATGAGGATATCCGCGATCGTTATGGGGTTGCACCGATCGTGGAAAAGTTGCGAGAGAGGCGCCTTCGATGGTATGGTCACGCAATTCGTGCTAAGGAGAAATCACTTACCAAGATTGGTCTAAACATCGAGGTCGATGGCAAACGACCAAAAGACAGGTCGAAACAACGGTGGCTTGACACGCTGGATGGGAATTTAAAAGCCTCGAGATTGCACCCAGATCAGGCATTCGATAGAGCCAAATGGCGAAACCGATCACAAAGAGCCGGCTCCGCTTGCGAACGGGGCAAAGGCTGAAGAAAAAGAAGAAGATATTTAGTTTCACTATCCAAAATCGCATAAAGGTAGTTAGGAGTTACCACAACACCACTTTATAAACAGCAAAAAATCTTCAAATAGCAGTTGCAGAAAACTTGCCTTGAGGGGTCCAATGTTAGCATGTCTTTGGCGTGAATAATAGCTAGAATGGTGAGCTTTATATTGTTTTATGCGGCGATGATTTGAGGAACTACATCGGTTTAACGGAAGATTGCTCTAAAACTGAGGTGCCCCTGCGGGACGCTTCGGACGAAAAGTGGTTCCGATCCTTCCTCTGATCAGTACGTGAAAAATTCTGAAATGTAATAGTCGTTGAGCAGGTAGAAACAATGAGAGGAACGAGCAGTAAAGGGCCAATGGGCCCATAGAATGATTCCCAATATCTTTCACTCTCGCTGGTCTGCCTTCAAATCCTAGGGGCCATGGATATTCGCATTCTCGTTGTGTTGTTCTCACTAGTGTGAGCTCCTCACTTGCACAGCATTAACTGTGATGATAATGAAAATGAAGAGCCATCTGACTGTATACTCCACTAAGAAGTGAACAGGAAGCGCTAACGCAGTTGGGATATCAAAGATACTTGTGTAGAATTAAACTGGACAGTTCAGATAACTCTACCAGCTGCAATAGTATTCAGAAGTATACGGAGTCTATTTCCTTTCATAGTTATAGATTCATGGAGAAAATGATGAGTCTTCAAAAGATATTGGGGAAGACTATAGGACTTGGAAAAATACTTTTATATCTGGAAAATAGCCATGAGCGAAGGTTTTGAGGAGTAGATGGCAGAAATTAGGGGGTGGCTTCAGTAGGGGTGCAAATCTGGACCACTGGTAATATATCTGCCAATGTCTTTTGAAAATTGCCATTTCTGGAAAATGAAAAACAAAAAGAGAAACAGGCGGATTGACAGCAAACAAATGTTAATAAGCTCTTGTTTTACAAAATCAGAAGGCATAGGAGTACATTTCTTCAAAGGGGTTGAAGAATAGGAATATTTATATTCACTTTGCTTTTACGCCACTTCATTTCTTAGAGCATCAGGATGCTGACTTCATATCGGAAGGATTTTTGAAGATATTGGCACAATCATCCACTTCAACAAGAGTTCACACTAAGTTTCCATTTCATAATGTTTCCCGGAATACTACCGAACCCTGAACTATACACAATGGATTCCCATTGCCTGTTTTAATAAAGTGGGCAATATATAAATTTCACCATCATCATCAACGGCGCAACAACCGGTATCCGGTCTAGGCCTGCCTTAATAAGGAACTCCAGACAATATAAATTTGATAGAGAAAAATGTCATCGGTTATAACGAGGAAAAATTGAAGTTAGAAGAGGGACTTCTAAAAGATATGCAACGTTGTTCCCTCTTTCGATAATAACAAAATTTATGATTGCATACGTTTTAAGTTTTTTTGTAAATCAAAACTTTATTCAAATTGGTTCACTGTCTGCCCATCTGTCCGACCGTCTATCTCACTCGCGCTTTCCTTAGGACCGCCTGTACCGATTGGCAATGAGTAACATTGTTCAATGTTGAGTTTAAGGGCATGCAGAAGGGAGGTGTTCACTTTTGCACCAAATATAGTTTTTTGAAATATCAAACGGAAGGTTTGGTATTTTTCGAAGCTGGTATCAGTTTTGCTATTTATATTAAAGGGGAGAGTGCGAGGTCGCGAGGTCATTTCTTTCACTGACCAATTACCAGAAACTACCCAACCCAAATGCTGCAAAAAGTGATATAGCTGCCACTATATAGTGTGTAAGCCTCAAAATACTCCATATGCTTGATATCTGCTCCAATAAAGTTAATAATAGTCTGTTACTATGCTTTTGCGAAATTGACTGGAAACCCCCCTTGAGTAATATAGACTAAATTATAAAGAATGATCTCACCAAGTCTGGTGAAAACAATACTATTGCTGACAAAGCTATAGTAGGGTGAAATTGCCCCTTTAGTGTAAAACAGCTATGCACTCAAATGTTCTTCCACAAGTAGTACACGACACCGTTCATACTTAAAGCACTGGGCCTCCGGTTCATGACATCATTCAGTTCGTCCCAACACAACGTCTAATGGTAAACTCCGTCCACGCATGTTTCAAGTATTTGAGAACGGATTGATTAGAGGGAAGAGAGACTGGTTCTCAGCGTCTGGGAGTAACTGGTCAGCCTCCCAATAAAACAGCTAGGTTAATTCAACTTGAATGTAAGTGGTAACACTCATTACAATCATCTCCAAATAATACAGGAAAACAATGTCACTTTTCCTCAAAAGCAGTGGTATCCGTGAAACAGGACTGCAATAATTAATTGTCAGAGGATGTCATTACACGGCTTATGTCGAAGTGAAATTAAGTGGGTCTCACAATGCCGTAGCTCGTGGTTGCGTTGAGGAGCATGGGCATCATCGCTCCGAGGGGTTGCGTCAATTATATTTATAATCCTGTTAAAGGATCCATGAAGTATGAAAATGTTCACGCTTGCCATTGATTTTAAATAGAACAACAATGTTTTGACGAGCAGTGACATATTCATGGTGTTTCACAAATATTGCCTGACTGAGATTAGATTTTGAATAGAGGCGGGAGGAGTGACTGAATAATAGAGTTGAACTGAAAGCTGTATATATGTAGCTTCAATTGTGCGTGGATTTGTTAATTTGTATACAGGAAGCAATTTAAATATGATGAACGATGAAGAGACCATAATCGAGTTCAGAGGAAGGCATTTGGGTTTTGCAGAGTTCATATTGAGAGCGTGATTATTATTTGCTATTTTATAATAATCGTTACCAGCTTTCTTATTCTAAATACTAAGTCATTTTTTGTGGGTTCTATATAAAGTTATTACGTGCAGAGTAGGGAGAATCTTTTCTAACTATATCCTTCAATTTCATACTGAATTCCAAAATAAAGTATCATTAGCGGAAAAAGCCTTTTTCACTCCTCAGCAATGCGTTGCAGACTGAATTAAATAGTTTTGTGTTCCAACCATAACGAAAATTAATATCTAAACACACATACAGATATGAGTATTGTATTTAGAATGGTATGTGTAGCAGGTTCAATTTGGGGTGTTCAATTTGTGATAGACACTAATATTGTTATGTGGTTAGTTACCTCTCCGACCAGCAGGACTGAATGTGTCCCGGGTCTCATTACAGTGAAAATGGTTAATATAATTGTTAATTAGAGGCGAAAATAATCATCTAATTAGAATTCTCTCATAATTAGTGGATTTTCATCTGTATAAATACCTAGCCTTGGTTTCACTGGCTTTATTACTCTTTATGTTTGTGTGGGTGGTTCCCTGAATGAAGGCGAAATGCATAAAAAAATGCAAAATATGGTACAATGGTTGAGAAGATTCGTCTTTTATGCCCACAGGGTGAGAAATTTCCCTTCCTCCGCGATGCTCTTTTCGAAACAATTGAGTGTTTTTGGCACCAAACGAAATTTGTCCCTTTTGAGTCTTAAAGGGTTCGAGAAAATTGTTTGAACTGATCCATTTGTCATGATATAATAGACAAGGTCTCTAATTGTTCAATTGTCAATTGCTAAACTATTTATATAGATAGCTAGGTCTATTATGACCTCTGTCACAAAATGGCTAATTTTTCATGGGAAGTTTGTTTTTCAGCTCTTTGACCTAAAATTGTGGCCAGCAACTCTTAAAGCAAGTAGAAAATGTACCTATTATGGCTCCACTTAAACTCTTGAGCTCTAGGTTCAGAGGATGAAAGGAATGAAATTAACTTATGAATAAAGAATCAGGTATCGAATGATGCATCCTTTTCCTGCTGGGATAAGATGAAGAAAGACAAGAAAACTACCTAGGTGACATCGACTCACCGGCGTACATATATCAGTTTCCTTCCTCGTCTCTACCCGAATGGGGACCAAGGGGTTCCCTGTCATTTGCCGTTGAAGTTGCTACTCCTGTCTTCTTGATCTCATCATAGACGATGATCTTGGCAGTCCTCGTTTATTCCTCGGAGACTTGAGTTCTTAGCAAGAAAAATTGCGAACTTTTAGCCGCGTTCGAAATAAGAATCCTCTGATCAAGAATTTTGGGTCTCCGACAAAGGCATGGACGTTTCCGTAGCCTATATAACGACGGAATCTATGAGCGCTAGCATAATCGCCTGGTTGCGGTCACTTAATTCGTATGGATGAGGATGATCCAGGTGGGAAACTATAAGGACATTGTCCAGGGTAGAAAAAGAAGACGCGCAGATATTACCGAGTTGGTGGACCTTAGCGCAAAAGCGGATTTTCTGGAGTTCCTTATTAAGGCAGGTCTAGATCGGATACCAGTTGTTGCGTCGCTGATGATGATAATGAAGCTTTTCGTCTAAAATCCTTCTCATATCGTTCACTTAGCTTCGTGTGATTTCTGGCTATTTCCGTAAGTCGGAAGATCTCTGAAGGAAGGATTGGAAAAAATGGTAGACATAAGCACAGGAAACGAAATGCTTTGGATTACTATAATAAATAAAGAATTCACCTTATTTTTAGATAACAGTTTGTTTATTTGATTTAAACTCTGTTTTAGCGGTGATAGGTCTAACTCGCGTCGATGTAATAAAATCTTAGCATCGCACTAAAGTGGGCAGTTGGATGTACTGAAGCGGAAGCATCAATAAAAAGCAAAAGAATGGGGGAAGTCTTACACTTCGCAAAGGAACGAAGAAGAGACATATTTATTAAATTGAGAAAAATCCTAACAAATAAGTCTTTAAAGAACATTGAAACAAATCCTGCTATTTGCTTTTTTCCTCTGTCTTAACTTTGTTTTTCAGGTATTGTCAAATATTTTTTATTTCTTCCTTTAGGCTTTATTTTGTTTGGAAACAGGATCGATTCATCTATAGTAGCATTGCCGTTTTTCTTGTGTTATCTAGATGAGCTCATCCGGCTGGAGTCTAGTGGGTTTCAAATTATTATGCAGCATTTGAGGCTATCATTACTTCGGTCGGCGTTTGCGTCGTTAAAGTGGTTAGTTCGAATTCGATGGATCTCATATTCGAATCAAATTTGGCCGAACTTGATTTAAATGTTTCTGAAAAGATTATGGCTGAAAAAATGCCAACGGATTGGTTAAAGGGCGGAAGCAGAAAAAATGTAGGATTCTGTATATATAAGGAGATCCAAGTAAATAGCAGCCATGACAGCAATAGCTAAAAACAACAACTGACCAAAGCATCAAGCAACCTGTCATGGAAACGCCGAAGAAAAGCACAACTCGGCACTGAATCCTCAAGACTAGGAATAAGGTGCGTTTGTCCCACAAAATCAGCTAAATATTTATATATTTTATATTATTAACACGGAATGAGGTCAGTGGGAGAAGGATTGGTCTCAATGCTTTATAACTTGGCGCTTGAGAGTACGATCACACAAATCCTTGTTAATAATATATGATCTGATTGACCATGCTCTCGAAAGCGTATCTCGATGACATCAACAGCTTTTCGCTCTTCTTTGTCAGTGACAAAAAACCTTCCTGGAGCTCCACGATGCAGCCAATTAGGTGAGATTAGGGCCCAATGAATAAAACAACCAAAATCATTGCCCAAATATCTGGATGGCTCAAGTGGTTAGAGGGTTGTACTATCGTAGCGGAAGGTTTTCTTAGTATTATATCTTACAGATAATACTTTACGTTCTTGTAACAAAAACAAAATACATACAACGCCTTTCAGCCCCTTTCTGGACACTTACATATTTCTTATGATGGTGCCCTAATTTCAATTTTGCTCACTGTATGCTTCTATGACTGGGAATGTGGAGCATGTTGTATTTCATTGCCCCAGGTTTACGGCGCATCGAATAAAATTAGAAGGTGTTGCAGACAGGTGCCTATAAATATTGTGGAAATCCTGGTGAAGCCAATGGAGGCTTTCAACCAAGTTCAAAAAGTGTTGGGAAATATTCATCAATAATATAGGCGGAAGAATTCCGAAGAAAACAAGAGAAGGAAAGAATCAAAATGACCTGCAGTTAAGGACTGATCCAGTCGCATCGCGCGATGCTTTAGAGCAGTCCTCCGGAGATAGTGGAAGAAGAAGGAGGTGGTTTTAGTCAGTAAGAGTCTTATATAACTGCATTGGAGGAGTTAACCGTAGGTTTTGAACCTTTCCACCTTCCGGCGATGAAAAAAAGACGGACAGACAGATGTGAAGAGAAGTTGATTATTAGGTTTTTGCCCTGAAATTTTTTTCTTACTTAGATAGCTAGTTTAAATGATATTATTAAAAAAATTATTTTCATATTATTTTTAAATTTTGCTGAAAATATCACCTTATTTCTGTCCCCTTTTTCGCATCCCATTCAGCGCGAGATAAAGCCGGAATTATCAAGGAAATTAATAACACTAAGAAATTAAGGCCTAGTCAATAACTTTTTCACGTTAGTTATTCCTTAAAGAAACGGTTGGGTCTTAGAGATATTATAATATATATTTAGAGATATTATAATTATATAATGTATTCCCGAAAAAATTTAAGGAGGTCATCCCATGTGAAGGCCGTTTCTTGAGAATTTTTTGTGAAGAACTGGATAAAGATACAATTACGAATTTTCCACCATATATTTAGTAATATCTTGAGCATGCCTAGTAATTCAGCCCAGCAGCATACTTCAGTACAGCGCAATTTATACACCCATCTCCCAAAAAAGGTATTTTTCTCCTGCTGAAAGGCGCTGTGCTAATCTTAAAGAAAACATAAACGGCATTGCAACGTGGGGATTATTAAAAAATATTGAATGGTAAATTTTTGGTGCGTTGTTAAATTTTTATTTGTAAATTTTGGTGTTTTTTCACGGCTTCTTTAATGAATAAAGAAAAAGGACTTAATGAATCGCAATTATACCAGTTGGCGCACCACAGATAGATTTTGAGCTATTGTGGTAGCAGATTTTCAACATGCCGTTTCGAGAAAAGCGCATGTAAAAATTATAATGTGACTATTAACCATAAAATCTAAACTGACCATTAATCTGCTATACCCAACCAGTAAAGCATTGGTTTCTTAAAAAAACGCAAGTAAAGCCTTGGCTTCAATTTTTACTCTTTTAGCGAAGTCATTCGAAGGTCGTTTGGACCGGTAAATTTGCACTTCATTAAGGCGGCCGACATAAACCTGGCATACGATACTTTATCCGTTTTACAATGTAATTTCCGTACGAGTCAGAATATCGAAAAATCGTTTCGCCTAAATATTCTACACTCCATCTAGACACAATTGATGCCAAATAAAAAATCGATTCCTCAGATCCGATACACGGGATGGCTCCCTTAAGCTCATCCTAGTTCTGCAAAATGCAGTTATACGTTTTAATGTGAGGAAGACTTCTGGAAGGTTTGGTGGAAATTACACTTATTAGCAAAGTTAGAGTAGGTCAAATTTGCCCCTTTCGTCACATATCACCACGCCACGTGCCACATCGAATTGAATATCAAATATTTATATTTAACGAATGTGTATACACTAACATACAACCTAAATATAAATGGATCTTGGGTGTACCCAACTATTCTTACATAAAAACTCAACAAAACCTGAAATTTGAATCGCCGAGCTTTCAGTTTTTGACTTGCTTTGAGTTTGTGGTGGAGTCCTGGTCGAATTTTCGCCAAGGACAGCAAATAAATTTATATTCTGCGAAGCAGTCAAGGGGCTACTGGGAGATAAAGCTTTGGTTTCTATACTGGAACTCACTACTATATGGAAATCCACGACCTTGACTGCCTCACAGTTCTGCTGGGTGTGGAACTTGATCGGAGATGACTTCGATACGAGGCCATTTGAATAGAGCATATCTCACCCAGACTCCAGATGGAAACGAATTCCCGAACGAATTCGGTGGCGAGAACAAAATTTGTAGTTTTAAACACCGGATCTACCTCAAAGTTCCGGAGCCCAACCTGCGAGAGGACGTAAAATTCGCGTCGGAATCACTGATGTAACTGGTGGACGGGTGGCAAGTTCTGGAAGACTTCTCGGCAAGCCACCATCAACACATTGTCTTCGAAGTGGTTGACACAAATTCTCGGTGTGCGCCACCCGATAACCGATACCCTCCTACGCATGGCAGCGACGGCCTGCGGAGCGGGTAGCGAGACGTGGGAAGCCTTCTATGTATTGGTGAAAATTGGTGGAAATTGCAGAGCTCCGGAAAAGATGTTACAAACTTCTCCGTTTGATACAATATCTTAACGATCGGGAGTCATGTACTATTATGATAGAGTACAGATCAGCCAAAAAGAGACTCCACGACGTAATAAACAGGTGAAGACCTCGCTGCTGGCAGGATCTGGTCAACGAGATGAATGGGGGCCCGTGAGGACTCGGTTACAACCTGGTAGCCCGAAAAATCGCGGATGCGCAGAAATCTTGTTCACTTAAGGTCGAGCAAATGGACTGCATTGTGCGGACATTGTTTCCTGCACACCCCGTACTGAATCGGTATGAGGACTGCCCACATTTCTCTATAAAGGAGTTTGAAGAATCGGTCCTCCCTATGAAAAACAAGAAGGCGTCAGGTCCCCATGGTATCCCAGCGGAACCATACAAACTGGTGCTCCAATATCAGCCGGAAGCGATGCGGAAGTTCGACTTTAGAGTAGAGACATCCACAGTTGACGCTGTCATGCATGTTGTGGATGCCGTTCATCGAGCCGAGGCACATAGTCGCCGCTCGACGAGTGGTACTGACGTAAGAAATGTCTTTAATTCCATAAGATGAAAAAACATTCTAGAAACACTAGACAATATTTTCCAAGTGCCGAACTGTCTCTTGCGAATATTGAGGGATTATCCGTTCCCTGTTCTATGAGATGCTGGACGGTCAGCGGGCGATGGTGGTCACTTCAGGGGTATTTCAGGGATCTGTCCTAGAGGACGACCTCTCTGCTTAGACTGGACATGCCAGAAGAGTCGCAGCTGATCAGTTATGCAGATGATATGACGGCGCTCGTTGCTGGATGCACTGTCGAACAGGTGCAAAGGAGACTTGGTATATTGTTGCGACGATTGAGTGGATGGATGACTACTCATGGTTAGTCAATCATCCTGACTGAAACAAAAGATCCAACTATGCGTCCTATCCCGATCGGCAAGCCGATAATCGAGTCAAAATCAATGGTAAAGTACCTTAGATTGGCTCTTGACTCGAATATGAGCTTTTTCACGCAAATCAAAACTGCAGTTGAAGTTTCGACCTTAAGTGAGGTACTGGCAAATATTTGGGGCCCTAAGTCTAGTAAGTGACGTTTCCTGATGAGTCGCAGTCTGCCCTGCTCTACGGTGTAGAGGTATGACCTGACGCACTTGGCAAGGAAGTATATCGTAAGCCTCTCGCGCAAGTAAAGAGATAGGCAGCATTGTGGGTGTCGCCATGTACAAGCGGAAGGGAAAAGAACCAAGGGAGCTAATTACTCGTGAAGAATGGCAACGGCAGCTCTTTTGGTAAAATGAGACTAGAGGCAGATGGACTGCGCAGCTCATTGGCGAGGATTGGAAAGGATGGAATTGTGGACGGCGCCCATCACAGCTTTTTTTCTTGTAGAAGGTGGGACGGGATTCGTCAACAGCTCTATTTAAATACAGGGGATCTCTCCCTAAGCAACATTGTCGAGGAGATGCTGAGGACAGGTGTTCCGAATTACATTCGAGTTGATTTGAAGGCTCCGCAAGATAGGAGAGCTTGGAGGCTAGCCCGAGGTAATGTGACAACCGGTTCCAGACTAGCTCTCTGATGGTGGGGAGGTGTTTACTCGGTAGAACGATGGCGTACCGTTGCGGAAGCAACTACCCCCTAAAAACCATTGCAATAAACATACATGCTCATTATTTTAAGTGAATAGTATGTTTGTAGTGTTGAGAATATAGGGTAGATAAGAATATGATGGTGATACCATAGCGAAAGGAGTTTCCATAGAGAATTGATGAGTTTTCAAGACATTGGAATCGCGCTACATGCGAAACGAGCGGGGGGTGTAATTTTTGTTATCCAGATATAACCATGGGAGGCATCAAATGAAAGATCTTAATTAGTACACATCTGTGTTTTGGCATTGTTGTAAAGGGTGAGTGGAATGGATATTGGGAAGGAGGGACTCAAAGAAACTAACCACCAACAAAATCTAAAAAAAAATCATAAGGGCATCTCTATATAACGTTTAGTCCCTCCTCTTTTTTGTCTTTCCAACCATCCAGTACGTAAACATCCATACTTAAACGATTTCATACCTGGAGTTCCGAACTTCCCGCTTCCGACTTGTTATTTGATTATTAGTCACTGACTGCTTCATCACGTAGACTTAGGTATTATAAGAAACCAGAAAGTAACCTGTGGAATTCGATTAATTCGCAATTGTATAATAGGAAATCAAATAAGATCTTCAAGTAACGACGTTTGACTCATCTAATTCAATTTTTGGCCATCTGTTGTCATTACGAAACAGACATTGCCTAGTTCCCCGTAAACTTTTTTCCTGAAAATTAAATAAATGACTTTGTCAAAAGTTATGGTTTTCTGGTTTACATAATCGCATTTACGTTGCTAGCAACATGTCAAAAATAGAAATCGCTTTCACGAAATATCGGATGACACTCATTTTCCTCTTACAAAAAGAAGAAAACCTACTGAGCCATCCGCTGAAAATCCCACATACTATTCTCACCACCGTCATAACATTTTCCCGGCTTTTTTCATTCCATTGGAACCTGTTGTGGTTGTTTTCGTTAATAATGATGAATTCGAATCATGGCAGGTCCATCCGTGAGCAGCATTTCATTTATTTTCTGCTTTCTTTAGCCGCGAGTACTCGGGTAAATCGGAAAATGTGGAAAAGCCCATTATGCATATTGCGAATAAGTTGGCTCACACACCAATTCCCGGCAAAAATAGTTTTCATCGCAAGCAAACGGGTGGCTGATAGTTCGTGTTGTAAGAAAATAGGCAGCAGTTCGTAGGTAGACGTACCAATTGGGTTGGGAAAGCTGAATGAGGGGGAAGGCGCATGAGGAGTCATCCTGATTGGAATTCTTGACTCATTAATGCATGTTGAGTAAAAAGCCAATAACAAAGGCGAAAAGGGTGGATTGGATTACGGATGTTTCCGCATAAAGTGTACGAAATAGTTGCCTTCGGCAAGATATAGTATATCGAACAGAGCAAGTCTTTGTCTTTATAATGACACAACCTGTACATAGAACCATACATCGAGGTCTCCGGCCGGTAGGCCTTGCGAGTGGTCAGCAATATACACCTAAAATGCTCCTGGTAGAGTTGACAGTCTTGCAGATATGCTGTCGCTGGCAAGTGTAAGTATTTTTGGCATGAAATGTGGCTGGTTAAAATTAGTCTCTTTCGAATCTAGAATACTGCACGAACAGACTCAGCTTAGCAAGTAAATATATTAAGTACTGCAGATCACACAGTGAGACCGGAACGACTCACTCCATCGCACCACCCTGTAACAACCCTTCGAGTTCGAGCACATGTTTGACGTTTCGAGCGCACGTTCACTGCATGTTGTGTTGGATCCTTGCATAAACCGTAATCCACGGCCCGGTTAATGCAAGGATTTGTAGTTTTCCAATTTTCATTAATAAATCACTTTAAATTTTAGGGCTATGAATATGTAATTTTTCGAAATTCGTTTCTATTAAAATTTTCACTGAATTCACTTGGTAGTTATGGAAGCACATCACATTCGTACACGTGGCCAAGGAATCAAGAACGAGTATTTGAGCAGATCGCAAAGCGGAGCGGACCAGAACCGAACTAAGATTCAACGCATCCAAAAATAATCGCAAATGACACCCTGGGAAAATCCACAGAAGAGAATTCTTCTTTCGAAAGTACATTTTTCACAATCGACTTTGCCACTGAGGAAATGCATCATGGAAAATCACTTGCACGCCTGCGGCAGTGATTGCGCTAGAAAAGTCTCTCCTCTGGATTTTCAACGGGGGCCCGTATGACTTCTGACTTTCCATCAAAACTTTGTTAACTTGGCAGTAATAGGCGGGGAAAACTTACTTTTCGTGGCGATTTTTCTGAAGACTAGAACCGAACTAAATTTTTCCTCTCAATGTTGTGAAAATATCACCAGACATCGACCAATCGACCGATTTTCCGTCTTTTCCGACTATTTCGGCCACTAGTCTAGCGATGGGGTTTGGGTTTAGAAATAGCCAACCGAACCCGGCAAGTCTTCGTTGTCATCGACTACATACGCAGCCCGGCCGGAAAATTCAGTAAAATTGGAAGTTTATACTGCGAAGGCTAAATGAAATTTATCTGTCGTCGAATGGATTGAGATAGAAGCTTTCTGCCGGGAAGATTTTGTCATTAGTCTCGTTTGTTCGAGTTAAAGTCAGGGATTATTGTGTTTATTACTTGGGGAAGAGCATTTCCTTGGCATGTCTACATATAGCAAGTACGACTGATGCTGGGCAGAAAGTGATTGCTAGGCTAGTGTTATTGAACTGCTTATGGTGGCGAAGCTTTTCCTGTTCAAGGTTCTCCCCGGGGGAAAGATGGTGAGATGTTTTAGGTTCTAGTTTTGTTGTCAATTTAATTGAAGTTTCACTGTAAACAGGTAATCTCTGCTCTGTGGTTTTCTAAGGCTGAAATCGACTATTGTTTGTTTAGCTGGTCCAATGGTAATTTATCACTTCAATATTCTTTTATTAAAATAATTCGTAGTTTGTTTTAAATGCAACCTAAATTAATTGTAACGATTGAATGTCTATAACAATCATTGTTAATATAATTAATAACAAACTTTTCCTCATCAGAAACGAAAAAGTATCTTCAGTCTAAAAATTGCTCCGACTTGAAATCGCTTTCCTAATATCTTTTTAAGGTTTTGTGTAAACACAAAACCTTATTAAAATCGGTTTACTGTCTGTCTGTCTGTCCGTCTGTCTGTCTGTCTGTCCGTCACACGCGTTTTTCTCGGAGACGGTTATAGCGATTGACACCAAATTTGGTAGAAAGGGGGGAACTGTGAACGCTCACGCATATAGTGAGTTACATCCGTTTACGTCGAATTTAAAGGGGGGTCCCCATACATGCAAAAGAGGGATGTAAATTTTTTTTTATCAAATATAGTCATGTCGGGTATCAAATTAAAGGTCTCGATTAGTCCTTTTCGAAGCCGGTCTTAGTTTTGACATTTGTTGAAAAGGTGGGGAGTGCGGGGGGTTGAAAATGGTCATTTTTTTAACGGACCCATTCTCAGAAACTACCAAACCGAAAAATCTGAAAAAAATCAGGGGGCTGCCACTATACGGTGCCTAGGCTCCGAAATACCCTTCATACCGATACCTATTAAAATAAAGTTAATAATAGTACATTACTAAATTTTTTAGTAATTGACAGGAAAACCCCCCTTAGGTTCACTCTAGAATCACGAAATTTTGCAGCAAAGTAGGCTACAGCATAGAGTATGATCCTGCCGAATTTGGTTAAAAGCACACTATTACTAACAAAGGTATACTAGGTCAAAACTGTCGCTTCTCTGCAAATTCAAGATTATGAATGTAAATATTACTTTAAAGTGGAAATTTTCACATAATCTATGCATATTTTACGTGCTACATGCTAATGAGACAAATGCACACTCAAATCTCTTTATAAAGGAAATACACAAAACCTTTCATACCTGAAGCGCTGAGCTTCCGGTTTCCTGACTTGTTTTATATTTGCGATGTGTGGCCTGAACACACAATAGTCTGTAATTGAT
The DNA here is from genome assembly GCF_905115235.1 of Hermetia illucens. Taxonomy (NCBI): domain Eukaryota; kingdom Metazoa; phylum Arthropoda; class Insecta; order Diptera; family Stratiomyidae; genus Hermetia; species Hermetia illucens. The sequence goes on along the minus strand of NC_051852.1, from coordinate 79,325,163 downwards.
TTTCCCCTGCGAAATGCGAGAATTGAAATAATAGTAAAAAAGTTAAACCCAGATCACAATTGTTGTTCAATATTAGGCTGATTCCTCCTTTTAGATTTTTTGTTAGACACTTCATTCTGGTGGTAGCCACTTTCAGGTAATGCTCTGATTTTGATGTTATTATCCCTTCGTTTAGAATGATATAACCGAAAACCCCTTAAAGCCGGACATATGGCTGCTATGTGGGGGTTGCATCGTCATTCACAACTGAGTGTGGTGGCACATCTTAGACATGAACCACGACTGCATTGCCGTGGTGAATTTTCCTCCGCCAATGCACTGTACTGCCGCCGTTGTGATTTTCGACTCTAGATAGGAGAAATTTTCAACGGTCTTAAAGTAGTCTCCTATGTTCATTGTTTTCGTTTGACCGATGTTGTTCGTTCTTTGTTCTTTGGCACCGACATTGCCATCATGTCCTTCCTCTTGCCTTCATTTATGTGCAGCCCAAAATCTCGTGCTGCCTGATCGATTTGGATGAAGGCAAACTGTACACCTCGGGTTGTTTTTCTCATAATGTCAATATTGTCAATGTAGACCAGTAGTTGGGCGGACTTGAAGATGATGGTGCCTCTTGCATTGAAATGTGCATCGCGAATCACTTTCTCCAGGGCCAGGTTAAAGAGGACGCGCGATAGGATATCCTCTTTTCTTAGTCCGTTGTTTATGTCGGAACCGTTCGAGAGTGATCCTGCTGCTTTTATCTGGCGGTCAGCCTAGTCAGTCTCATTAATTTCGACGGGATACTGAATTGTCTCATGTCTGTGTACAGTTTCACCCTGGTTATGCTATCATAGGCGGCCTAAAATTCGATAAAAAGAAGGTGGAACTGACGATATTCCAACAGCTTTCCCATCGCTTGCCGCAGAAATAAAATCTGATCTGCAGCTGATTTGCTTGGAGTGAAGCCTCTTTGGTATGGGCTAATGGTGTTATACGCTTGCTAACCTAAATAGGGGGAAGCAGAAGCTTGTATCTTTTATATAAAAATGCGATTTTCATCAAACTTGGTAGGATCTTGCCTTATACTGCAGAATTTAATCATTATGGGGTGAACTTACGAGGAAGGGGGTTGAAGACAATTACCTGAAATTATAGTAATATACTATTTTTAACTTTATTTGAGAAGATATCGTTGTTTGTATAGCGATCCAAGTTTGGCCCGCTTGTATAGTAGTCGATCTAATGCAGAATCCGATCTGTCGTTTTTGCTGTTGACCGAATGCAAAATCCGTTCAAAAGCTAGTAGTCCCAAGCAATTAACCTCAATGGTGGATGGATAACAATTTATGGCTAAATTCGCAATTGACTACACTTTATTTACAATATCACACAAATTTACGAGTAAACATTAAAATTGTTTACATGTCTAAAATACATTTTCTTAATCTTATTGGAATGTAAGTTCAATTGCAAGGTAAGCAAAACGTGCGACTTATTGCTGGCAACAATAACGTTCAACAAAATCAAAACATAGTTATTCATTGGCTAGCTAAAGATTATTTATATTACTGATTATTGTATTGCGAGGTCAATGACTGAACAATCGGTTTTCATTAAAAGTCGAAACGATGTTACTCGTTTCACGTTTGGATGTTCACAGTTCCCCTTTCTATTACATTTCACATAAATAGAAGTAACCGTTTCTGAGAAAAGTGTGTGCGGCAGACAGACAGACGCAGCAGATTTCATTAAAGAGGTGCTTTAAGTTTAGTTTGAACATTTCGTGAAGGCATGTAAAAGCGGGATCGATGTAGAAGGTTTGGCGAGGAACCCCAAGGAATACAGTAGCGACCCCTAATGCCTATTGTGCGGAGAAAATAAGAAACGAGCTAATCGGCATATTCCCAGAAGTAGCAATGAAAAAAATGATGTTTATTCAAATAAACTTCAATTATTGGAAGGGTGCTTAGGATTTACTTAAACACACCACCTACCAATCTAAGATGGAGCAAATCACAGACTCGACTGGTGGAGCGGCGATGTTCACTCAACTATACAATACACCGTGAATCAGTTGGCCAGTGGCTTTGTGTGGGTAGTGTACAGCTTCTACGCCCCACCTAGTCTCAGACTTTGAAGACATGTTGGGCAAGCTTGTTTACGACGCAAGGCGACGAAGACCGACGGTATTTGTCGATGATTTTAGTGAGTGGTCCTCGAATGGGGAAGCAGAGAGAATAATGCAAAGGGCCGAAGTCTATTAGAGGCTTTTGCGCAGTTAGCTATATTTCCAGCCAATGAAGGTAATGTAAGTACCCTTCAGGAGTGGGGGTCTGTTTCAATCGTAGACTTCAACTTTGTTAGCCCTGCACTGATGTATTGTATGCCCTAGCATGTTTGGGAGGCCTACACTCACAGCGACCACCAGGCAACTATTTTCAAACTATGGAAGTAACCACACGCAGGGACACAGCGTACCAAAGGAAGAGAATGGGCTCAGGCTGATCTACAAAAGCACTCGATGAGTAACACTTCATGGAAATGTGGCTAGACCAATGCGCGAGTGTTGGCGGCCCCAAAGAAGACAACCCTCCATTTGATACAATATATCTCGAAGGCATGTCCAAGAGATGCACATTCCCCGGTAGAAGACCTACCTATTAGTGGAATAGTGGGTTGGCCAGTCTTCCATCAGCCTGCCATCTACCCAGAGGAATAGCCCGGAAAGCGGTAAATAAGATCCGACAGGTACAAAAGGAGCATGCATACAAGAAAGCCCGATTAGAGGCCAGTCATGTTCACAGATGTTCTACTTTCTTGTTCAAAATCATCCCGGGCAAGAAAGGTGCATTGGTACCTACCGGCAGGAACCCTAGATGAGCTGTTCAAGATCAACAGCAGAATAGGTGACAAAAAAATCCAGGCCTGAAAGGGAAAACTTTTAAGCTTGCCGTAACATTCGGATCGGTCATATTTGCTGAGTCATTCGAAGCTTGCCTGTTCGAGGGGATATTCCCTACAGCCTGGTAGTCGCAGAAGACGGTACTGTTGCCTAAGGCTGGAAAACTTCACGAGAGCCATACGCATATGTCTTCTATACACTATGAGCAAATCTTGGATTGAGCAATGTATAATGAATTGTTCCTGGTTGTTGATAGCCAAGGAAGACATTTAGATCGGCAGTATGGGGTCCGTAAAGTCAAATTAACAATTGAGGCCATCAGATTGGTTACTGGCTTGGCCGAAAATCCAATTCACGAAAAGGGTAGTACTAAGAAATATTGCGTGGTAGTAACGCTGGACGTGAAAGTCGCAGGGGACGATTGCTGTTCTTGCTTATCCCGCTGTTAGTGGGCAAACTGAGTGCGATGTTTGTGAAAGGAGGAAACTCTTGGTGAAATGCTATAACCGGAGAATTTTGTCCGGAAAATAGTACTTTGTCGCGAGGAATGGGATACGACAACTCTATGATCGTAACGATCCAAAATAAACTACGACAAGCGGAAGAGATGGGGAGGGCGTCGTTGCGATCGCCTTGGATGGGAAGACAGAAAATGAGATAGTAAACCTATTTCAGTAAGGTTTCATCTTACACAAAACCTTAAAAATGATTCATTTTCATTTAGTTTAGGAGTAAACAATTTCAGTTACGCAAGGTTAAGTTCCTAATTACTTTTAACTTTAGTTTTGAAAATCGAGGGAACGAAAAGTGACACTTCTCTGCTGATTAATATCAGCGTAATCGATAAGCACCTAAAAGATGATAAAAACCTATTATCGACGGCCTTGATTAACGCGTACACATACTTCTAAAAGAGACGACATTATAAGGAGAAAAGGTTTGAATATAATGAAAATAAGTTGGGAAACCGGAAGCTGGGCGCTTCAGGTATGAAAGGTTTTGTTTGTTTCTTCTGTGAGTATATTTGAGTGTAGTACTATCCCATTTGTACGTAGCCTGTTCTGTATATGCATTTAGCATGTCAGATTTCGTACTTCGGGTTGTAAATTTACATGGTAAAGACAACTTTGAGCTTCTGGAACTTTGTTACTAATAGTGTGATTTTGATCAAACTTGGAGATAATATGCTCCATATTATATTTTATACTAATACCAGCTTTTATAACTCTGAGATAAACTTAAGGGGGGTTTTACTCAATTTTCCTAAAAATATGGTAATATACTATTATTAACTTAATTTGAACAGATATCGATATGGAGAGTATTTGGAGGCCTGGGCATCATATAGAGGCAGCTTCATGATTTCTTTCAGATTTTTTCGGTTGGGTAGTTCCTGAGAATGGATCCGTTAAAGAAATCATCAGTTTCCACCCCTCCCACTCCCCGCCTTTTTCACAAATATCAAGACTAAGACCGGCTTCGAAAAGTACTAATTGAGACCTTTTTTATTTGATACCCCACATGCCTATATTTGGTGAAAAAAAACTTACACTCCCCTTTTACATATAAATCTCAACGTAGGATAGTACTCACTGCATGTCTAGGGGTCCACAGGTCCCACCTTCTCACCAAATTTCGTGTCAATCGATATAGCCATTTCTGACAAAAGTGCCTATGACCGACAGACAGACAGACAGACATTGAACCGATTTTAATAAGGTTTTGTTTTGCAAACAAAAACTTTCTAACGAAAAGGGGAAAGGGAAAGAAATGATCAATCAAAGAGGATTACCACTGTTTCTGTTTACATTCGTAAACAATGAAAATCCAAACAAAATTTGCAACTTATAGTTTCCCTCAAGGGGATGCAACGCAAGATAATTTTTTTTTGGTGATTGATTTTAGTTCAAAACACATCCGAAAATATGTGGTAAGAATACGAAAGCCATATTGGATTTTAAAAATGAGTGGCCAGTGTATATAGTGCGGTGGGTCAAAGCCACATTTTGAGTCTCTTACTTCTTGTATCGTACCTTCCACTTCAAAACGTCTGCTTTATTTGTGTTTGTTACACATTCTCGTTTTGTTAGTATGTTGTACAAATAGAAGGGAAAGGTTTGGAAACTGGTTTTACCGGTTGTGATTCGGCTTTGATATTGAAAAATCACTACTGAATTTTTTAAACGCGTTTTCCTCAAAACAACGTTTTCTGGGTTGGCGTGGGGGTAAAACCACTTAGCCGTTCGATTTGAAATTTTAATATGTCATTGTACACAATCAAAACAAAAGAAAGAACCTTGGAGATGGGGATAGGTTCTAAATATTTTGATTTACATTAGGTTTTTTGGTGCCAAAAATAAAAATTATAAAAATCGCCGCCATTTTGTTATGTTTTTGCGAAATTTTTTGATTGTGGTTCATTCTATGGATCATCCTGATTAACACCATGTTCCGAAAATGATCTTCTTCCTGATATTGAGCAAAAAATAGAGGGTGAAGCAGGGTCACGTTCTCAGATCATATCCAATCGAAAAATTTGAAAAAAATCATAGGGGTATATCTCTACGAAATCTAGGCCTCAAAATACATCCGGTTCGGATATCTGCACAAATGAAATTAATAACAGTTTATTTTCAGATTTTAGAAATTAACCCTGGAACCGCCCTTAAGCTCATCCTTCTTCTTTTTCTTCAGCCTATGTCCCGTTCACAAGCGGGGTCGGCTCGTCGTGATCGGCTTCGCCATTTGGCTCTATTGAATGCCTGATCTGGGTGCAATCTCGAGGCTTTCAAATCCCCATCCAGCGTATCAAGCCACCGTTGCTTAGGTCTGCCTTTTGGTCGTTTACCATCGACTTCGATGTTCAGACCAATCTTTGCAAATGAATTCTCGTTTGCACGAATTGCGTGACCATACCATCGAAGACGCTTCTCTCGCAACTTTTCCACGATCGGTGCAACCCCATAACGATGGCGGATATCCTTATTTCGGATGTGATCTAAACGTGTGACGCCACTAGTCCAACGTAGCATCTTCGTCTCCATTACCGCGAGACGTCGTTCATTGTCTTTTATGGTCATCCTAAAAGTACAAAATTTAGCTGTGGTATAAGGGATAGCTGTCCAGACAGCTGAGTGGTTAGGGCCCAAGGCTGTCGTACGGAAGATCGCGGTTCAAATCTCACTGGTGGCAGTGGAATTTGTATCGTGATTTGACGTCGGACACCAGTCGACTCAGCTGAGTCAAATTAGGATAATAATCTCAAGCGAGCGCAATGCTGACCACATTGCCTCCTAGTGTACCGTTACGGTCTTGAATGAAGTGCTGTAACACACTTCAAGGCCTTGATCCAACATGGATTGTTGCGCCAACGATTATTATTATTGCTAGTAGTTGATAGTGGTCAAAGGGTAGTATAGGTTCAGGGGCGAAATGTGGATTGGTACCCACGATGGAGCATAAAACCTGGGAAATGCCTGCTGAACCAACACCAACAGCTCTACTACCAAACCCTATCTCCACCTCCACGTGGTGACCGCTGAGAGCTCTTTCTTGACGAAAAGCTGCAGACGGAGAAGGATGAAGGCGAGTCTCCCGCGCCTAAAAACGGGACAAATTGTACCAACTGGTCCTCCAGGTTGGGGGTTGGGTAGGGCTGACAACCCTACACGGAAAACAACTTGTTACGAAGCCACAACAGGAGCCTAGGATAGGACGGATTTTAAAACGACGGACCCGGCAACGAAAAAGGAACAACGATTTGCGCATTTTCTCATGGAACGTGTGCTCTCTGTACAGAGATGAAGCTGATAAGCAGCTAGCCGATACCCTGTCCCAACATAGGGCTGATGTAACAGCGTTGCAAGATATGCACTGGACAGAGACCGGTTTCCTGGAGAAGAACCACTACACCATATATTATAGCGGTCATCCAGTAAACCATCTGCTCGGAGTAGGTTTCCTAGTCAGCCAAAAAATGAAACCTGCTATTATCGGCTTTGAAAGCATAAGCGAACGGCTATGCACTCTGCGCTTGTGAGGCAAGTTTAGAAATATAAGCCTCATTAACGTTCACGCCCCTACAGAGGAGACTGCAGAGTCGGAGAAGGATACCTTCTACGAGGCAGTAGAAAGAACCCTCGAAGCCTGTCTCAGATAAGATATCAAAATCATACTTGGGGATTTTAACAGCCAAGTAGGGAAGGAGCTCGTATTCAGGCGATACGTTGGCTCCCATAGCTTACACGAAAAAACAAATGATAACCGACTGCGGACTATTCAATTAGCAGGGTCACACGAAATGGTTGTTGCAAGTACCTGGTTTGCGCGGAAAGCGGTCCACAAACATACGTGGGCCTCTCCAGACGGGACCACTTTCAACCAAATTGACCACGTGTTGATCGAACGCCGCCACCTCTCAGCCTTGATGAATGTCGGAACATATAGGGGGGCCAATATAGACTCGGATCACTATCTCGTTGGCATGGTGCTCCGAGCTCGAATACAATACCACCTAGAATCTCCTCTGACAATCAGGTGAGAGTGAACACTGAAGCCATCCACAACAACTCCGCGACACCTATAAGAGGGAAATGGATGCCGCAATAACCGCAATCAACAGAGGACCTGGAGATGAAGCATCAACTAATGATCTTCACAACCACCTGAAGAACGTTATCATGGATACGGCCACAAATATACTTGGCCCCAGCCGGAAAAGGAGTCGGAACGGCTGGTTTGACGATGAATGTAAGCTAGCAACGGAACGGAAGAATGCCGCATACCGAGTAATGTTACATTCTCAAAGAACGCGGGCACGCGCAGAGACTTATCACGAACTCCGTCGAGCGGAGAAGCGACTTCACAGACGGAAAAAGGAAGCCTGGGAGAACCAACAAGTCTGTGAACTAGAAAAGTACAGGGAGCAGCCGCACCAGGCGCGGAAGTTTTCCCAACAAGTCAGCAGGATGAAGCCTTATACACCTCGATGCGCATCCTGCTGAGACAAAGAGGGAAATCTGATTTCGGACAGAATGGGCATATTAGAGCGATGGGTTGAGTACTTTGATGAGCTACTGAACAACGAGAACATCGGCGAGTTGGAGGTCCCGCCAACTGAAGACGACGGACAAATACTGCCACCACCAAGTTTAGGAGAAGCATTCCGTGCAATTCATCGGCTAAAAATCATAAGTCGCCAGGAGCCGATAGAATTACAGCCGAAATGGTTAAATATGGAGGCGACCAGTTACACCAAGTGGTTCATCAACTTGTGCTCAAGGTATGGGACAGCGAATCAATGCCTGACGATTGGCAACGAGGCATAATCTGTCTCATACATAAAAAGGGAGATATCACACAGTGCATCAATTAAAGAGGTATCACGTTGCTGAGTACCATCTATAAGATATTCTCCACTACCTTGCTAGGCCGGATAGCCCAGAACATACCAAAGAGGCTTCCCTGCAAGCAAATCAGCAACAGATCAGATTTTCTCTCTGCGGCAGGCGATGGAAAAACTGTTGCAATATCGACAACAGTTGCACCATCTGTTCATCGACTTTAGAGCCGCCCAGAACATCATTGGCCCATACCAAAGAGGTTTCCCTGCAGGCAAATCAGCAACAGATCAGATTTTCTCTCTGCGGCAGGCGATGGAAAAACTGTTGGAATATGGACAACAGTTGCACCATCTGTTCATCGACTTTAAAGCCGCCTATGATAGCATAGCCAGGGTAAAACTGTGAATTCGGTATCCCGACGAAATTAATAAGACTGACTAGGCTGACCCTGACCAATGTGCGAGGCCAGATAAAAGCAGCAGGACCACTCTCAACACCATTCGACATCAACAACGGTCTACGACAAGGGGATGCGCTATCATGCGTCCTCTTTAACCTGGCCCTCGAGAAAGTGATCCGTGATGCTGAGGTGAATGCAAGAGGTACGATCCTCTTCAAGTCCACCCAACTACTGGCCTATGCTGACGATATCGACATCATGGGAAGAACCACCCGAGACGTACAAACTGCCTTCATCCAGATCGAGCAGGCGGCGCGAGATCTTGGGCTGCACATCAATGAAGGTAAGACAAAATATATGGTGGCAACGTCAGCACCGAAGACGAATCAACCAACAACATCAAACCGCACTGGTCAAACACAAACACGAACAAGAATAAGGATAGGAGGATACAACTTTGAGATCGTTGACAATTTCTCCTATCTAGGGTCGAAAATCACAACCGATAACAACTACGATGATGAAATCCGCGCACGGTTGTTGTCAGCCAAGAGAGCCTATTTCAGCTTACAAAGACTATTCCGCTCGAAACGTGTCACCATAGGGTCAAAACTCTTACTGTACAAGACTATGATCTTGCCAGCCCTCATGTATTCCTCGGAAACTTGGGTTCTTAGCAAGAAAAATTGCGAACTCTTGGCCGCGTTCGAGAGAAGAATCCTCCGAAGAATTTTTGGCCCCCTACATGAGGATGGACGATTCCGTAGACCACACAATGACGAAATCTATGAGCGATACCATGACCGTCCGGTTGTGGATAAAATCCGGCTCAATAGGTTACGGTGGGCGGGTCACTTAATCCGTATGGATGAAGATGATCCCACCCGGAAAGTCTATAAGGGCAATATCTATGGTAGGAAAAGAAGACGAGGCAGACCCTGCCTAAGATGGAGCGATGGCGTGGGCTAGGACGCCAGACAGCTTTTAGGGACATCGAATTGGTGGACCTCGGCACAAAACCGGGATGTCTGGAGTTCCTTATTAAGGCAGGCCTAGACCGGATACCGGTTGTTGCGCCGTTGATGATGATGATGAGTAGTTGATAAAACAAAAACATGTTGGGTCGTTTGTCGATTCAGAGAGCAAGCGCTGTTTTGTTGTTGTCTTTCATTTGGCTACATAGCGGCGAAATTCATCTGTGACTCTTGATTGATTGATCGAAGAAGGGCCGAACAAAAGGAGAGGAGATGGTCATAATTAAGGGCGTTTGAGGCTGTATGTATGCTTTACGAAGGGAAAAGGCATCTCGCAGGCAATAACAGATGCATTGTGTTTAGAAGAGCTTCGTATGCAATGAATAAGTGAAATTGATATAAATCAAAACCAATCATTGCAAGGTAGAGCAGACCATCTATGAGAAGAGATTTGGTTGATGTTTTTAATAGAGTCTTCAAACTCGTTGTTAAGACCAGACCCAACTGGTTCATCAGCTTGGACGAGGCAAAAACTAGTTTTGCTACCGAAGTCTACTAAGCAACCGAAGCATCCATCATCATACCCCCCGATTTGTCGATACAGTAGGAAAGATGTTCGAAAGGGTCATCTACGGTAGATTTCTCCCTATCATAGAATATACGGATGGCCTATCGGAGTAACAATTTGGATTTCGTCCAGCTCATTCAAAGAGCGACGTCAGAGACGTGGTTTTGAGGCTGGCTTGAAACGTGATATTCATCAATAAATGCTGTGTTGTGGTAACGTTGGGGATCAAAAATGACTTCATTTCAGCCATTTGGGACTGGAGAAAAGCTTATTGGTTAAAACAGATGTTTCTAGTTACTTGACTAATTTCTTCTAAAATTAAGAGAAGGGACACTTTAGTATGACACGGGTGAGGAACCTAAGCAGAACACCGTCACGGTAGGAGTATCACTGAGCTCAGAATTGGATCCTCTGTTACGAAATGAAAAATGCAATTGGGTTCTTGTCCTTCTATTGCTAAAGGAGGTCCCGAAAATTCGTTTCGCTGATGATCTTGCCGTCACTGTCATCGTGAAAAAACTTGAAGATGTTGAAGTTACGCTAATGATATCAGCAAAGTCATAAAAGCGTGGCTGATGATAATTCAGTTTGACCTGACTGAACAAACGGCGGAGGCGGTGTTGATTACCAACCGTCGGAAGAAAATACGATTAGTATTTGTCGGTGGCCACATTATCACTTAAAAGCCGGCTATCAAATAACTGGGGGATTGACGTGAAGATCAATTTCAAGGGATACATGACTTATGTATTGCTTAGTGGCGCTAAGGGTGTGCACCTTAAGCACAATCTATAGCGAGGCAGCGTTTGTTATTGCAAGAGGTCTGTACGAGAAGGGGAAATAAATCTACTTGAAATTGATACAAGTTAGCAAAGTGCGGCAAGGTGAGAGTAGTTGGAAAAAGTAACAGCTGTGGAATAACTTGCAGGGCGTTGGCTGGACCATGAATTCAGCAACGACACTGTGAGATTACGTACCATCTCCCAATTCCAGCCAGGACATAGCGGCTATAGGAAGTATCTGCACCGATTCAAGTTGAATGATTCTTCTTTCTGCCTTGAATATGGTTGCATATCTGAGGGTTCGGAGCGTTTCATGTTCCACTGTCAGTGAGGAGGATCCTGGAATACTCTCCGTAAATCAAAATAAGTCCTCAGAATAACAACAACAGACAAATTGGTACATAATCAAACATTTTTCATATTTCATATTTCTTCACGTTGGTGGGCTACGCCGACGATATAGCACTGGTTGTGGTTGTAAAGCATCTCGAAGATGTTGAGTTGTACTCAAGTGAAGCAATCAGGGCTGTTAAGGCTTGATTAGAGAGTGCTGGATTGGCACTCCTGGAGCAAAAGCATGGATGATGCCGAACTTAGGAGGAGGAGGCTGCTCATAGCCAGGGTGGTGAGTTCTACCTCGTTGAATGCAGTCCCAGTTTGCGGAAAAGCGCTGCAGGTTTTAGGCAATGCACATAAACTGAGTACGGTCTACAGTAGAACAGCCCTAAGGGTGTGTTTTGCCTTTAGGACTGTCTCAGATGATGCAGGGTTCGTCATCTCGGGAATGATGCCGATTGACATCCTGGCAACCGAAATGATGAACATTTATAATACCAGGCTAATCTCTCCTTCATCGCAGGTGGAAAAAGGCGAAAGGGAGAGATCCATAAGCAGATGGCAACGGCGATGGAACCAGTTGGAAAAGGGTCGTTGGACTGACAGCTTGATCCTTTCCATCGGAGATTGACTGGAGAGAAAGCATGGGGAGGCCAATTATAATCTAATTGAGTTTCTCGCCGGTCATGGGGGATACCGCCAATATCTGTACAGTTTAAATTGGATACCTCACCTAATTGCCCAGACTACGACGGGTTCCCTGCGGACCCAGCGTACGTATTCTTCTAATCTCTTAGGTTCGTGGGAGAAAAGAGAAATCTAGAGGGAACCCTAGGTGTGCCAGTGCTATTATTGGAAAATTTTTTCCGGAGAATCGTAGCTTGCCAGGAGGATTGGGATGTGATCAATTCCATGATCGCAGTAATTCAGGGTAAACTCCGAAAGGCAGAAGAAGTGAGGAAGGCGCGGTTACGAACCCCGCGTTCAGACGGAAGGAGACCTAGCTAAAGTAGGGGAGGAGTCGGGGTGGTTTTAGTATTTAAAAATCCGACAATCTGGCGTGCCCAGGCCAGAGGTTTTTGAAGATTCTCACTTCGTTACAAAACAAAAAAACACGGACATTGACCCGATTTTAATAAGGTTTTGTTTCACATATTTTTATACAGACAAACAGACAGTAAAATAGTTTTAATAAGGTTTTGTTAAAAAACACCCTCAGCCTCGCAAAAACAATGGTGTGATACTTGATTTTGTCTTGGTATAAAAAAATTTGACGAACATAATGTAAAGAGGCAAAAATTTACTAAGAAAACATGTAAATGGATTACATCAGCACCAAGAATTGGAAATCTTTTTTCATACTGAGAAAACAAGCGTATGCGTAAAGTCAACTTACGGCATCTGTCAAGACTAACGTCCCCAGCTATTGGTTATATCACGCAATATTTTATTGCCACCAAGCCGGAGACCGAATTAAAATCTCTCCTGCGAAAATTTCGACTCAGATGAGGGAGCCCGAAGCCAATTTATCATCATCGGTGGTCAAAGGGTAGTATAGGCCTCAGGGCGAAACGTGGATTGGTACCCACGATGGAGCATAAAACCTGCGAAATGCCTGCTAAACCAACACCAACAGCACAATACAAACCCTATCTCCACCTCCACGTGGCGACCGCTGGGAGCTCTTTCGTAACGAAAAGCTGCAGACGGAGAAAGATGAAGACGAGTCTCCCGCGCCTAAAAACGGGACAAACTGTACCAACTGGTTCTCCAGGTTGGGAGTTGGGTAGGGCTGACAACCCTACATGGAAAACCGATGTTACGGAGCCACGAAAGGAGCCTCGGGCAGGATGGACTTTACAACGACGAACCCTGCAACGACAACAGATTAACGATTTGCGCATTTTCTCATGGAACGTGCGCTCCCTGTACAGAGATAAAGCTGATTAGCAGCTAGCAGATACGCTGTCCCAATATAGGGCTGTTATAACAGCGTTACAGGAGATGCGTTGGACAGGGCCGGTTTCCTGGAGAAGACCCGCTAAACCATATATTATAGCGGTCATCCAGTAAACCATGTGCTCAGAGTAGGTTTTTAGTCAGCCAAAAAATGAAACCTGCTGTTATCGGCTTTGAAAACACAAGCGAACGGCTATGCACTCTGCGCTTGCGAGGCAAATTTAGAAATATAAGCCCCTACAGAGGAGACGACAGAGTCGGCACAGGCACAGGCACAGGAGCTCTCGTGATCGGGCTATGTTATAAGCGGGCCAAATTCTCCTTGACTTGGCACAGCTTGTAAGCCTTCGCCATCTCAGGCCCGCTGCTGCTAGGTAGTGCGAGTAGACTCGGCCCCCGACAGCCGCCAGCGGAACATCGACTGTATTCGCCGAGGGACTGCTAAGAGCAGAGCCTTGCCTGGCCAATCCGTCAGCCCGCTCATTCCCCTATATATTCCTATGCCCGGGAACCCAGAAGAGAGTGACCTTGAGCGTGCCGCCCAGATGGTTGAGCGCGTCTCTGCACTGCCCCAATAGCCGGGGGGATGTCGTCGTTGAGTACAAGGCCTTGATGGCCGCTTGGCTGTCGGTCAGAATGGCTATGTTACGCTTGGGGCTCGAATCACGCTCCAGCCGTCGACAGACTTCCAATATCGCCAGTACTTCCGCCTGGAATACACTGGTGAAACCTGGGAAACCATACGACTTGGATACACCGTGTGTATTCGAGAAAACCGCGTCGACTCCATAGGCCATCTTTGATCCATCCGTAAAGAATAGTATATCATAGTCTTGCAACACGCCGCCGGTCTTCCACTTTACCCTGGTTGGAAGGTCCACAGCAAAGTTTCTCGTGAAGTTCAGCTTGCGTGTGATATAGTCCGTGGGAGATGCCCAGATTTTTCGAGGTATTTCATCTAAGATGTTGCTGTGGCCGTAGGACTTCGCTGCCCAGCATCCGGACTCATGTAGTCTGACGGCACTGCACGCTGCAACATATTTGATGTGGAGGTCTAGGGGAGGAGATGCAGGAGTACATTGAGAACATCTGCCGGGCAGGACTGCAGAGCCCCCGTAGCACCTGCACACGCGGTTCTTTGAACCCTATTAAGCTTCGTTCTATTGTATTTCTTCTTCAAAGCCTGCCACCATACAATAGAGCCGTACGTCAGGATCGGACGCACTACAGCGGTGTACATCCAGAGAACCATCCTCGGCCGGAGACCCCATTTCTTTGCAAAGGTCCTCTTACAGGCATAGAAGGCTATACAGGCCTTCTTAACTCTCAGTTCTATGTTCAACCTCCAATTTAGCTTAGGATCCAGGATTACACCCAGATACTTTACATTAGAGGAAAGAACCAATCTTTGTTCATTCAGCCGTGGTAGATGGAATTCAGGTATCCTTGTCTTGGTGGTGAATAGCATCAGTTGCGTTTTGGTTGGGTTTATGCCGAGTCCGCATCTTGCGGCCCACAGGCACACCTTACGCAACGCTCCTTCCATGATGTCGCTCATAATGGACAGAAACATCCCTGATACTAATATCACCAATTCGTCGGCAGACGCCACCACCTTCAACCCGCTGCTGTCCAATGTACGTAAAATTTTGTTAATTACTATTAACCAGAGCACCGGTGAGATGGCACCATCCTGGGGCGTGCCTCTGTTCACAGCTTTGGTCAAGTGGTTGCCTCCCAGATCGGATTGGATTATCCTGGTACTCAGCATGAATATAATCCAATGCGTGAGATACCCCTCCAATCCAATACCGGTCAAGGCTTCCTTGATGGCGTTGGTACTGACGTTGTTGAAAGCTCCCTCAATATCCAAGAAGGCAGCAAGGGTATACTGCTTGTACTGCAGCGACCGTTCAACCGTGCCAATTACCTCGTGGAAGGCGGTTTCTGCGGATTTTCCTTGAGGTAGGCATGCTGCGACTTAAAGAAAGGCGTTCTCTCCATAATCGTCCTTAAGTGAATGTCCAGGACGCGTTCTAGGGTCTTCAGCACGAAAGAGGTCAGGCTAATTGGTTGAAAGTCCTTCGCGGACTTATGACCGCGCCTGCCCGCTTTTGGTATGAAAACCACCCGCGCGCGCCTCCAGGACTGCTGTACGTATCCTAAAGTGATGCAGCTCCAGTAAATCTCAACAAGCTACGGCACAACCCTTTCCTGCTGCTTCTGTAGCATGGCTGGCACTATGCCATCTGGGCCTGGAGATTTATATGCGGAGAAGCTGTTTATAGCCCAGCCGATCCCATTCTCGGTAATTACCGATTTGATAGTCTCGCACAGCTGGGGTTGCCGCAAACCTTCCAAGCTAGGTTCTGACTCACAGTCCTCCTTGCTGGAGGGAAAGTGCGTTTGCACCAGCAGCTCCAAGGTTTCGCTAGACGATTCCGTCCAGGAACCTTCCGACTTTTTAAGGGAGGATGGACTCTTATATTCCTTGGACAGAATCTTACTGAACCTCGCGGATTCACTAGTGCTTTCAATGTTCTGACAATAGTCTAGCCAAGACCGCCTCTTGGCGGTCCTGATGACCGACTTGTACTTCTTCAGGCAGTCCTTGTATGGCTGCCAGTATTTTTGCCTGTAGCAGATGTTGAAGACTTCTCTGGTCAGCTTCCTGAGACTAGAGAGATCTTCGTTCCACCACGGTGGCAGGGTCTTTTTGCTGTACTTAGCAGGGCACGAGACTTTGAAGGCGGTATCAAAAGCCTTCTCCAGAGCCCCGACCTTTGACTCCAGTTCGTCTGTCGTGCCAATCCTACCAATTTGCGCACGGGAGAGTTTGTTCTTAATTACCTGACCAAACTTTCTCCAGTCGACCCTCCTGGGGTCTCTAAAGGGCTTGGAGACCTCTGCGGCGAGATCTAGACTCAAGAGTATCCAACTGTGGTCAGAGAAGGATCTCTGGTCAGACACTCTCCAGTCCTCGACCCTAAGAATCCCGTTGTCGGTTATTAGGGTGATATCAAGGACCTCCTCCCAACCGTCACAGTTGTCAGAGCAGAGGAAATGGAAGGTTGGTGTACTGCCCCTGCTACACACCGATAGATTTGAAGTAATAATAAAATCAAAGAATGACTCACCTTTTTCGTTGATTTCGGAGCTGCCCCAAAGCGTATGCCTTGCATTCGCGTCGCAGCCTATCAGCAGGTGTGCTTTCTTTGCTGTTATGGTGTTCGTCAGATGATGAAGTTCTTCTGGCGGAGCTGATCGGTCGTGAGCCATGTAAGCCGAGGAAATATACACGTTCTCTGCCCCGCCTGCTCCAGCTTGACCACAACTAGGTCACTGGAACTCAGGTCCGGGCACAGGAAAGCGTGCAGACTCTTCCTCGCAAGAATACATGTTCTAGGTTTATCCTGATCAGCGTCTCCTGTGCTGTGGAATGAATTGAAATATTTGCTTTGGAGCCCTTTGATGGCTCGGTCGCTTCCGATCCAGCGCTCCTGTATTAATGCGATGTCGATGTCTTCCTCTAAGAGGAAGACGAGCAGATTAGCCGAGGCGCACTTCGAGTGCTGCAGATTTATCTGCGTCACCCTCTGTATGATCTGCTTGCGTGGGGGGTTTGTTAGCCCCCGTCGGACCGTCGATCGTCATTTGCTCCAACAGCTCGTTGGCGCGTCGATTGGGTCTAGGTCGTCGTCCGGTTTTGCAGAGCGGAACACTTTTACTTTGAATTTCCTGACTCCGAACCACACTTTATAATCGGCTTTTTTCAGTGCCTCCAGGCACTCCTCGTTTATGCGGAGTAGTACAGGCTGGCTGTTTATCTGAGATTCCTCCTCCTTGATAACAACCCAGTCGCCTATGGGAATCCCGGGGTTGTGAAGGCGCAGGAAATGGACGAGCTTGTCCTTCTCCATACGGATCTTCGGCAACCAGATGCGAGCGACCGGTCTCCTGGGAATCTCGCCGTAATGGATAATCTGGAGCTTAACGCACTCCCAGTCGTCGCTGATCTTAGCGACACGCGAACCGAGAAAGTCCTTAGAGAACTGGTTCATGAAAGCTATTACGTGGAACCCACGGACCACCTGAGATGAATCAAAGTGGGGAGTGAGTCCCGGGTGTTTGCCTCCGGTCTCCAGGAGATGCTCATAGACCATGCCCGAAAGCCTGGCCTTAACACTGGTCCACACCTCCAGCGTTAGTTTGTAGCTAGTTGAATTGCCATCCGCCAGCGCCACACGTAAGTGACTCCTGGCCACGTCGCTGAAGGGCTTCGCAGTACGTGGCCCGCCGGCTGACGGTTGCTATACAATTTCCTTCGGATGTTGCTTGGCGTCTGCGCTCTTGCCCACTCTGCTCCGCTTCTTATCTTGTTCGACCTCGTCTTGAGATCGATTGCGTTTTAAAGCGATGGTCTTCGCCTTCTGCTCGTCAGCCAGGCGTTTGCTGTTGTATTCATCAACAATCGCCTGGTATTTAGCGAGGTCTTTTTCATCCCGCTCGTCGACAGTACCGGCCTCCTTATTCTTGGCAATCTTGCCGAGAATATACATGGCCTTCTGGTACTGGCTTTTGAGCAAGACACCCGTGGATCTTCGCTTCTTAGCCAGTTTCCGGCGACCGACATTCTTGTCGGTTTTCGCTTTCGAGGGATCCCCCGACGCTGAGGGTTTCGGGCCAGGAGTACTATGCCTGGTACTCGCTACACCCAGCTTGACGGCAGTGGGTTCCAGGCTGGAAGCCACTAGTCCGTCTGACGCCTTGCTCCGGAAGATCCCTGCGGTTGGTGCTACGGCTCGACGGCCACTGTCTCCTGGCTGGAGGCCAGCAGCTCGTCCTCCGATGATGCGCCTGGCATCATCGACTCCTCTTCTATCGTCGTTTTTGTTTTTTTGATAATTGAGTCCATGTTTTCGTCCCACGAATAGTCCGGGAAGAATGTCCACCCTGGCTGGCCCGGCCACCAGGGTAAGGGTCTTATTTGAAACTGAAGGTGCTCAAGGTGTTCAGAGTTCGCATACTAAAGACCAAGCTCCCCACTGGCCACGCAGCCCTCGGCGTATGCTGTTCACCTTGGCTTGGGGTCTTTCTCCGGAGCAGGAAGGACGATCCCCGGGCTGTTGCTTCAGTCCATCCCCCGCCAGATCTACTTGCCCCTAACACATGACCAGCAGACAAGCAGGTCCTCGTCAGTTGGACGAGCCTACTTTCAGCCCGGCCCTACACTCTCTTGGCCCGCCTGAAGACGGTTTCCAGCGGCCACCACGCGGAGGTCGTGTGAGGACTTGCCGAATTATGCAATTTCAACCTGAAGCATAATCAGACCGGGCCGCCATCAATCTATAAAATATTCTCCGCTATCTTGCAAGGCCGGATAGCCCCATATGCCAAGAACATCATTGGCCCATACCAAAGAGGCTTCACTCCAGGCAAATCAGCCACAGATCAGATTTTCTCTGTGCGGCAAGCGATGGAAAAACCGTTAGAATATGGACAACAGTTGGACCATCTGCTCATCGACTTTAAAGCCCTCTATGACAGGGTAAAACTGTACACGGCCATGAGAGAATTCGGTATCCCCACGAAATTAATAAGACTGACTAGGTTGACCCTGACCAATGTGCGAGGCCAGATAAAAGCAGCAGGACCACTCTCAACACCATTCGACATCAACAACGGTCTACGACAAGGAGATGCCCTATCATGCGTCCTCTTTAACCTGGCCCTCGAGAAAGTGATCCGTCATGCTGAGGTAAATGCAAAAGGTACGATCCTCTTTAAGTCCACCCAACTACTGGCCTATGCTGATGATATCGACATCATGGGAAGAACCACCCGAGACGTACAAACTGCCTTCATCCAGATCGAGCAGGCGGTGCGAGATCTTGGGCTGCACATCAATGAAGGCAAGACAAAATGTATGCTGGCAACACCAGCACCGAAAACCAACCAACCAACAACATCAAACCGCACTGGTCAAACACGAAGAAGAATAAAGATAGGAGAATACAACTTTGAGATCGTTGACAATTGCTCCTATCTAGGATCGAAAATCACAACCGATAACAACTACGATGATGAAATCCGCGCACGGTTGTTGTCAGCTAAGAGAGCCTATTTCAGCTTACAAAGACTGTTCCGCTCGAAACGTCTCACCATAGGGTCAAAGCTCTTACTGTACAAGACTATGATCTTGGCAGTCCTCATGTATTCCTCGGAAACTTGGGTTCTTAGCAAGAAAAATTGCGAACTCTTGGCCGCGTTCGAGAGAAGAATCCTGCGAAGAATGTTTGGTCCCCTACATGAGGATGGACGATTCCGTAGTCTACACAATGATGAAATCTATGAGCGATACCATGACCGTCCGGTTGTGGATAAAATTTGGCTCAATAGGTTACGGTGGGCGGGTCACTTAATCCATATGGATGAGGATGATCCCACCCAGAAAGTCTATAAGGGCAATATCTATGGTAGAAAAAGAAAAAGAAGACGAGGCAGCCCTGCCTAACATGGAGCGATGGCGTAGGTCAGGACGCCAGACAGCGTCCTTAATCCATACGGATTAAGTGACCCGCCCACCGTAACCTATTGAGCCGGATTTTATCCACAACCGGACGATCGCGGTATCGCTTATAGATTTCGTTGTTATGTAGGCAAGGAATCGTCTATCCTCATGTAGGGGGTCAAAAATTCTTCGGAGGATTCTTCTCTCGAACGCGGCCAAGAATTCGCAATTTTTTTTGCTAAGAACCCAAGTCTCCGAGGAATACATGAGGACTGGCAAGATCATAATCTTGTACAGTAAGAGCTTTGAACCTATGGTGAGACGTTTCAAGTGAAACAGGTTTTCTAATGTACCACCAATGATGAGGCGGTGGAAGTTGTAGAAATCCACAAACCTCCCGCCACTTCCATTACGGTCGCCAAGATAGTTGTTACCAACCACATGTCCGAGCCAGATGTTTATTAGATCTCACCTTGTCATTCAGAGCACTCTTCACGATCACAATGTCACCTTTAGGAAGCCTCCACTGAACTGCATTTAATTAGTCGGAGAAAGCATCCTCTCTCTACTATATCGGAAGTCTTCGTATGAGCATCTATTCGCATGGGTGGAGGGATCAGTAGGATCGGTTTGGGGACCCGCCTATTGTTCGACAGTATTAAAACCATTTTGCTGACCGGGTGATAGACATCTTGAACACCGTAGAGGAGAAAATTGAAGATCATTGAGCCACCATTCAAAATGCTTGTTTTGCTGACGTAGGTTAGGTTCCTGGCGCGTCCCGAACGGGCGCTATAAGATCTGGCTGACTGCCGAAATTGGAACCAAATGAATAGTGTATGGAAATAGAGCTCCTATTGACGCTTCGGAAGAGGAGAACGTTATGCGCTTCGGATTTTGTTATCGCATTTTCGCATAATTAGTTTTTTTAATTTATCGTCTTATTTATTTCCTTATCCGCTTCGCGAACAAATTCTCCTTGCGCTCGTCGAAGGACCTTAACGGCTGGCTTCATATCCACGATGACGAGCAGATGGAACAGGTATTGGGAATAATCTTGGTGCTTTTATCCAGCCGCGCACATTGGTCAGGGTCAGCCTCGTCATTGTTACAAATTTTATCGAGATACCGACTTGTCTCATGTTCTTGTATAATTTTACTCTGGCTATGATACCATGGCCTTTGAAGTTGATGAAAAAATCAAATTAAGTTGCATCATGGTGCCCATGTTCCAAACGTTTTCCGTCTTTTGCCACTTAAGGGGCTCATCCCGTGTAAAGGCCGTTTTTAAGGTTTTGTGTAAACACAAAACCTTATTAAAATCGGTTTACCGTCTGTCTGTCTGTCTGTCTGTCTGTAGTCATGTGGGGTATCAAATTAAAGGTCTCGGTTAGTACTTTTCGAAGCCGGTCTTAGTTTTGACTTTTGTTGAAAAGGTGGGGAGTGCGGGGGGTTGAAAGTGGTCATTTTGTTAACGAACCCATTCTCAGAAATTACCCAACCGAAAAACTAAAAAAGTCAGGGGGCTGCCACTATATGGTCTCTAGGCTCCGAAATACGCTCCATACGGATAGCTGTTGAAATAAAGTTAATAATAGTATATTACTACAATTTTCAGTAATTGACAGGAAAACCCCCCTTAAGTTCATTCTAGAACCACAGAATGTTGCAGAAATGTAGGCTACAGTATAGAGCATGATCTTGCCAAATTTGGTGAAAATAGCACTATTACTAACAAAGTTATACTAGCTGAAAACTGTCGCTCCTCTGCAAATTCAAGACTATGAATATCAATATCACTTGAAGGTGGAAATTTTCACATAATAGGTTTATGCATACTTTATGTGCTACATGCTCGAATCTCTTTATAAAAAAATACACAAAACCTTTCATACCTAAAGCGTCTAGCTTCCGGTTTCCCGACTTATTTTGGCTTTATTTTCAAATTTTTTGTGAAGTACTGGATGAAGATATAAATACGAATTTTTCACCATATATTAATTAATGTCTTGTAATAGTAGTAGTAGTAGTAATTTTTCCAACCCGATCGCATAGTTCGTTATTGAAATACAGAGCAATTTATATACCCATTTCCAAAAAAGGTGTTTTTCAGCTGCCACGCTAGAGGCGCTACGATCATCCTAAAGACGTAAACGGCATTTTAACGTACATACTTAACTACAGTCCGCAAACTAGGATTATTAAAAAATATTAAGGGGTAAATGTTAAACTTTTTTTTTCTGAATTTTGTCGTTTTTTTAAGGCTTCTTTAATGGATAAAAAAATACTACTGAATGAATCGCAATTATCCTAGTTTGCGGACCCTAGAAATATATTCTGAATAAGTCCTGAATATTTGAAAGAATTTCGTTGGATAGATTTTGGGCTATGGTGGCAGATGATTTTCAACATGCTGTTTTGAGAAAATCACATTTAAAAAGTATAATAGAATGCGATTTTTAGGCATAAAACCTTAACTGACCATTAATCTGCTATACCTGCTCCATAAACCTTAGGTTTCTTCAAGAAACACATATAGAGCCTTGGCTTCAATTCTTGTCTTTTTAGCGAAGTTATTCGAACGTCATTCGGACCGATTAATACCCGCTTTATTACGGCGATCGACATAAATCTAGTATGTGACTTATCACGTGTTCAACACCATAATTTCCAAACGACTCCGAATATCAAAAAATCACTTTTCCCATATATTTTAAACTATATCTAGATACAATTGATGCCAAAAAAAAATTCGATTCCGCGGATCCGACACACGAGATGACCCCGTTAAGGAAAATCTGATCTGTTGCTAATTTGCCTGGAGTGAAGCTGCGGGACAATGATGTTTTAGGGGTATGGGTGGAAATATAGTGGAGAATATGGTATAGGTGGTAATCAGGAATCTGTATAATTTTGTGATATCGCTTTCTTTACACAAAAACCTTATTAAAATCGGTTTACCGTCTGTCTGTCTGTCCGTCATACACATTTATCAATGCTAAAAGTTGCTGCATTCGATTAATACGGGGCTAGTTAGGTTGAAAGCGTTCCTGTCTAGAGTGACTCACGCTTATTTGTCTTTCGGTGTCAACCAGGCATCATTTCACGTACCATTGTGAGTTGGATGGCCCATTGTTATTGGTAATTTTCTGTAAGTTATAGAACCAGAAGTGTCACTTCATTACCGGTTCCGTCCCTACGTGACTATTAAGACCTCCAAAGATGATTTTGATATCATACATGGGACAGGCTCTACCGACTTATAGAAAGTATCGTTATCTGACTGTGCAGTCTCCTCTGTAGGATTTGCAACCCTAATGGCTCATGGTCTGAAATTTACCTGATTATATTTTCCAATCCTTTAACAGCAGGTTTCAGTTTTCGGCAAGGAAACCTACTCCGAGCATATGGTTTGGTGAGTTCATATATTGAACAAATAATTAAATTGAGTAAAAATAATCTTTATTTTATCCTTACATACCTTATCAACAACAAAATTATAAATTCCCAAATTTTTGCCTTCCGAGATAAACAATAAGGCATACAATATTTAGAATAATTCAAAGTGAAGATTCATCTATATCGGCGCGTATACAATCTAAATTTCCTTTTATTAAATATTTACTTGGCTTAGGCTGGTTTGGCTCCTCAGATTTCTCTATCTGAAACATATTTTATGTATGACCTGCTACAACAAAAATTGCCTAATTTCCCGCTGGAATACGTATCTGCGACTATCGTTGCTTTTTTGAATTGGTTTCACTTTCCACGTTGCAAGGATTTCTCAAGGTCGAAATTTCTCTTTTGTCTGTCTTTCGAGGCTCATTTAATTTTCTCCATCTCCTGTTAGGACGCCACTTTCAAGAGGCAATGTGTTCGACTCCCTTCTGCCCAGCAAGCCTTGTGGCTATTGTATGCCCAGGATCGAGGTTTCCTTGACGATAGGTCCGCTTCACCCTTATTTGATGCAAAGAACTTTCCCGAAACTGTATGGTCCATGTTATCCTTATGAATTTATTGTGACGCCTTTGCTAGATATCTTATAGCTGGAGAAAGTTAGAGTTGAGTTCATTATGAATTCAGAATAAAGTCGATTGTGGTTTCGCGGCCTTATAGAAGAAAGTTTTCATAAAAATTGTGTCTGATAAAAGTTTGCTCGGCGGGAATATTTCATTCCAAGTGTAGTGGGAGGCGTGTTTTCTAAGCGAAGAAGTAGGTCAGTGAATGTTATTGATACAGGTCAAGACAGCCAGCCTTTCATTTTAGGTATAGAAGTTTTGAAGTTTCTTCTCGCTAGCAGAGCAAAAGAATGCGGCAGAAGACTGCCTGCACTTTGATTTGCTCATTAAAATTTTTAGGAAACCTGGCTCCCGAATATAGTCATATCCCTTAATGTTTTTTAATTAAGAAGTCACATACGAAGGATGGGCTAATTGCTTCATAAAATTATACTTTACGGTTTACCAATTCACATGGGGCCTTGCGCTTTGGTGAAATATTGACTTTACTCAATAAACATTACAACTCATAAGAATACATATTAATTACGGAAGGCATCGGAAGCTTAGGCAAACTGTCAACATTTCCTGGCGTTCCTTGTACGAATTCGATTAGTTACAACAGGGCTCCAAGAATTATGGACCTGTTAATTTGTACCCGATAACTCCTCGAAATTTATGACTGTTTGCCAATCCATGAGACTAAAGAGCAATTGGATACAGCTCTATAATTCATTCCTCTTCAGCACTAATCTATGTTTGTACATCGTAACGACTGCTGGTCCTGAGTTAAGGCGAAGTTGCTAATAGAATGAATACTTTGGCGCCCTATCATACTCAAATACATCGAGAATACAGAATACAGCGCTGAATAAAAATCCAGTCTACGAGGCATACCGAGCTGAAAAAATGGAAATCGAAGGAGCAATGGACCGGGCCAGCTCCCATTTCCATTCAACCGGCAAAAGAGAATAAATCAAGTCCGGCGCCCTCCTTGTTTTCTTTATTAGTTTGTAGTGCTCGCCATTATTCACTTTTGCTCCGGTTTGATGGCACTTTGATAGCAAATTGGATTTCCGTTTACAACTTTTGTTGTGATGAATCGTCGGCATTTCGTCGATTGCGAGAATTTTATTGTCCACCATTGTCTGAATAATGACCGCGCTATTTGTATCTTACGATTGGTTATTTGTGAACGGAACGGAGAATATTTGGACTTTACTGATTAGTTTTCATACACTTAAGCTTTTGTTGTTTTCGCTGTTTGCCCCTCGGGACATGCCAGCCAGTTTACTAGAAGACCTCTGGTCCGAACTGATGGGGCGATATGAAATATGATTGCTCTTGATACGCTGCAATATCCCTCAGATGTAATAGTAGTCAGCAGCTTTGATAAAAATGTTATAAAGGGAAAGGACGTTTCATTGTTATGGAATATCATAAAATTGAGAAAGTTGAAAGGACATGTGCAATACATCTTGACCACACAGATTTGCTGTGGGGATAGTACAGTACTTTAAAGGTTCTAGTTAGCCAGGAACCCACATATTTTGACTAGAGGGTGTGATTAGACACCAATGATATTAGGGAGGATTGTGAAATATTGTATATCATTTTTTTCCAGGATCACCAAATATTTACACATGCATGGATGTTGGACCAGTTTGTTTGAACACAACTCGGTATCTGAAATATTAATTGACTTTTTTTCTCGTTTTAAAATCATGAACATTGTCAGTTTGGATAAGACTAATAGGCTGGAGTGGTCAAATGGTGGTAAGGATCACGGAGCAACACCGTGATCTGGTATGCGGCTAACACAAATCATGTGAAACGTCTCCTGTATTTTCATACCGACAGTTCTGCTATCAAATCTTACCACCATCTCCACGCGGTGACCACTGGAAACAACAGGCGTAGGAGGGTGAAGGCAAACTTTGCGCGCCTTAAAACGCTGACCACGTTTTTCGGAAAATATCAACGTGTCAGGATACAGCCTCGGATTGGACAGATCAAACGGCAACTACTTCAGTGACATAAAATGGGTTTGTCTTGGAATATGGGACCCCTTTTTCGAATGCAAGCACTGCGGAAGCTCCGCCAGGAAGTATCCCGTACCAACGTTAGCATCCTCGCGCTCCAAGAAACGAAATGTAAACGACCGAGGAAGCAGAGAATTCAGTATTTAGGCAGGTAACTGATTTCAAACAGATTAATGAATGAATCTGCTTAATCCGCTGTGAAGTTTCTCAATGTGTGGTATATCAAGTGTCATGCACTAACGGAGGATAAATATGACGCCATTAAAAACGAATACACCTGTATGGACAGAATTTTTGACGGGTTGCCCTCCAATGACATCAAAGTGTTATTGAAAGACCTAATAACCTCCATGATGAAATAAACGATAATGACCAGAGACTCATCGACTTCACCAGCAACCGTGAGCTCCACTTGCTTCCCCCATAAGAACATACCTAAAATGACGTCGACCAGACTGGCGGACATTCAATCAAATCGACCACGTCCTTGTCGAAAAAAGAACTGTCTGAAACATATATTTCTGGTTAGAGGGAAATACCATTGTCGAATAGCCAAAAGAGCCATAGCCACAAGAACTCCTAAATTCAATGTGGAAAATTTGAAAGACAACGCGGTGAAAGTGGCTTATATGTCGGCAATCAAAGCACGTTTCGACGCACTGCCTCATGCTGGTCCTGGGGAAAGTAATGACGAAATGTGGCGAAAAATGAGGGATGGTATCCAAAGTGCAGCTAAAAATACCTTTGGGCATCTAGAACTGAGGAACCGTAACGAATGGCTCAATGATGCCTGCCTGGATGCGATTACCAAGAAAAACGAAGTTTACCGACTACTAATCGAAAGGCGAATCCGAGCCAAAGTAGGCAACTATCACGAACTAAGGCGATACACAAAGACGATCTGTGGACGAGAACAATGGAAGTTCATTAACAACAAAATTTTAGCACTTGTCGGTAGCCTGATGAAGAACGAGTAGCATTTAGCACAGTGAAACAGATGAGGATAGGTTTTAAACCGTGAACCACCCTCTGCAGAGATTAGAATGGCAATATCATTAACGACGAGAATCAAATAAAAGCAAGATGGGTTTAGAATTTTCAAAATCTCTTGAGAGGCAGCCTTATTTATATTAAAATCATATAAAGCTCCTGGAATTGGATGGCATCCCAGCCGAGCTACTAAAAAAAGGGAGAACAGAGCTTATCAGCTTAATTTACAAACTAATCAGCAGAATCTGGATAACCGAACAAATACCTGACCACTTGAGGAAAAATGTGTCTAGTGTAAAAAAAGGTTGATCGTCTCCGTTCCGAAAAGGTGGGGGGAATATAATGCAATCATGACTGAGAGCGAATACAGACAGCGTCTTTGGGAATACCAAGGGGACATCAGATTCGGACGATCGACAATGGAGCAGATATTCGCAGTTAAGAGCAGGTGCTTGAAAAGTGTTGGGAATATGAGCTTGGCGCTTCAATACGTCGTCAGGAAAGTGGCTTTAGTTAATATCAGAGGTACGTTGCTGGTAAAATCCGCGCAACTGTTGGTGTACGCAAACGAGGTGGGTATTCTTGGCCCATCGATGCTTCGCGCGAAGGAAGTGTTCGAGTAGCTCTTGTCAACCGCGAGTGAGCTGGGGCTCAGCGTCAATGAACCCAAAACAAAATTCATGGACCCAAACTTGAAAGGCTAGTATGCACAACATCGCAATGGACTAGCAAAATTTCGAACAGGCAGACAAATTTGTCTACCTAGAAGCCCTACTCCCGAAGGATGAAAACGAAAAATTCGAAACCCAAATTCGGATCAGCAGCAGCAGTGATAAAAAAATTTTATGCGCTCCTCGCTATAATAAACTGTATTATTAATTAGTTCCGCGTTATTGTATAGATGCGAGACGTGGACCTTGACCCGAATCTCTTCTGAAAGATTTTCGGAGCCGTAAAAGAAGGAGTCGCCCGCGATTAATCAATCATGAATTACATGAATAATTTGACGATCCACCAGCGTCGATACCAGTCGAAATCTGGAAATTACATTGGGGGGAGGACTCAGTGGACACATATTGTATATCAATTCTAAGATTTTCTACCTGGAGGGCGCAGTTTTTGGATTGGGATAATTG
This sequence comes from Hermetia illucens, assembly GCF_905115235.1. NCBI lineage: Eukaryota > Metazoa > Arthropoda > Insecta > Diptera > Stratiomyidae > Hermetia > Hermetia illucens. The sequence goes on along the minus strand of NC_051852.1, from coordinate 79,297,241 downwards.
GAGGTGATACATCCGGGAGGCCAAGGCTCGATTTGGGCTGCAGCGTCTTGGAAAAAGAATGGGCTGCAGGAGACATAGCGTCAAATACTGAAACGTGCCATATTAGGTCCATTGTATTATCCCCCGGGATGCTTGTTGCAGCGGTCTGCTGCCTGCGATAGATGTAGAAGTTTGCCAATTAGAGAAACTCTATCGTCTCACCGGCGGTTAGGTCGGACAACTATAACTATATGAAATACAGATTATCTCCTTCTCTTCTTCACATTGGCTCAATGTAGTCTGGACCACTATTCCGATTTGCTGTACGTGGTTGTTTAGAAAACAGTGCCTCGTAGAAATGTAGTTGAGTGTTCGTATCCACTGTCTTAAAGGACTCCCTCAGAGAACATGCATCAGAGTAGATTTTGTAGTTCAGTTTAACTTTACAAACCAGCTCTGGATACGGCATTGTGAAGCCAGGAACTTAGCAGGCTAGTTTGCCAGTCGGCCTATTCTCACCACAGTGGCACCCACATCATGAGTGTTTCGTTCAGTCGGCCGATTTTAAGTAGGAACTGGTAACAACTCCAACTGTCAATAGAGAGTCAATATATTTCCGCCTGGAATGTGGCCGCCGTTTTTGGGACTTCACCTCCTGGACCTAATGCAATTTATGCGAATGATCAATCGGTGAAGATTATCTTATTCGTAATTTCAGAGGAGCCGCGCTGACCATTCTTCTGTTTTGGTGATTATAATAGAGGAAGCCTGGAAATTTTCAAGTGGACGCATGATAGTTCTATCGTGAGTTGGAAACATCCAATATTAGTCCATAATTGCGGTCTGGGAAGGTCTGTTCGAGACCAGCCAAAAAGTTTTATTCAAGTTTTAATTGATTCGGCTCTGTTACAGACGTCCTGTGTGGGAGAGGAGGACGGATTAGAAGAAGTGAATGATTGCTAAGAATTTGAAAAAACGGTCACGTTTTGAGTAGGACAATTGGCTCTGCATTCTCGTGTGTCAACCCCTAAACGCTTACTATCAAAGCAACGTATAGGGACGAATTTGAATTCCAGAATGGAGTTCAGTAGGGTTTTATTTTGTCACTAATATTCTTTTTGTTATCGGACATATTCTTCATCCTGCCTTGGCTGAAGGACGTGGTGGGGTTTAATGGACTATGTCATAGTTCCTCCAACACCTCCATTACCCTGATGATCTGATGATTACCCGGTTCTCCCATCGGGTAATGGAACTTGGCTAAATGGCTCTATATTTGGGAAAGGTGACAAATAGAGCCGGACTGACTGTAAACATCAACAAAATTCAGTTTCTTCATCTGATTGGTCATCACCCCCTTCCTAATTGCATTAATGCGCAGAATATCGAAGGCGCTGATTCATATCTTACTGGAAGCGTTATTTGTGCCCGTGGCGGCATCGAACTTGGTATCGTTCAACGCATGTTAATAGCGATAGCGATATATGTCCAAAATGTGGAAATGCGAACGGATCAATTGATATTATATTAAGGCTGTCACTTATCTCTGCTTTATCGGTGTATGCTTGCCTAAGAAAATAACTTTTCTACACTTCAGGTGTCATTTAACAAAAAAACGCCACCTTGAAATAGAAAACAAGTCAGAAAACCGCAACTGGACGCTTCAGGTATGAAAGGTTTTGTGTATTTCTTTTATAAAGACGTAACACGAAATATACGCATATATATATTATGTGAGAATATCCACTTTCGGCTGATATTCACATTCAAAATCTAGAATTTCCAAAGAAGTGGCAACTTTGACCTATTATAACTTTGTTAGTAATAGTGCGATTTCCACCTTGATAAAATAAAGCTCTATATTATAGCCTATATTGCTGTGGTGCGTGGTGATAGAATGAACTTAAGGGGGTTCTGCAGCCAAATACAGAACATTATAGTAATATACTATTATTAACTTTATTTGAAGGGATATCGGAATGGAAGGTATTTTTTTTTTTTTATGGATGGAGGTGGAAATCTTAGAAAGACGCTGCTGCGCCAGGTTGCAGAGTGTGTGGGATTCACACCCACTAAAACCACCCCCACTCTTCCGCCCCTCCCCGCGGGACCACCGTGAAGTATTACTTCGCGGGGGAGGCTCCGGTTCGCTATACCAGCTCGTCCATGTCACGTCTCCCTCGCGCCGCCTTCCGAGCTCGATCCAACTCCAGGAGTTTTATCTGCACCACGGCTACTGCCTCATTTACCGCCATCCAGTTTTCCTCCGACTTCAACATCTCTTCCACCAGGTTGGAGGGCTCGATGTCCGACCCTAAGATGCTGTTCAACCTCCTTTTCTGCTGCAGAAATCTGGGACAATGGAACATAACGTACTCCGGGTCCTCGAGTGTAGTACCGCATTCAGGACAGTTGGGAGACCCGTCCAACTCGACGCGATGCAAGTACTTCCTATAGCCACGGTGTCCCGTAAGGAACTGTGTCAGGTGGTAATTCAATTCTCCGTGCTTTCGATTGACCCATTTCTCGATGCACGGGATCAATGTATGGGTCCACCTGCCCTTGTCGGAGTTATCCCATCGTTGTTGCCACTTGCCACACAACTCTCTCCTGATGGCTTTTCGGAAATCCGCATTCACCTCGGCTGGATTTGCCTTCCGTTTTTCGTAGAGCCAGTGTGCCTCGCTCGCTAGAAGATCCATAGGGATCATTCCTGCGATAACACACACTGCCTCCGTCGACGCCGTCCTTAATGCGCTGCACACCCTTAGCGCAATTGGCCGGTATGCCGAACATATGATATCTTCCTCCGGTTGACAGCGTGGTTCAACGCTCCCGCCCAGACAGGGGCCGCGTATAGCAGGATCGACCTCACCACTCCCGCGATGAGTAGCCTGCGACTATACTTCGGCCCTCCCACGTTAGGCATCATCCTTGCAAGGGATGAGCTGGCATTTGCTGCCTTCTCTCGCGCATAATCCAAGTGTCCTTTGAAGCTGAGCTTGGCATCGATCATCACCCCCAGGTATTTGACAACCGATTTTGAGACGACCTCACGATTACCAACCCGGATGGTAACCGTGTTGCTCTTCCTACGGTTGGTAATGAGGACCGCCTCCGTCTTTTCGTCCGCCAGGTCCAGCTTGGCCATTCGTAACCATGACTTGATGGTATGAATGGCTTCATTTGCATAAAGTTCCACGTCCTCGGGATGCTTTGCAATTGCAACTACCGCCAAGTCGTCCGCAAAACCAATCAGCGTTGTCTCCTCCTGCACGCGAAGGCCAAGCACTCCGTCGTACACTATGTTCCACAGCAGCGGTCCCAATACAGAGCCTTGAGGCACACCTGCTGTCACAATGTACTCCTTCGGCCCGTCGTCCGTCTCGTACCAGAGAAGTCTGTCCGAAAAGTAACTCTCGATGAGCCGAGCCAAGTAGCTAGGAACACCCAGTTTGGCCAAAGCGCCCTTAATCCAGCCCCAGTTGGCTGAGTTAAAAGCATTTTTGACGTCCAGCGTCACCAGAGCACCGCATTTGCCCATGGCCATTGCATTTCGAGCCAATTCCACGACCTTTGCTACTGCATCGACCGTAGAACGGGCTCGCCGAAACCCATATTGCCGCTCTGAAAGACCACCCGCAAGCTCGATGAACGGGAGCAGCCTGTTGTATATCAACCTCTCCAACATCTTCCCCATGGTGTCTAAGAGACAAATAGGTCGATATGAAGAGGGCACGCCGGGTGGTTTTCGAGGCTTCGGTAGCAAGACCAGCTTCTGCCTCTTCCACGGGCGGGAAACACTCCTTCCGCCATGCACGATTCGAATGTGCTTGCGAACCACCTTGGTCTGGCCTTGACCGCCACCTTCAGAGCCCTGTTCGGAATTCCGTCCAATCCCGGAGCCTTGCTGTCCCCAATACGTCTGAAGATTTCCCAAAGTTCCTCTTCGGTAATATCAGGGATCGAGAAGACGTCCTGCTGAGCTGCCAGTTGGGGTTCTCTTCCGTCCTGCTCTTGCTGCGGGAAAAGAGTTGCAATTATTTGCAACAAGAGCCGTGGGCATGTCACCTGAGGTGATTTTCGACCCCGGATCTTCTTCATTACAACTTGGTAGGCTGTACCCCATGGATTCGTATTAGCCTACATGCAGAGCTTCTGGTAGCATTCCCGCTTGCTTCTCCGAATGGCCTTCTTAAGGTTGCTTCGCATATCCCTGTATTCCCCCTCACGCTCCTGGTGCTCCGGCCTTCCCCTTGTCCTGTGGGAAAGTCTCCTCGCTCGGAGACAAGAGGATCTCAAGGCAGCGATCTCCGTGTTTCACCAGTAGTTTGGCCTCTTGCCGTGGTGCAAATGTCGTCGTGGCATCGTAGCGTCGCATGCTTCGGTTACACGCTGAGACAGCTTTGTGACCCTTTCCACCGCTGTTCCATCCGGATCATGGGCTCCCTCCAATGCGGCCAGGAATGTTTCCTCGTCGAAAGCTCCGATAGACCAGCCAACCGCCTTAGCCTTTCCACCTCCAGAGCATCGTTGACTGCTTCCCCGGTTCCCAATGTGGAGGAAGATGGCCTGGTGGTCACTGTGGGTGTAGTGCTCACTCCCTTGCCAAGCCATCCCCCTCACCAGTGAAGTGCTAACAAATGTCTGGTCAACGATCGAACCCGACCCTCTTCCTCGAAAGGTGGGCACGCATCCAACGTTGGCCAGCACGATGTCCAGCTCCGCAAATGACTCCAACAGAATTTGACCTCTGGTGTTCGTCGATCGGCTTCCCCACTCCAGGGCCCACGCGTTGAAATCGCCCGCAATGATTTTAGGGCTGCGGTCTCTAGCATCCAACACCAGACTGTCTAACATCTCCTCATATTGTGCTAAGGTTGCACTAGGAGGAGCGTAGCAGCTGTAAATATTGACACCGTTGACCTTCGTCCTTATAAAACCGGCTGCCGGGGGGGCCATGACTTCCTGAATGGCCTGTCTTCCGCACGCCCAGATTGCCGCGTTGCCAGACGCATCCACCGCCCAAGTCGCACCGCCGTAGTTTCTGTATGGCTCGCAAATAACCGCGACATCGACATTCGACTCTCGAATGGTTTGCGAGAGCAGGTCCTGAGCTGCCTCACAGTGATTGAGATTGATTTGTATCAATCTCATTTGCCTGTGCGGTTCAGCTCCCTCCTATATACCGGACATCTGCTGCTTCCCGCAATATGCCGACCGTCCACGCCCTCTTCCCCCCCCCCCCCCCCCCCGTGGATCTCCGGTGCAATCTTTGATGAGGTGGCCCTCTTCCCCACACTTCCTGCAACTCCTCGACCTATCATGCTGGCTAGTGCATGCCGCCGCAAAATGACCGAAATCGAGGCATCTGAAGCATCTCTTTAGAGAGATTTGTTCCCTGAGCCTGCACACGACCCAACCTACTCTTACTTTGCCCGCGGTAATCAACTTAATAGCTGATTCCGCCGGCAAACTAATAATAGCGGTCTGTGTGCCACCATATGCCTTCTTCATCCTTTTTATGGCACTCTGGTCTATATCGCCAAGGTTGAACTGCTGCTTTAGCGCAGCACAGATGTCCTCCCGTGAGGTGACTTCATCTAGGTCCTTGCACTCAACCACTATCTCCTGTTTCCGAGCTCTTACCTCAGCTTCCTCTCCAAGTACACTTTCCACCTTCCCGCGGAAGTTATCGGCCGACTTGTCGGCGGATTTACTTAACTCCAGCATCAGATCCCCTCTCTGTGTTCGCCTGATACGGCTCACACTATCCCCCAAATCCTTCAATTCCGGGTCTGACTTCACCTTTCGGAGGATGTCGGCATAGGACATATTTCCCTTCTTGGAAATAATTATTATTTCCGGGCGGAGCTTCTTTTTGTCCTTTTTCCTCTTGTTGCTCACCTTAGTTCATTGATCGGGCCTCCGGGCGTTGGTTTTTTCCACTTTTGTAGGTGTTGTGGCTGCAATCGTGAGATTACCGACTTTCGCGGGTACTCTCGCCGGCTCCGCCTTCTTTGGTGAAGAGGCTTTTTTCTTCTTCGGGACTTGCTGTGGTCCAAGAGGCTCGCTGGTACCGTCTCTAGCCCGTTTTCCTGTCTTCCCGCCTGCTTTATCACGGGGAAGCGTCACCTGCGTTTCCCTTGTGACCTTGCCAACTGACGCTTGGGAATTCTTTTCTTCGAGTGCCCTGATATAAGACAATGCCTCTTATCAAGGCTTGAATATTTTGGTGGATATTCCGCCTCTCCTTGATGAACTCGCACAGTTCATTTATTCGTTCCCCGAGTGTAACGAACGCCATTCCGGTATGTTCCCGTTTGCTTTCGCGCCTTGCGCCACAAGGAATGATCTCGATTAAGGGACTATTCGTATTTCTTTCAGAGTCCCGCGACGAATCTCGACTACCAAAAAGAACCATTGTTCTCGGTGGTGATCTCCCAAGCTTCGAACTCCTTCTAAAAGGATCCGGTGTGGACCTAATTTCCACTCCACCATTATCTGTTGTAGCATAGATGCCGCAGTAGCCAAGTTTCCCACTACTGAGGCACTGCGGTCGTTGGATATGGACGGCCGGGAGCCCGCTTGCTCACTCCCAAAAACCGCCGGCACTGGGTTTCCGAAGCCCTGCACCGTAAAAAAACTACTTTTCTCCTCTTCCATATTTGGTTTAATTTCTAGGTGTCCTTCCCATAGCCAATTTTTATCCACGGGTGGGCGTTTACTTCCCACCTACCCGGCTTGCGCATAAGCATGCCCATACACGCACATCTCCGGATGCGTGCATGTGCATGCCCATGACACATTCGCCGAGCATTCCCTTCCCCCTTCCCACGAAGGGACGCGCCTGATGGGAGATTTGGCAACTCCGCACAGGGGTATGGAAGGTATTTCGGAGCCTAGCAACCATATAGTGCCATAATCTTGATTTTTTTCAGATTTTTTTTAAATGGTCACTTTCGACCCTCAGCACTCCCCGCCTTTTCAACAAATGTCAAAACTAAGACCAGCTTCGGAAAGTGCTAACCAAGAGAGACCTTTCATTTGATATCCCACATGACTATATTTAGTGAAAAAAAAAATTCGACGTAAAAGGATGTAACTCACTTGTGCGTGAGCGTTCACAATTCTCACCTTTCTACTAAATTTGGTGTCAATCGCAACTATAGTCTCCGAGAAAAATGCCTGTGACGGACAGACAGACAGACAGTAAACCGATTTTTATTTTTTATTTTTTATTTTACACAAAACGGTAAAACGCGGTAACCTAGCATTGAACACACACGACAAATCCAGCAGGCCAAATCAGAAACAGAATCTTTACACTTATGATTTGCTGAAATGCACTACATGCTCACTTTCTCTCCAGATTCAGCAGGAAAACCATGCAATTATTCAGAATGTCTATTTGAGAGACGTTCTACTTATCGCTCGCTCTGATTCACTCATTTACGCAACAGAAATGAGGCAACAAATCTACAGCTTTGAGACAGCTGCCGAATTCACCATGTGGACCTTGGGTATGACTTCGTATTCAAGTATATATAATCTAATGGACCCTTAAACTACTGGCAAAGACCCTCGCGGAAATGGGCCCGATCGATTCGTCCGGCACGTTAGTGGTACCTCAGTATCAATCTGCTAGGCTACCTTTAAAAAGGGAGTATATATGAATAAGCATTATGCCTCTGTAGGTGTAACTGGTTGTTGGACAAAGATGTCGGTGTGCCATCGGAAACCAACTAGGACGCGATGACAGTGTAGACAAGATTCACCGAGATGTTATTAAGCAGTTGTGCTTGGCATTCTATAGAGCAGCCGTCATAGTCCAGTTGGTTATTTTTATACATACAGTCAGGTTTCAATCTGCCACGAAGTCTGCTAAAGTTACCGAGTTGTGACCGGTCCTCAAATTCGTAAAAAATATAACCGTTATGTCGATCGTCATGTCGCAGGCAAATGGACGTTACTTCTGGGGTAAGCGATGGTAAAACTTGTGAAATCTGTCTTCAAGGCCGCCGATGACAGTATTGCCTGATTAAAACTCTCGACGGCCAAGAGGGAATTCGGTGTCCCAATAAAATTTGAGAATGATCCCACCCGGAAAACCTTTAAGGGCAATATCTGTGGTAGGAAAAGAAGACGAGGCAGACCCTGCCTAAGATGGAGCGATGGCGTAGGTCAGGACGCCAGACAGCTTTTAGGGATATCGAATTGGTGGACCTCGGCGCAAAACCGGGATGTCTGGAGTTCCTCATTAAGGCAGGCCTAGACCAGACACCGGTTGTTGCGCCGTTGATGATGATGAATAATATTTGTAGGGATGATTAGACTGGCCCTAACGAATGTGGGAAGATATAGATGTTTTCAGCAAGAACTCTATTTTTCAATAAGGGCAAATTGGAATGAAATGATAGCTTTGACATCTAATTTTATGACACATCAATAGAAGTTTTAGCAATTATTGCTATGATTCATTTTCGCATGAAAATCGCATTGAAATAGGAAAAATCCCATATGAAAATGACGGATTGGTAAAAATTACATTTCGTAAAGTTTGCTATATTGTCGGTCATCATAATTGTCCTTCTGAGGTCGCTGTTAAGAACTTAGTCGAAAAATTTGGGTCGGCTGTTTTGGTATATTATATCGATGTAAACACATGGGGGGAGTGGGGTGAAAACATCGTAGTCCTGAACCACAGTGTGAAGATCCGAATTTGTCTATTCCTCGCCATTCCAGCAGTTACAGGTACCCACAATGACCACATGACGAATTTTGCGTAAGCATTTGACTTACAAGGTGTAACTGCCGCGAGAATTGAGGTTTTTTCAGGTAAAGCGCATTTTTATTTGTTCGAATACGACAACAACCAACATTACCTCATTTTGGCATCTGAAGATCAAAGACCGGTTGTTAAAAAGCCTTTGCATGCTCAACGTGTCACTAAATGATGCACAATGTGGTTCGAAAATTCGGGAGTGTGATTAGGTGGTCAAAGGGTAGTATAGGTCCCAGGGCGAAACGTGGATTGGTACCCACGATAGAGCATAAAACCTGGGAAATGCCTGCTGAACCAACACCAACAGCACAATACAAACCCTATCTCCACCTCCACGTGGTGATCGCTGGGAGTTCTTTCGTAACGAAAAGCTGCAGACGGAGAAGGATGAAGACGAGTCTCCCGCGCCTAAAAACGGGACAAATTGTACCAACTGGTCCTCCAGGTTGGGGGTTGGGTAGGGCTGACAACCCCACACGGAAAACAACTTGTTACGAAGCCATAACAGGAGCCTCGGACAGGACGGACTTTAAAACGACGGACCTGGCAACGACAACGGATCAACGATTTGCGCATTTTCTCATGGAACGTGCGCTCCCTGTACAGACATAAAGCTGATGACCAGCTAGCCGATACCCTGTCCGAATATAGGGCTGATATAACAGCGTTACAAGAGATGCACTGGACAGGGACCGGTTTCCTGGAGAAGAGCCCCTACACTATATATTATAGCGGTCATCCAGTAAACCATGTGCTCGGAGTAGGTTTCTTAGTCAGCCAAAAAATGAAACCTGCTGTTATCGGCTTTGAAAACATAAGCGAACGGCTATGCACTCTGCGCTTGCGAGGCAAGTTTAGAAATATAAGCCTCATAAACATTCGCGCCCCTACAGAGGAGACTGCAGATTCGGAGAAGGATACCTTCTGCGAGGTAGTAGAACGAACCCTCGAAGCCTGTCCAAGATATGATATCAAAATCATACTTGGGGATTTTAACAGCCAAGTAGGGAAGGAGCCCGTATTCAGGCGATACGTTGGCTCACGTAGCTTACACGAAAAAACAAATGATAACGGACTGCGGATTATTCAATTAGCAGGGTCACACGAAATGGTTGTTGGAAGTACCTGGTTTGCGCGGAAAGCGGTCCACAAACATACGTGGGCCTCTCCAGACGGGACCACTTTCAACCAAATTGACCACGTGTTGATCGATCGCCGCCACCTCTCAGCCTTGATGAATGTCAGAAAATATAGGGGGCCAATATAGACTCGGATCACTATCTCGTTGGCATGGTGCTCCGAGCTCGAATAACAATACCACCTAGAATCCCTTCTGACAATCAGGTGAGAGTGAACACTGAAGCCATCCACAACACAACCCTCCGCGACACCTATAAAAGGGGAATGGATGCCGCAGTAACCGCAGTCAACAGAGGACCTGAAGATGACGCATCAACATATGATCTTCACAATCACCTGAAGAACGTTATCATGGATACGGCCACAAACATACTTGGCCCAAGCCGCAAATGGAGTCGGAACGGCTGGTTTGACGATGAATGTAAGCTAGCAACGGAACGGAAGAATGCCGCATACCGAGTAATGTTACATTCTCAAAGAACGCGGGCACGCGCAGAGACTTATAACGAACTCCGTCGAGCGGAGAAGCAACTTCACAGATGGAAAAAGGAAGCCAGGGAGAACCAACAAGTCCGTGAACTAGAAAAGTACAGCGAGCAACCGCACCAGGCGCGGAAGTTTTCCCAACAAGTCAGCAGGATGAAGCCTTATACACCTCGATGCTCATCCTGCCGAAACAAAGAGGGAAATTTGATTTCCAACAGAATGAGCATATTAGAGCGATGGGTTGACAACTTTGATGAGCTACTGAACAACCAGAACATCGGCGAGTTGGAGGTCCCGCCAACTGAAGACGATGGACAAATACTCCCACCACCAAGTTTAGGAGAAACAGTCCATGCAATTCATCGACTAAAAAATCATAAGTCACCCGGAGCCGATGGAATTACAGCCGAATTGGTTAAATATGGAGGCGACCAGTTACACCAAGTGGTTCATCAACTTGTGCTCAAGGTATGGGACAGCGAATCAATGCCTGACGATTGGCAACGAGGCATTATCTGTCTCATACATAAAAAGGGAGATATCACACAGTGCAGCAATTATAGAGGTATCACGTCGCGGAGTAACATCTATAAAATATTCTCCGCTGTCTTGCTAGGCCGGATAGCTCCATACGCCCAGAACATCATTGGCCCATACCAAAGAGGCTTCACTACAGGCAAATCAGCAACAGATCAGATTTTCTCTCTGCGGCAAGCGATGGGAAAACTGTTGGAATATGGACAACAGTTGCACCATCTGTTCATCCGCCTATGATAGCATAGCCAGGGTAAAACTGTACACGGCCATGAGAGAATTCGGTATCCCGACGAAATTAATAAGACTGACTAGGCTGACTCTGACTAATGTGCGAGGCCAGATAAAAGCAGCAGGATCACTCTCAAGACTATTCGACATTAACAGCGGTCTACGACAAGGGGATGCGCTATCATGCGTCCTCTTTAACCTGGCCCTGGAGAAAGTCATCCGTGATGCTGAGGTGAATGCAAGAGGTACGATCCTCTTCAAGTCCACCCAACTACTGGCCTATGCTGACGATATCGACATCATGGGAAGAACCACCCGAGATGTACAAACTGCCTTCATCCAGATCGAGCAGGCGGCGGGAGATCTTGGACTGCACATCAATGAAGGCAAGACAAAATATATGCTGGCAACGTCAGCAGCGAAGACGAATCAACCAACAACATCAAACCGCACTGGTCAAACACAAAGAAGAATAAAGATAGGAGAATTCAACTTTGAGACCGTTGATAATTTCTCCTATCTAGGGTCGAAAATCACAACCGATAACAAATACGATGATGAAATCCGCGCACGGTTCTTGTTAGCCAAGAGAGCCTATTTCAGCTTACAAAGACTGTTCCGCTCGAAACATCTCACCATAGGGTCAAAACTCTTGCTGTACAAGACAATGATCTTGCCAGTCCTCATGTATTGCTCGGAAACTTGGGTTCTTAGGAAGAGGAATTGTGAACTCTTGGCCGCGTTCGAGAGAAGAATCCTCAGAAGAATTTTTGGCCCCCTACATGAGGATTTTTTTTTTTTTTTTTTTTTTTTGGAGTAGGGTAGGTGAATGCGTTTACGCACAGAGTGTTGGACTCCCGCAAAAGCACGCTGGCGGACTACCAACTAAACACCTCCCTGTCATCAGAGAACTAGCCTGGAACCGTTTGACACATTACTTCGGGCTAGCCCTCCCGCTCTCCCGGCTTTGGGAGCCTTCAAGTCAGGGAATTCCTTTCACCAACGGGAGGGGAGGGGAGGAAGGGAGTTGTTAGTTCAGGGAACCCCTTACCGTCCGATCCCTCTGCCGGTCGAGTTCAATCTTCTTCGTAGTAAGAAGAGCCCGAACATAATGCGCAATACGATTCCAGCTGCCAGCGCTCTTCAGCATCTCTCTGACAATGTTGTCTGGAGAGAGCTCCCCTGTGTCTGCATAAAGCTGCTGGCGGAGGCCATCCCACCTCTCGCAAGAGAAAAAGGTGTGCTCAGCGTCATCCGGCACTCTATTGCAGAACACACAATCAGGAGATCGCGCCTTCCCAACCCTGTGCAGGTAAGACTGAAAACCTCCATGCCCACTTAGAAGTTGGGTAAGGAAGTAATCAATCTCACCGTGCTTTCTGTTCAACCATGGGTCTACTTTGTCGATGAGCCGCGCAGTCCACTTGCCCCTTGGCTCATTTTGCCAAGAAACTTGCCACTCGTTAAGGGTGCGTTGACGTTCTTCACGGGCAACCACTTCTCTTAAGTTTTCGCCCTTACGGCGATAGATAGCTTTGCGCTCCTTGGCAAGGAGGGCAACGGGGATCACTCCCGCAATCACCATCACAGCCGGTTCGGAGACAGTGCGATAAGCAGACGCCACTCGCAAAGCTCCCCGCCTCTGCACTTGAGCTAGGCGTTTACGATGCACCTCCTTGTCAAGGGCATCAGCCCATACCTCCGCACCATAGAGAAGGACGGACTGCGTTGCTCCCATGAGGAGACGTCTCCTAGTTGATATAGGGCCGCCCACATTCGCCATTAGCCGACTCAAGGCCGCGACTCCTGTTGCAGCCCTGTCCGCGGCTGCTTTGATTTGCTCGAAGAAGCTCATCTTCGAGTCGAGCATTAAACCAAGGTATTTAACCGCTGGTTTTGACTCTATAGTCAACTCGCCGATCGATATGGGACGCAAGGTCGGGATTCTCCTTCTGGTCAGAATGACTACTTCGGTTTTCTCCAGCGCAAGGTTGAAACCGTGAGCAGTCATCCATCCGCTTACCCGTCGCATCAATATGCCAAGTCTGCTTTGCGCCTGTTCAACAGTGCGTCCGGCAACAAGTGCCGCAACGTCGTCTGCATAACCGACCAGGCGCGACTCTTCAGGCATATCGAGTCTCAGCAGACTATCGTAGGAAGCGTTCCAGAGGTCCGGCCCTAGGATGGATCCCTGCGCTACTCCCGACGTGATTTCCATCCTCCTCTGGCCCTCTAGCGTCTCATAGAACAGGGAGCGGTCTTTCAGATAATCCTTCAATATCCGCAAGAGATAGCTTGGCACGTGAAAGGAGTTCTCTAGTGTGCCCAGCATATCTGTCCATCTTACGGAATTGAAGGCATTTCTGACGTCAAGCGTTATGAGGAGCACTATCCGTCGAGATCGGCGGCTGTGCGCCCCGGCTCGATTAAACGCATCTACGACCTCCATAACAGCATCCACTGTAGATTTCCCTGTTCTAAACCCGAACTGCCTTGCGGATAAGTCCCCGGCAACACGGATCGCTTCAGCGAGTCTACCCCTGATGAGCTTCTCGAGCACTTTTCCGGCCGTGTCAAGCATACACAGCGGTCGGTATGCAGACGGGAGCTCCGGATCTCCTTTACCCTTACGGATTAACGCGAGTCTGGCCACTTTCCAGCGAGAAGGAAAAATGCCCTCCTTCAAGCACGCGTTGAACGCTTCGAGCAGCAATTCTGGCCGTTGGCGGAACACCAGTTTGTAAACTTCCGCCGGGATGCCATCAGGGCCTGGCGCCTTCCTGTTTTTCATAGTGAGAACCGCTTCTTCGAGTTCTCCCATTGTGAAAAGGGGGCAATCCACGAGGCTTTCCGCGCTGTTTACATCAACCCGTACAGGGTGTCTGGGGAACAATGCCCGCACAATGCGGTCCATCTGGTCGGTGCTCAGTATGCAGGGCTTCCGCAGAGCCCCGATTTTCCGAGTGACAAGCTTATAGCCAAGTCCCCACGGGTCATCATTCACCTCATTAACGAGATTTTGCCAGCCGCGAGCTTTGCTTTTATTTATAGCGCTGCGGAGTCTCCTTTTTGCTGATCTATATTGTGCCTTTATGGCACATGCCTCCTCGTTGGCGTACAAACGTTGTGTCAAACGGCGGAGCTTATGACACTCCTTCCGTAGGTCGGCAATTTCCGCCGTCCACCAGTACATAGAAGGCTTGTCGCGCCTGGGGCCCCTCCGGGGCATGGAAGCCTCACACGCCGCCGTTATCAGATTCATCACTGAATTTACGACGGTGTCAGCTGCGACACCACCACCCCCCGGAGTGCCCCCCAGCGCGGCCCTACCTGTTCCAAGAGCTTCGACGAACCTTCCGATGTTCACCTTCGCGACATTCCACACGCAGGGGGAACGTCGTGTTGGTGCTCGCCGGCAAGTAGCGTCAAACACTTCGAACGCAATGTACTGATGATCACTTGCCGAGAAGTCTTCTAGGACTCGCCACCCGTCCACCGATGATGCCAGAGATTCCGACGCAAAAGTGATGTCGGGAATGCTTCCTTCACAACCTGAGCGCCGAAACGTTGGCGTGGATCCGGTGTTTAAAATTACGAGTCCGGTTCTCGCCGCCATTTCCAGAATCCGTTTCCCTCTGGAGTCTGATTGAGGCATGCCCCATTCAAGAGCCCTGGCATTAAAATCACCGCCAACCAGGATTCGTCCCTCCGTGCTCGAAACGGCGTCCTCCAGAGCATCAAGCCGACGTTGAAAGTCCGGAATCGACTCATTCGGCGTCAGGTAAACGCTAAAAAACGTTATCCCTAAACACCGGATCCAGGCAAATCCGTCTCCCCGGCCTTCGGCAAGAACACGAAGTCGAACGTCGTCCCGAACCCAGATGGCAGCGGTGCCCGATAAGTCCAGATACCATGAGGACGGGTCCTTGTTTCGGTATTGCTCGCTAATCAGCACTAGATCAGCATTTACTTCCGCAGCGAACTGTGCTAGCAACTGGTGAGCGGTTGCACTCCGGTGCATGTTAATTTGCAAAATGCGGATCATGGCGTTCGCACCCTAGCCCTCTCCAATTCCGCCCTGAAGATCGGACACCGTCCCGAGCCCGCAGTGTGTGCGACGCTTTCGCCAGACGCACCACGATCCCTGCAGAGAACACAACTCTCGCTTTCCTTGCAAGTCTTCGCTTGATGACCCGCTTGGCCGCATCTCCGGCATGCTGTCCTCCTGTCCGGACCCTTGCAAGCTGCTGACGTGTGTCCATAGTCCAGACACCTGTAGCACTTGGTGGGGACTATCCGCATTCGTACCCTGCATACTACCCATCCGATTTTGATTCTCCCGCTGTTAAGGAGTTTCCTCGCATATTGCTCGGGAACATCCACCACGGCAAGTTTTTGGCCTCGAGCATTTACAGAGGTAATAGCTACCCGGGCATTGGTTACCTCTGGACATTCACGCTTTAGCGCCTCCTCTACTTCGACCTTTTCTGTGAGGCAGTCAAGATCCCGTATTTCCAGAGAGCACATGGGTTCTAGGCTGGAAACAAGGGCCTTCTCCCCCAATAGCCCCTTGACCGCTTCGCAGAACGTGCTCTTGTTGGTCGTCTTTGGGCCCAGTTCGACGAGAACTCCACCACTCCTCGTTTTCCGTATCGAAGACACCTCTGCTCCGTTCTCCTCGGGTTTCATCCTGTAGCGGATTTCACTAAGGACTTCCGCAAATGTCTTGCCTTCCGTCGGCTTAATGAGCAGAGCCGACGGTCTAGTCCTTCTTCGTTTCGTCGTTTTTTCCGCTACTGGCTTTGGGTTGGCAGCCTCCTTGTGTTTGGACAGACGTGTCTCTGGCGCTGGAGTCCGTTGTTTCTTTTTATCCTTTTTCGCCTTTTTTTTTTGGGCCTTGGAGACTACTTCGATAAAGTCTCCTTCAGGAACGTCGTCCTCTTTCCGCTTTTTCCCCTGTTCACTTTGCAGCGGGCTATCTGCGGTCCGTTTGACGCAAGCAGCATTCTCAGCGGGGAGTGCGACTGTTTCTGCTCTACAATCGTCTTCCGCTGCTCTCCACGTGCGTCTATAAAAGGAAACGCGGTCCAGTAGTTCCTCCAGTTCCATCAGCCCGTTTTTGACGCCTTTGCTGACGTTTCTCTGAAGGAACGTTGCCGACCGCATACGCTTCACCACTGCTGCGCACTTTCGGATGAGCCTTTCCTCTTCGGCTCTAGCGAGGACAGTCGAATGCATTTCCACTCGATTTGTGCCCAAATCCATCTGCTCAGGACTAGCGTTTCTCACTGAGCTTACTTCCAGGACAGGGGCACTGCAAGGTAGTGGAGTTGCCATCCCCGCACGGTCAGTCGCACCACTTGATGAGGCTTCCTCTTTATTTGGGCGCCCCAGTGTCTCATCGGGTATATCAGCCCTCGTTGCCTCTTTCACTGGTCGCTGCGGTGAGCGACGCATCTTTGTGCTCCGCCCAAACGCACCCAGCTCTTCCTCCTTGTCTGTTGTTTCGTCTTTTTTTTTAATAATTGTCAGAACATTCTCCATGAAAAAGTTACCAGCGCATCGTGTGCAAGGGAGCGGGCCGCAATAGTCAAGAACGGGTATACCCTCGGGGACACAGCCCCTACCCCAGTTCCCTGAGGCCTGACCTACGCTTAGCTGATCCCGGAATTCACGGACGGATCAGCGCTCGCTCGGGGCAACGCGGTCTACTAACACCGGTTCAATGCACACTTCCCGACCAGGGTCCCGAAGGGGCTGGCTCCTGATACACGTCGCAACTACCACCTTGGCAGAGCTACGCTCACATCACCCCGTCGACGCCGACAGAGAGTTGTCGACGACTCCGGAGACTCCCAGTGTGTCCCGACGTGTACCGGTCATTCGCGGTTCGCTCTTCACCGAGAAGCTTTCTCGAGGCTACTACCTAGGACGCAGGTATGCTGCCAGCTAGGGGGCAAAACTACTTACTCGGGCACCTCGGGGACGTCACACCCCGTATCGTAAGCGACCCGTTTAAAAATCGCTAACGACCCCTGAGGATGGACGATCCCGTAATGTACATAACGACGAAATCTATGAGCGATACCATGACCGTCCGGTTGTGGATAAAATTCGGCTGAACAGGTTGCGGTGGGCGGGTCACTTAATCCGTATGGATGAGGATGATTGAGGAAGTCTATAAGGGCAATATCTATGGTATAAAAAGAAAAAGAAGACGAGGCAGACCCTGCCTAAGATGGAGCGATGGCGTAGGTCAGGATGCCAGACAGCTTTTAGGGATATCGAATTGGTGGACCTCGGTACAAAACCGGGATGTTTGGAGTTCCTTATTAAGGCAGGCCTAGACCGGATACCGGTTGTTGCGCCGTTGGTGATGATCATGATGATTAGGATCAATGGTTGCCGCTATCGAGAGATGAATATTACTGGCTGCTTTCAATATGATGCATCTACCGAAACAATGAATTTATTCCAAACCAAATTTCCCGATCGCAAAATTTTGCGAAATTCAGTTGTTAATTGGCTTCCAAGACCATGCGGTTGACAGTGAACTGCTTTTTGTGGTGTTTTGTTAAAGATAGTGACAGGCGCGGCCTCACGTGGAGCAATGACATAGTCCAGGACGTAGACAGGAATATCATATTGGAGGACGTCGGCGCAAATCCGGGATGTCTGGAGTTCCTTATTAAGAAAGCACATCCTCCAAATGAGGACGCGATACATGTTAGGTCTTTCCTCTCGATTGCTTTTTCCAGATCGATATTCTCTTTTTTATATTTCATTGTGACCCTACGCTGGCATGACACGTAGAGTGAGATGTGAAGTGTCTGTGGCTTTGGGATATATGCAACATTTCATTTGGCTTGTCCAGGGACAATCTGACGAAAAAATGCATTTAGTGGCATGCAATATTCCTTTGTTTTCATCCGTTTCAACATCCAGCTTTCTCAATTTACTCCTTTCAGTTTTCCAATTTCCATCCCTACATTCATTTACCGCCAACAATTAATACTGATTGATTTTATTTATGTCATGAAAAACCTAACAATTGGTCGCTTTGCCCTAAACTGCAGAATTAATTTATATTCGAACAATTCTAAATTTTATCTATGAAAAATTTCCAAATAGTGCAAAAAAATATTGAAAGGCGAAAATGTACCTTTTGCTTGCAACTAAACATGGAGCGTTGTATTGTTTTTGCAACGCAAAATTCAAATATAGCGAAGGAATCAGCGACTGTTGGGTGTATGCTCTAGCCGTCGTTTCTGCACGAGGCATGGTGAGTGTCGTTGTAGTCGTTACTTTTGCTGGGCCTCCGTTGAATTTGGAAATTCAAAGCCGAAGTCATTGCAATTGGCGTAAGCGAGACTTGGTTCGGCTGATACGATGGAAAGCTGATCAGCTGGACATGGGGAGATTGTTTTGGCGTTTAATAGAGGTGGTCTGACGAGTTCTGTTCCTTTGGCTTGGAGGAGCTTACATCCTTGAAATTAAATTTTGCTCGTTAGCTGTATATTAGTTATAGTTTTTTATCCAAAATGGTCGCGGTGAAGGAAAAATTTTTCCGTGATTTTGAAGTTGAGATAAATTTTGTTTGCACAATTTTCGCGCGAAATCAAATTGCGCGCGATAACTGTCGTGTGTCAGTTGGATAGCTATCCGTAAAATATTTTCAATAAGCAAGCCTTGAGACTGTTATATGAAAGTGCGCATAAGTAGCGAACTGATACTAGCTCTTTAGATCCCTACCCTTGGCGGGTTTTGAATTGCATATAAACGAGCCAATTGCCACCTGTTGCCGCTTTCGGTCACGCTGCTCCGCAGGGTAGAGGCGCTGAGGCAGCGTCTGATGAGATCGCCTCTGCCCTGCGATCGGAACCGCATAGCCAATATTTAAAAATTCTATACACGTTTTTAAGGTTTTGTGTAAACACAAAACCTTATTAAAATCGGTTTACCGTCTGTCTGTCTGTCTGTCTGTCTGTCCGTCTATCTGTCTGTCTGTCTGTCTGTCTGTCCGTCACACGCATTTTTCTCGGAGACGGTTATAGCGATTGACACCAAATTTTGTTCAAAGGTGGGAACTGTGAACGCTCACGCATACAGTGAATTACATCCTTTTACGTCGAATTTAAGGGGGGGTCCCCATACATGCAAAAGGGGGGTGTAAATTTTTTTTTCATCAAATATAGTCATGTGGGATATCAAATTAAAGCTCTCAGTTAGTACTTTTCGAAGCCGGTCTTAGTTTTGACATTTCTTGGAAATGTGGGGAGTGCGGGGGGTTGAAAGTGATCATTTCTTTAAGGGGGCCATTCTCAGAAACTACCAAACCGAAAAATCTGAGAAAAATCAGGAGGCTGCCACTGTATGGTGCCTTGGCTCCGAAATACCTTTCATACCGGTATCTGTTCAAAGAAAGTTAATAATAGTATATTACTATATTTTTTTGTAATTGGCTGGAAACCCCCCTTAAATTCATCCTAGCGGCACGAAATTCTGCAATGATATAGGCTATAATGTAGAGCATGATCATACCAAGTTTCATGGAAATCGCACTATTACTAACAAATTTATAATACATCGAAATTGTTGCTTCTTTGAAAATTGAAGACTATCAATGTCAATATCACCCGAAAGTGGACATATGCTTATATTACGTGCTACGTACTAAGAAATACACAAAACCTTTCGTACCTGAAGCGTCCAGCTTCCGGTTTCCCGACTTGTTTGGAATTCGTTTCGAACATCAGCGGAGAGTTCAGCTGAACGGTGAAGGAGATTGCTTCGGTGAGTACTAAAACTGTTGCCTGCTGTGCGACATGGTGTTATTGATGCCGCCGTCTCTGTCTCCCTTGAATCTTATTCACCTTATGACTCCCGGGATCATTTCGCTATACCTGCCCCGCCGTTATTTCGTAGCAAGAACATATTATAAAGGAGTTCGTTTCAATAGTCCACTTCATCCGTTACCTACGTGAACTTGCTGAAGTTGTCGCCACAGATTGGGGCGAAACAGCTCCAGCAGGCGGTGGTTATTAGCAGTTTAGCAGTTTCGTTGCCGTACTATCAATTACCAAAGCCCGAACCAGTAACCATATTAGGCGGCTCCCTCCGGTTATCCGCATCGGACTTTAAGTTCCTCTTTCCGCTAATTTTTGGATTTGCATTTTATACCCAACTGCCAGGTGTGATGAAAGCTTCGTCGGTGAGTAATCAGCAAGACTACAAAGTTCCTGCGCTTTCCTTATCTACGCCCTGAGACGCTGCGGTGGCGAACAGCCTTTCAGAATAAAGTTATCCATCCCCCTTCTTATCGCAACCGGTCTTTCATTTCATTTGATGTTATTTTTATTTCATTTCATATAATTTTCATTTGCATTTATCCGTTATTTTTTCCGGTCGTTTTCCTTCCTTTGAAATATACTAAACGTGAACCCCTCCTCCTCTCTAGCTTCACAAAACTCTCTTTAGAAAGGGACATTCTTCAATAGAACGGGCCAGGTTGCCAAGGTACGGAGGAAACCTTGAAGGACGCGCCTCGTCATATTTTTGAGGCAAGAGGAACATCGATTTAGGATGTGATCCGTCGTAGATTCTCCTTTTTGATCGCGGCATCCGGGTCCGGGGTTCTACGCCAACCGAAAAGTCTGAAAAAATCACAGTGATGCATCTATATGAAATCTAGGCTTCAAAATGCACCCCGTTCTGATATCTGCACAAATAAATTTAATAATAACATATTACCATGTGTTAGAAATTTACCGGAAAACCCGCTTAAATTCATTGCAGAAATACCATGACAGCAGCGTAGGCGATAATATATTTGAATATAATTTGAAAGCAATCCAACTATTATTAACGAAGTTATTGAAGGTCACATTTCGCATTTCAGATGAATTTATTGCACCCTAAGACGTGTATGACGTCATCATTATATAAAGTGAACTTATATGAACGGCGAGGTCCATTTGAGCATTTTAGTTTTCGTTTAATTTACGTACGTGCTTTTGTGTACGGAGTAACGTGGAAATGCCTTAAGATG
The DNA here is from genome assembly GCF_905115235.1 of Hermetia illucens. Taxonomy (NCBI): domain Eukaryota; kingdom Metazoa; phylum Arthropoda; class Insecta; order Diptera; family Stratiomyidae; genus Hermetia; species Hermetia illucens. Next base: position 79,276,038 of record NC_051852.1, on the reverse strand, counting down.
CGTTAGATCAATTTATCAAGGCGGCAATAGACAATGTTTGTCTATTTAGGATGAATACAGAACTTACGTCGTTGATATGTATGTACATATGTGTATCTTAGAGTGTAGAAAAATATTGCGGAATATTTTGTATTCTTAGCTAGATATGTACAAATTTAAATTCGTGCATAGAGTGTTGCTCACACAAGATGAACACAAAACCTTTTACCTGAAACGTCGAGGTTCCGGTATTCCGACTTGTTTATTTTTGAATTTCTAGTTTATTTCGCGTTATGATATTTCGATAGGTGCACGCAGATCCTCTGTTCGTTTATTGTTCAGGATGCGGGGCGGGCCCCATGTCCGGTCAAATTTGCCATCTTTTTATGTTTTGGGATAGCTCTTCCCTCTTGGTCGTCTCCGGCCACTCGCTCAACCTACTTTGTTATTACAGACTCCATGCCTCAACATTCCTGAGCTTGCTTAGCATAGACATTTGCAAACTCGTGTCGACGGGGCACTTCAGTGTAGCTTCAGTATTTGCGCACAGAACTTCACCGTCGATTTTGCCTTCTTTTTAAGGTTTTGGGATAGCTCTGCCCGCTGGCCGACCAACTTGGATGGTTTGTGGCCATTTCCCTACCTCAGTAAGTTATTGCAATTCTTATTTTAGACATGGTTGCCAATTGCCCTTTCAGGTATTCCCCATCGGTAATTTCTGAATGATTTGATGTTGGTTTTCATTTTTGTTCCATAGTCTCTTTATTTAGCTACTTAGAAAAATTCCTACTTCCATTTCGTTTTAGTTTCCATATTTCCAACTATGCCTCCACTTCGTTTAGAATATTTAGAATTCACCTAAATACAATAGTTTTAAGTTCCAGCTAGTAATAATTGAAACTTTAGGTTGTCTGGAACCAAAGAAATGTTCGTCTGCATGTCCAGTGCAGGCGGAGGCAATTCAAGCCATACATGCGTATGCATGTAGTTCTTTCAAAAATATTTTGGTATTTTTGCATTTGAGAGCAGCCTACTTCCGTCTTTGAGTGGAACTCCGTTGACTAGTGCCAATTAACCCATAAGGACGTTTGTTGTGCTGAATTTGTAACGTGCAAACATGGGAAATTACAAGGGCTCTGCCCGAGGGAGCCTTACATCGATGTTGGCATATTTTTAAGCTAACTTAATCATGTAGAGATTCTTTAATTTACTTGCTACTTGCTTGAATGAAGTTGTTAGCCCCTCACGTCTCGACCTGTTTCACTTCCTAGGAAATATTCGCATTGTTTTACAAGTTACAGACTCGTGGACTAGAATTCGCAACATCCCCAGATGCCAAATGAGAGCCTCTGCTGCCGCAAGCAACGACACTCGACCTCTGTTCCATGTTGGCTCTCCAATTAAAATTGCTTTATGCAAATCGTGCTCGTGCACATAATCCTTCGCGCTCATAATCACATTCCATTTCAATAATTACATAAAAGTTGCCACTTCGGAAGAACTCGCAGCCCCCTGCCGGCACTTAGCACTCTGCTTCCTTCATCCATTACACGTTTGTGAAACTGTATCATATTATTCAGATTTTACGTTCGAATTATATTCATATTAAACTTTCTTATTCACACAATCAGCGACAGTGTCAGTTGATGCTTACGACTCATAATCAGGCATGTTAGGGTCGAAATTCTCATATTTGACTTTTTGTTGAACTTTATCAGCGTTTTACATGAACTTCCCAATGTAAGGCGGGTAATTTGTTTCGAGTGTTCGTCCTTTGCTCTTCGAAATCTTATGGCATGCAAATTAGATCCGGAGATGTAACAGCTCTTGTGCTGTGCTCTGCTGGTTGGGCTGTCGTTATACAAATTATTAAGAAAACGACTCATTTGGGAGAATTAAACGGGAGGAGATAGTAAAAAGTAAAGTTTGTCGTTTTATGTTAGAACGTGATGTCTTCATTCGGTTGAAGCTAAATTTTGGTAGTTATAATAACTTTTCCTCCTTGTTAGATCCCGGTCAACGCACGATAATGGCGTGAGCTGCATAGCATCCAGGACCTTGTCGCTGCGAACATGATTCTCAGCTAAATCCAGGGTGCTTTTATGGTTCCCAAAACTCTACAAATTGAACTTAGGAGCAACACTTATGAGTTGTTCGTTTTGTCGAAACATAGAGAGCTGCACATAATGACAATGATGTGTTTCAACAGTGCCTTATGAAAGTCCATTTGATTGCCCAGAATGAGTTAAATACCGTTAAATATTGCAAACTCAAAGTTCTCAGTTAAAGTAGAGACGAAACGCTTTACTTTTATTTGGTGATCTACTTAACTATTATATATCAGAAAATTATTAAGGCAGGCCTAGACCGGATACCGGTTGTTGCGCCGTTGATGATGATGATGATATCAGAAAATGTACAACCTTTTCAAAAAAAAAGTCGGACAGATAGGGAAGAGTGACTATACCTGGCATCAGGCACATCACATATGTTTGACAGATTTTGAATGGGTACGTATTCGCAATATGAATCAAAAGGCAAGCCATACTTACGATTTCGAGAGAGGGCAATTGGTACAATAAAAGAGTACTGACTGACACAATTTAGTCCGATAGGAGACATTCTGGGATAAACATTTAGATCGTTTTAGGAGGGCCTACTAGAAACATTGTAAGGGTAACGAAGGCTTACCGTCACAGGCGAGAGTCAAATAGTTGGTCCTTGGTAATCTGCTTAAACCCAGAAGTGAGGTCTGCATGTTATTAAGAATAAATAGTGCGCACGCGAATGTCATAAACATACGAGTATTATAGCATAGTATGTGACGGGCATATGATAGCATGCCCAAAAATCTAAATGCAGTTACACCCAGGTACCTGCAGACAGCACAACGTTGCCATTTGCATATGGTTTAATGTGTACTGGTAGTTTTTTTTCCACAGAAATGGCGATAGCACAGACTCTGAAGGCGGATTTCAGTTGCTTATTTAGTAAGGTATCAACTAATATCTGCTTCAGAGCATAACAACCTCTGCGTCAGCATATCACAAATCTGCTTATCTAAAGTCTCAAAAGGCGCGTAGTCAAAAGCTTTCTCTGAAAACCGGAAACTTCAGGTATTAGATGTTTTGTGTATTTCTGATGAGCGAACATGACAGTGCACAACTGTTCCATTTGCACCTATCTTGTAATATATGTATATACATTTACCATGTCAGATCACTTACTTTATTGTGATATTGATATCCTGTGTTTTTTATTTCAGTAAATTTGCGCAAAAGAGACAACTTTCACTTGATTGATAGTAACTTTGTTAGGAATAGTGCGTTTCCCACTAAACTTAGTAGTATCTATATTAATATAGCCTATATTACTGCATTGATCTAAGGTAAACTCATGAAGTTTCAAGTCAATTTCTAAAAAAATAAAGCAATAATCTTCTAATTTTTCTTCAGCCTTTGTCCCGTTCATAAGCGGGGTCGGCTCGTCGTGATCGGCTTCGCCTTTTGGCTCTATCGAATGCCTGATCTGGGTGCAGGCTTTCAAATCCCCATCCAGCGTATCAAGTCACCGTTGTTTAGGTTTGCCTTTTGGTCGTTTACCATCGACTTCGCTGTTCAGATCAATCTTGGCAAGTGAATTCTCGTTGGCACGAATTGCGTGACCATACCATCGAAGACGCCTCTCCCGCAACTTTTCCCCGATCGGTGCAACCCCATAACGATCGCGGATATCTTCATTTCGGATGTGATCTAAACGTGTGACGCCACCAGTCCAACGTAGCATCTTCGTCTCCATTACCGCAAGATGCCGTTCATTGTCTTTTATAGTCGGCCAACACTCAGAACCATAGAGAGCGACTGGACGGACGACATTGCGGTAAATTTTAGATTTGGGACGTTCGTTGATATGTCGATCACAAAGAATACCAGTTGTGGAACGCCACTTCATCCAGGTTGCGTTAATGTGTGAAGTAATTTCATAACGCAGTTCTCCGTTGGCTGATAGCGTTGACTCGAGGTATTTAAATTGCTCAATTCTGGGCAGATCACTGCCGCTGACAGTCATTGTGCCTGTTTCATGGGGATCGGTCTTCAAAAATTCAGTTTTGTTTAAATTCAATCTGAGATCGTGTTGCATGAGGCGATCATTCCATTTTTGAACAAGTTGCTGGAGATCATTTTTGTTATCAGATGCTAGGAAAACATCATCTGCATAAAGCAGTATGTAGGGCGCTGGACGTTGGATATCCGGTGTAACGGTGTCCATAACAAGAACAAAGAGGAGTGGTGAGAGGGCGCTTCCTTGATGAACACCAACAGAGACACGAAGCGGGTTTGATACACTCGCCATACTTCGAATTTTACTTTTGGGATCGTGGTAGAGCGAGTGAACCCAGCGCACGAGTTCTTCTGGCACGAAGTGTTGTCGTAAAGCATATCAGATGAGTTCGTGTGGTACACGGTCAAACGCTTTCTCGAGATTCATAAAGGCAATGTAAAGAGGGCGATGCTTCTCACGGGGTTTCTCCATGAGTAACCGCGCAGCGTGTATTGCGTCAGTAGTTCCGCAGTTCTTGACAAATCCGGCTTGATTCACGGTTATTTCAACGATTTCGCGAATACGGTTGTAAAGAATGCGTTCAAAAATCTTTATGGTATGGGAAAGTAACCGGATCGGACGGTAATTTGAACATTTTGCTGGACTACCTTTTTTTTCCATATTGGAACAGTGGTACTTTCTTGTCAGTCAGATGGTGTTTTTCCTTCCTGAATAACCCGGTTAAAGAATTCACTGAGCCACAGTATTGGGTTCCAGCTCTTCGCTTTCCAGAGCTCAGATGCGATGTCGTCAGGTCCTGTTGCTTTCCCCGATTTCATTTGTTTTATTGCATCCTCGACTTCAGTTGCGCTGACTGGTGGAACTGCTCCAAATGTCGGCAATGATTGTGGAAGTGGAGGATGAGCAAATTCTTCAGTTGAAATCTGCTCGAAGTATTCTCGCCATCAACCCGTTGCGGCTCGACAGTTGGTAAGCAAAGTACCGTTATTGTCATTAACACAACAGAAGTGTTCGATATCATGTGTGCGTTCATTACGGCTTTTAACTTGTCGATACAGATCTCTCTCGCCATCCCAAGTGTCCAGTTTATCGTAAAGATTTTTAAAATTGTTCGCTCGGGTGACAGCGACCGCTTTCTTTGTTTCCCGGTTGGCATTCTTATAAATTTGCCAATTAGCAGGCGTTTTATCGTCGAGAAATTTGTGGTAGAGGCGTTTCTTTTCACGGACCTTCATTTCAACATCATCATTCCAAAGCCAAGTATCCCGGTTGATGTACCGCTTACCCGGCTTGGTGACCCCGATGGTTGCAGAGCCCGCTTTCTGGATCGTGTCTTGCATTTGTTTCCATGATTCTTCCACATTCGTAATGGTTGGCAATCGTATGAGTCAGACCGTTTCTTCCTTCTTCTTACCAAATCGCCACCATTTAATGTGCGGTGGGCCAGTGCGCTCCTCACGCTGTTTTATCGGTGGCTTAATTCGCAGGACAGCAATCAACGGCCGATGTTGAGGTGCGATGGTCTCATAGGGAACGACTTTGCAATCAGTGACAGTGGTAAAATGTTGGCGTCTTATGAGAATATTGTCGATTTGCGTTTTACTGTTCCCACTATAAAATGTGGGAAGATGAGACAATCGTTTGATGAACCATGTATTCATAAGTACAAGGACATGGGTGTCACCAAAATCGATTAGACGCTCGCCACCTTCATTGTGCGCTCCGAACCCCTTTCGCCCATGCCACCTGTTACCGTCTGCCTTTTAACCCACATGACCATTAAGGTCGCCGGCAATGATTATGTAATCGTCAGCAGGCACGGGACGTTATATCGAGAACTTGCCAGAAGGCATCTTTCTCGTCATCAGGTCGACCTGTCTGTGGTGCATACGCGGTGAAGAAGTGAATAGTGCGATCAGCTGATATAATGGTGAGCTTCATCAGCCGATCATCAAATCGTTCGACTTCTTTAATGGCATCATGGAAACCCTCTGAGATGGCAATGCCAACACCATATTGAGTGTGTGGGTTACCAAAATAGAGAAGTTTATAGCCATTTTTACCGCGTTCGCTTTCAATGGCGCAGTTTTTGGCATCAGATCATCGGGTTCTTGCAGAGCGCAGATATCAATGCGCCTTTTCCGCAGGGTTCTTGCGAGTTCCTCGGTCTTTCCAGTTAGGATACCAACATTTAGTGTGCAGACACGTATTTGTTTTGTTCGTTGTGTGCGGACTAACTTGCTTACATCCTGACGCCGTCCATGCGTCAAGAACCCTTGTCCATTTCTCGACGGGACCGGGGCCCGTCCTGCCGCGTCGACTGAGGTGGACGCCCTAGCATTTCTCTGAGGCTTGTGACTCAATCCGATCATCTTGTTTGTAACGACATTGTATGCATTTTCTTGGTCGACCTGTCGCGGGGCCTGTCACCAAGAGAGATCAGGTAGGATTTAGCATGGTAGAATAACTCCAATTATACTCTATTTATCTCTTTCCCTGATTTCAGCATTTTATTTTTGTTTTACTGAGGATAGTACAGAGTACGTTGCCTCAAACCCTCCTCCTTTACCTGGGCTTGGGACCAGTATACTATGTTAATAGCATCGCGGAGTTAAAATAGAGCAATAATAAATATAGTAATACTGTTATTAACTTTGTTCAAATAGATATCGATTTGAAAACTATTTTTCTCAAACCAGGGGTCCTATCCACCAAGTTTCTACCATCGTAAATGGAACAGACACGCTATATAGTGACAGCTTGGTGTTCTTCTTCAAATTTTTCTGCTGAGTTGTTCTGTTGAGAATGGGTCCGAATTTCCCTTTTGCATCAAGAGCCAGCAATGGAATTGTCGCCTCTTCTTAATATGTGACATATCTGTTCGCGTTCTGATCACATCCTCCACGGGTGGCATGCCTGTGCGTTGCCCTTTGTTCGAAATAGTGCCAGGTTACAGTACTCCGCTGATGGACCGCAGACAGGTATCCACAAACGTCTGAAGCTTTTTAATAAAAGTAGAGATTAGAGCAGGACAGTCTTAACTTGATCTTGGTATTGAGATAGGTGCATGTCGAGACTTTAGATCAGGCAGCGAAAACGAATCTAGCTAACTATACGTCCACAAAAGAATAGGAAGAATAGAAGGTCAAATTTAATTATGGGGGACTTCTAATTTTTGGACAGCTATCCGGAATAAGCGGCTACCATTGTACGAACTGAAATTTGGAAGAAATCATTTTCCGATTCATTCCAAGTGAACAAAATTGAGAATTTAAGCGCTTAAATTTTGAAGGTAATTAGCACAGACACGTTTAACAAGTCATAATACGTAGAATTTACCCGATATTCGATTCGATGCGTTACTGACTTTTTATCTGTTAGGTAGCAGTAAGTTGATGGAAAAGAGGCAAATTCGACCCACCATAACTTGGTTAATAATAGTAGGATTTTCAACAAACTTTTCAATATTATATGGTAGAGAGTGATTTTAGGTGATTCTATTGTAACTACAACACACAATCAAACCTTGACTTTAATATCTGCCCTAGATTAGGTGACAATTAATATCGTATTAATATGCCTATAATTCTTTCTTTCAAAAAAATAAAAAGTTGTTTACTTCTCTGTGCAAGAAGCGCTAAGCATTGCAGGACCAGCAACAAATCAATTTTCAATTTTTTTGTAGTTACATTTTCAACTAGTTTGGTGTTTCATTAAATCAGAAAATGTTATTATATTAGAAATAATAAGTATATCTACATATAGGAATTTCATCTCACACACAATATTTACTATATTATTGAAAAATCATTATCTGGTCACTGAAATATGTTATGTTTCCAGATTCTTAAAATTTTAAGTTTAAACTGAGATGAGCATGGTTGACGAAAGCAACTCGGGTACGTTAAGAGTTAATTTGTGACCTATGCACTGCAACTTCCGCTTTTTGGTGAACACATCCAAGAGTGTTTGGCCCGTATGTGGTCGAATTTCTTCATTAGTTATTGCCTCAGGCCAGAATACCGAAGTAGATCATGTTGACGACACAAAGTTTCGATGGGAGTCCATTTTGACGCTTCGGTGCAAGGATCTTTCGCCGCTCTTTATTTTATAAGCAAATATATGTCCATGCTGCGTTAAGGTTCCGAAAAAGATAGTTTTTACTATTCTGATATAATAAAATTATAGCCAGTTGTTGCAGAAGAAAGTTTTTCATAGAACTCCTTACAGAAATTTGGAGACTTTGTGTAATGATTAAAGTGGTTAGCTCTGCCCTCTAGGTCGTTATCGGCCACTCAGGATGATCGACCTGATCTCCTATTTCCACTCCAACCATTACAAATGGCGCCCAACGTGGGGCCCCAACATTTCCTGGATTCAGGCCTAATTTCTTATTTGCAGGTTTCCTGAATCAAGTGGAAGATAGCCTATTCCGGCTCACAACTTCGTTTGGTGGTGTCGGATAGAGAGTCAATAGATTCTCAACATTGTTCCCGGCTAGGCTCCACGTACACTTGCCTTCAGATTTCTAGTTTTAGGTTTCATGCCTTTTTCCCCGGAAGCAAGTGTTCCTAAGCCTCATTTTCCTTTCCCACCTTGTAACGTAGAGTTCCCTGTCCTATCCTTGGTAGAATACCATAAGAGCTAGTCGTTTGTTGTGTTTGTCTTGAGATTTAACGTCTCGTAGGTGATTGCCTCCCAGAAGCCTCTGGATCTACGGGCCTTTGCGGCTATAAGCTGAAAAGTATTGCCGTCCGAGCTTCTGATGAGTGTCCTTCCCTACATTTATGTGAAACGGCTATCTCTTCGTTTCAGAATTTGAAGAAAATTAAATATTCTTTCTTCTTCGTAGGGATGAAGTGACGGGTGAGATGAGTCCTTGATGGAATACAGAGGTAGTCGGCTATAAGCTGTGCTGTTCCGTCCTCAATGATTCATCTTCACTTTGTTCTCTGACTTCAAACGAGGAAGACTGAATTCTCGCGATACCTTTTTGCTTGTTCTTTTTATTTAATATTCTGCGACGGGGAGCAACTCGATTGTTGTCTCTTCATGAAAAAAAAAACACTGTGTGTGGAAGTTTTCTGCACACAGATGGAAAAAATTTATGAGGTTGGGATGGCTTTTTGGTCATCGGAGAGTTTGGCGGGAATTGAATATGGAGTTGTCAATTTAGGCAGAGAGGAGTCCTCGTAATTCATTTTTCTTTCTTCTTTTTCGTTATTTTCTTTCCTTTGCCTTGTTTTTTTTTGCTTCTTTTTCTTTTCGATTCATTCGACTTTTTAAGGTTTTGTGTAAACACAAAACCTTATTAAAATCGGTTTACCGTCTGTCTGTCTGTCTGTCTGTCTGTCTGTCTGTCTGTCCGTCTGTCTGTCTGTCTGTCTGTCTGTCTGTCTGTCTGTCCGTCACACGCATTTTTCTCGGAAACAGTTACAGCGATTGACACCAAATTTGGTAGAAAGGTGGGAACTGTGAACGCTCACACATGCAGTGAGTTACATCCTCTTACGTCGAATTTAAGGGGGGGTCCCCATACATGCAAAAGGGGGGTGTAATTTTTTTTTCATCAAATATAGTCATGTGGGGTATCAAATTAAAGGTCTCAGTTAGTACTTTTCGAAAAAGGTCTTAGTTTTGACATTTGTTGGAAAGGTGGGGAGTGCGGGGGGTTGAAAGTGACCATTCCTTTACGGGGGCCATTCTCAGAAACTACCCATCCGAAAAATCTGAAAAAAATCAAGAGGCTGCCACTATATGGTGCCTGGGCTCCGAAATACCATCCACACTGATATCTGCACAAATAAAGTTAATAATAGCATATTACTATAATTTTTAGTAATTCGCTGCAAAACCCCCCTTAAGTTCATGCTAGGACTACGAAATTTCGCAACAATATAGGATGTAACATAGAGCATGATGTTACCAAGTTTGGTGGAAATCGCACTATTGCTAACAAAGTTATAATACGTCAAAGTTGTCGCTTCTTTGCAAATTCAAGGCTATAAATGTCAATATCATCCGAAAGTGGATATTCTCACATAATATTGTATATGCATATATTACTTGCTACGTACTAAGAAATGCACAAAACCTTTCGTACCGGAAGCGTCCAGCTTCCGGTTTCCCGACTTGTTTTTATTAACTTCTCTTTCTGCTTCGTTTTTTTTTCTTTCTTTTCGCCTTAAGCGTTATCTTTCGCTTCCTTTTCTTTTTAAGGTTTTGTGTAAACACAAAACCTTATTAAAATCGGTTTACCGTCTGTCTGTCTGTCTGTCTGTCCGTCTGTCTGTCTGTCTGTCTGTCTGTCTGTCCGTCACACGCATTTTTCTCGGAAACGGTTACAGCGATTGACACCAAATTTGGTAGAAAGGTGGGAACTGTGAACGCTCACGCATACAGTGAGTTACATCCTTTTACGTTGAATTTAAGGGGGGGTCCCCATACATGCAAAAGGCGGGTGTAATTTTTTTTTCATCAAATATAGTCGTGTGGGGTATCAAATTAAAGGTCTCGGTTAGTACTTTTCGAAAACAGGCTTAGTTTTGACATTTGTTAGAAAGGTGGGGAGTGCGGGGGGTTGAAAGTGACCATTCCTTTACGGGGGCCATTCTCAGAAACTACCCAACCGAAAAATCTGAAAAAAATCAAGAGGCTGCCACTATATGGTGCCTGGGCTCCGAAATACCATCCACACTGATATCTGCACAAATAAAGTTAATAATAGTATATTACTATAATTTTTAGTAATTCGCTGCAAAACCCCCCTTAAGTTCATGCTAGGACGACGAAATTTCGCAACAATATAGGGTGTAACATAGATCATGATGTTACCAAGTTTGGTGGAAATCGCACTATTGCTAACAAAGTTATAATACGTCAAAGTTGTCGCTTCTTTGCAAATTCAAGGCTATAAATGTCAATATCATCCGAAAGTGGATATTCTCACATAATATTGTATATGCATATATTACATGCTACGTACAAAGAAATGCACAAAACCTTTCGTAACTGAAGCGTCCAGCTTCCGGTTTCCCGACTTGTTTTTTCTTGGACTTCCTTTTGGTCGACTTCCTTTTGGTCGTTTCCAATTTTATTTTATTTTTTTAAAATTTTATTAACGATATGTCACATCGACGAGATCACGGGTCCCGCGACCTTTATCGCCTTCCTTCCACGCTACCTCCAGGTCAGTGGAGCTCAGCTGAGCTTGACCTGCCAACACGCCGTGACGACTGACGGTGGCATGAGGCGGCGAGGAAAGATCCTGTGGATTGGGTTGATCCTTCCACGCGGGATGTTAGGGCGACGGACGCTTCACGAGTTGAAGGATTGGTTCGAGAACAATTTGTTCCGCTTCGGAACTCGAACCTGAACGCGCACTCAATGCATCAGGCAGCTCAACATCAGCCTGCTTCAACTCGTGCAGGACATTTTGAGAACAGACGTGACTATGGACAGTATAATGACAATTTTTATACACCTGACCATATACGTGACATTGGTTTTTACGAACTTTACGACAGGTCCGGATCCGAGAACTTTCACCGACATGGTGACAGATCCGGACTCGACTATATGTACAATTTTTACGACTCTGACGATGACGATGGATGCCAGGCACGACCGCTTAATACCAAATCAGTGGATCGTGTTTATTCAATTTTGGCATCCTGGGACTTGGTTTTTGGTGGCACATCGAAAAGTTTGCCCATCAACCAATTCCTGTTCCGCGTGGAGGCTTTGACCAACACAACCTTATAGGGGGATTTCGGCCTGCTGTGTACTTATGTACACACCCTTTTCAGAGACAGAGCAGCAGATTGGTACTGGGACTACCACCAGTCCCTCGGACCAATTACACAGCTATTCTGCTGAATCTGAAGAGGGTGTTGACATATGGAAATCTCAGGTAATCCTCAGTCTGACATTCAGGATCGTGATTTGGACTTGGTCTGCTGGAATTGTCGGCAGATTGGACATTTGTTTGAAGACTGTTCCCAAAGTCTTTTGTTTCGGTTGCGGGCGCCCGAACACTCGTAAGCCCGTATGTCCGAACTGTCGAGTTCCAGAGCCCAGCCCCAATCATCAGGGCGCTCCTGCATTGGACGCACGTGACTGCGCAGGCGTTGCGTCTTCCACAGTAACTCCGTGTTGAAGCGTTCCGATAAACTAGATATGACCTACCCGGATTTGACCCCACCACCAATTGTTTCAAGAAAACCGATGCTTTCAGTTCTGAGGCCGTTGCACGTAAGACTGCAACAATATCAAGCGGCCAGAGAACGGATCTTCGGAGTAGCAGAGATGGCGATGTAAAAACCGAAGCGCTCAACTCTTCGCTTACGCCAATATTGGATGCGAATAATGCGTAACCGTCGTCTTTACTATTCTGCCATTCTCATGAGTCGGCCCAATAATGATATTCGCCCGTATGCGGATGTCACAGTCTTGGGTGAGCGTGTTTCAGGATTGATTGATACCGGAGCCACTGTAAGTTGCTTAGCTTCGGATTTCGCCCGGAAAATTATTAACGACGGTCGGTACAAGTGGGGGAGATTACGCATTGATCTCAGGACAGCTGACGGGACTAGCCACTCGACAGTAGGCGGAGTGTCGGCTGACATCACGTTTCGTGATCGGACGGAATCGATGTCGTTCCTCCTTATCCCGTCGTTAACGCAAAATCTTTACTTTGGAGCTGATTTTTGCGCAAGTTCGATCTCGCACAGGACTTGTTTGTACCTTCCATTTGTTCAATCGAAAATGTCGAGAACGTCAATCAACACCAGCTGACGACACACCAGCGAGCAAGGCTCGAGGCTGTCATTGGTAGTTTTCGAGTCGGAGGGCTTAGGACGTACAAGTCTAACGACACACGTCATCGATGTCGGCAGTAACAAACTGATTAAACAGAGACAGTCTCTCCCGCCATCGAAAAGCTCCTCTACGAAGATATTGATAGGATGCTGGCTTTGGGAGTCATCGAAGAATCGCAAAGCGCCTGGTCTTCGCCAGTTACCCTTGTGGTGAAATCTGGTAAAGTGCGACTTTGCCTTGATGCACGTAAAGTGAATAGTGTGACAATGAAGGACGCTTATCCTTTACCTCTCATCGAGGGGATCTTCAGTCGTCCCCCGAAGGCTAGAGTCATTACGAGTCTTGATATGAAGGATGCGTTCTGGCAAATTCCTCTGGATGAGGCGTCCAAGGATAAGACTGCCTTCACCGTCCCAGGTCGGCCACTCTATCAGTTTGTGACCATACCGTTTGGGCTATGCAATGCACCTCAAACCATGCAGCGACTGATGGATAAGGTCATTCCTGCCCATTTACGTCATCAAGTCTTTGTATATTTAGATGACTTGCTGCTTATTACAGAGACCTTCGTCCAGCACCTGATGCTCTTAAGCGAAGTGACTCTCTGTATGAGTTGCGCTGGCTTGACGTTGAACATCCGGAAGAGCAAGTTTGTCATGAAGGAAGTTTGATACTTGGGGCACATCATCGGTAACGGGACGATATGTACCGATCCCGACAAGGTACACGCCATCAAAGATTTTCCGCGGCCGAAAACCGTCAAGCAACTGCGGCGGTTTCTTGGGATGTGTGGGTGGTATCAGCGATTTGTGCCAAATTACGCTTCGCTGACTGCACCGTTGACAGACATGCTTCAGAAGAAGCGGCAGTTTTGCTGGTCCGAGGAAGCTATCTCGGCCTTCGACGCTCTGAAAACGAGTCTTCCCTCGGCTCTAGTTCTGCATAGCCCCGACTTCTCCAAGCCTTTCGCCATACATTGTGACGCAAGTCAATATGGTATAGGAGCGGTGCTGATGCAAAAGACAGAGGAGGGACATGAAGTTCCTATAGCGTATATGTCGAAGAAGCTTACACAGCCTCAGCGAAACTACACCGTCACTGAACAGGAATGTCTGGCAGCGGTGGAGGCAGTACGCAAATTCCGAGCGTATGTTGAAGGCACAACATTCGAAGTGGTAACTGACCACGCTTCGCTCAAATGGCTGATGAACCAGTCCGACCTTCACGGCAGACTGGCCAGATGGGCATTGAAGCTTCAAGGATTCTCGTTCGTCATTAAACACAGAAAGGGATCACAACATCTGGTTCCGGATTCTCTGTCTCGAATGTATTCACCAGCGGAGGTGGATGCTTTGGAGAGAAGTGGGAACAATGCAGACTTGGATTTTGATTCATCACATTTTCGGTCTGCGGACTATTTGCAACTGATAGAGCGTATTAGGGAGAATTCCAACAAACTCCGTGATCTGCAGGTGTGCGATGGATTGGTATACAAGCGAACCAATCATGCTTCAGGAGATGAGATGCAGGAACAACAGGCTTAGAAGCTTTGGATTCCGGAGGAGCTGTCGATGGAGGTGATCACCATGATCATCCTTTGAGCGCACATGGAGGGTCGAAACCTGGGTGTCGCTCACGCGAAGAACCTTCAGGCCTAACGTAGGTTTGGATCTCAGGCTTTTTTTTTTTTTTTTTTTTTTTTTTTGAGGAGGTGGAAATCTTCAAAAGACACTGATCTGGACACACCAGCGTGTGGGATTTTTACCCACTAAAACCACCCCCGACTCCCCCCCTACCCCGTGGAACCACCTTTAGGTATTACATCACGGGGCGGAGTTAGCTTACTTTAGCTAGGTCTCCTTCCGTCTTCCCGCGGGGTCCGTAACCGCGCCTTCCTCACTTCTTCTGCTTTTCGCAGTTTCTCCTGGATCACTGCGATCATGAAATTGATCGCATCCCAGTCTTCCTGGCAAGCTACCATTCTCCGGACAAAATTTTCCGGTGATAGCACTTCACCTAGAGTTTCCTCTAGGTTCCTCCTTTCTTCCACGAACCTAGGACATTGGAAGAATACGTGCGCTGGGTCCTCCGGGACCCCGTCGCAGTTTGGACAATTAGGCGAGGTGTCCAATTTAAACCTGTACAGGTATTGACGGTATCCTCCATGGCCGGTGAGAAACTGGGTGAGATTATAATTGATCTCCCCATGCTTTCTCTCCAGCCACTCCCTGATGGAAGGGATCAACCTGTAAGTCCAACGACCTTTTTCTGACTGGTTCCATCGCTGTTGCCACCTGCTTATGGATCTCTCTCTTTCGGCTTTTTTCACCTGCGATAAGGGAGAGATGGACCTGGTGTTATAAATGTTCATCATTTCGGTTGCCAGGATGTCAATTGGCATCATTCCCGAGATGATGAACGCTGCATCGTCTGAGACGGTCCTGAAGGCAGAACACACCCTTAAGGCTGTTCTTCTGTAAACCCTACTCAGTTTATATGCATTTCCTAAAACCTGCAGCGCGTTTCCCCAAACTGGGACTGCATACAGCATGATAGAACTCACCACCTTGGCTATGAGCAGCCTGCAAGTATGCCGCGGTCCTCCTACGTTCGGCATCATCCTTGCGAGAGCCATACTCGTGGTGGATGCTTTTTTACAAGTATGCTCTATGTGCTGCTTAAAATTGAGTTTTCCGTCTATCATCACCCCCAAGTATTTGATGGCCGGCTTGGAAGTGATGATACGATCCCCGATTCTGACGCAGGCGTAACTTCTTTTGCGGCGCTTAGTGATGAGGACCGCTTCCGTCTTTTCCTCCGCGAGTGCCAGTCCAGCACTTTCCAGCCAAGCCTTAACAGCACTGATTGCTTCGCTTGAGTACAACTCAGCATCCTCGAGATGCTTTGCGACCACAACCAGTGCTATGTCATCGGCGTAACCCACCACCGTGGCCTCCTCCGGAACCGGAAGGTTAAGCACATCATTGTACATGATGTTCCACAGTAGCGGGCCCAGTACAGAGCCCTGTGGGACACCCGCGGAGACAATGTACTCCTTGGGTCCATCATCGGTATTATACCACAATGTTCGCTCGTGCAAATAGCTATCTATGATAGTGGCAAGGTAGGTGGGAACACCAATCGTCGCCAGAGACTTTCGTATAAGGTTCCAATTGGCCGAGTTAAAAGCATTCCTCACATCCAGGGTGACCACCACACAATATTTGCTGGTAGAACCCCTTCCGTGAATTGCATTTTCGGCCAAGCCAGTAACCATTTTGATGGCATCAATGGTTGATCTGGCTTTGCGGAACCCATACTGCCTATCTGAAAGGCCGCCTTGGCTCTCGACGACTGGGAGTAGTCCATTATAAATAACCCGCTCCAACATTTTCCCCATAGTGTCTAGAAGACATATGGGTCTATAGGAGGACGGTTCCCCTGGCGGTTTGCCAGCCTTAGGCAGCAACACCAGCTTCTGCCGCTTCCACGTCGCTGGAAAGATACCCTCGGACATGCACGCTTCGAACAGCTTCGCGAACATATCCGGTCTACATTTGACGGCAAGTTTGAGCGCCTTATTCGGTATGCCGTCCAGACCCGGGGCTTTGCTGTCGCCTATTCGACTGCAGATCTCCAGCAGCTCGTCCCTGGTGACTGGTGGAAACGGCGTCACATTCAGGGGACGCTGGAAAGTGTTAGTACCCCGCTCTTGCTGGGGAAATAACTCCTGGATTATTTTCAACAAGAGCATAGGGCACGTGATCTGCGGTGATGATCGGCCTCTGAATCGCCCTGTCACGATTTTATAGGCGCTACCCCACGGATGTATGTCCGCTTCTAAACAGAGCTCCTTGAAACATTCCCTCTTACTCCGCTGGATGGCGAGCTTGAGGTTCTTGCGGGCTTCCCTATAGGCATACTCCTTTTGCCTTTGATCGATCCTACCTATTGCCCTCTGAGCCGTTCGTCTGGCTCTGTGGCAAATCGATCGAAGACTGGCAAGTTCACTATTCCACCAATAATTGGGTCTTCTAGTGTAGAATGAGCATCTCCTAGGCATCGACGCGTCACATGCCTTGGAGACGCTTTGTGTAACATGGAGAGCTCTATCCGTGGACGTGCCGGCTTTGCTAGGCAGGTCTAGCCACACTTCCATGAATGTTGGCTCATCCATCGCTTTTGCAGACCATCCTGGTGTTCCTCTGGATTTCGGCTTCCGGGGTGCGGGTCTCCTGCCTTGTGGCTCGGTCCTTAGTTCAAAGGTGATCGCCTGGTGGTCGCTGTACGTGAAGTCCTCGCTAACTTGCCAGGACATGCCACGTGCCAGCGCAGGGCTGACAAAAGTCAGATCTACAATTGAACCAGTTCCCCCTTTCCGATAAGTGTTTACATTGCCTTCGTTGGCCAGAACTACATCTAACTGGGCAAATGCTTCTAATAAGCACCGCCCCCTTGCGTTAGTCTCTTTGCTGCCCCACTCGATAGCCCACGCATTAAAGTCACCGGCTATCACCTTTGGACCTCGTCCCCTTGCGTCATGAACAAGATCATCTAACAATTCTTCAAACTCAGGAAGTGTGAGGCTCGGTGGAGCGTAGCAGCTGTATACGAATATACCGCTTATTTTCGCCCACACAAAGCCACTAGCCGCCTGACGCATACTATATTGTATGGCTTGACGACCGCACGCCCATATCGCCGCTCCACCACTCGCATCTGTGACCCATATACCACAGTCAAGATTTCTGTACGGTTCACTAATGATAGCAACCTCCATCGCGGATTCGTAAGTGGTCTGCGCAAGCAAATCTTGTGCGACCCTGCAATGATTAAGGTTTATTTGTATTAACCTCATTTTTTCACTGCAGTTAACGCCTTCCTAAATTCTGGGCATTTACCACTTCCGGCAATATGCCGGTTATCCCTTCCCTCCTTTTCTTCGCACAGAATGCATTTGGGGTCTCTATTGCACTCCTTGGCAATATGTCCTTTTTCCCCACACCTTCGACATCGATCGGACCGATCGATGCCGGTAGTGCATGCCTTCGCGAAGTGTCCAAACATTAGGCATTTGAAGCACCTTTTTAAAGAGATCTGTTCCCTTAGTCGGCAAACAACCCATCCAATCCGAACCTTCCCCACGGCCAACAACTTCTGCGCTGACTCTACTGGCAGTCGCAGTGTGGCCGTTTGAGTACCGCCATAAGCTTTTCTTAGGCTCACGATAGATGCTTCCCCAAATTCCTCCAACTTGAATTGTTCCTTCAAGGCAGTGCAGATCTCTTCTCTGGATGTTACCTCATCGAGATCCTTGCACTGGATATAGATCTCATGTTTTTGGGAACGAACCGCGACATTTTCCCCAAGTGAGTTTAAAACTTGGTTACGAAAGCCGTCAGTTTTCCCCACGCTGGATTTTTTCAGTTCAAACATGAGATCCCCTTTCTGGGTCCTCCGGATTTTGCTGACATTTCCGCCTAGGTCTTTTAGGTCGGGGTCAGATTTCACCTTCTTTAGTATCTCCGCATACGTTAGATGTCCTTTGCTGGAGATTACAATTGCCTCCGGGCGAATTCGCATCTTTGGTTTCTTGTCTCTTTTCTTGTTCACGACCTTAGTCCAACCACCGCTCTTATTTTCTCTCGGTTTCACTTCGCTGGCCGACGTTCCTACTTTGGGCACTTTGGGCCCTTCTGAACTTTTAGTTCCGTTTGTTGGACTAGTCGAGACTCCTTTCTTCCTTTTTGGTGCCTGTTGATTCACCAAAGCTTCGCCCTCTTTGTCTCGCACTCGCTTACTTGATCGAAGATCGGTGACCTTCTGCTTTGGTGTCACTTGGGTCGCCTGTGACACTGTTGAGGCTGGAATGTCCGGCTTTTCTTTAAGCTTTGTTACTTCTTCCTGGGACCTACTGTAAAGCACCCTGATGGCTCTCACCATGTTCTTGATGGCTTGGTGCACGTTGTGCTTGTCCTTGATGAATTCGGACAGCTCAACTATTTTAGTCCCAAGGTGCATAAAAGGTAGTTCTTCTGGGTCAGGGCTCTGTTCTCGCTGAGTCCTGGCCAGACTACTCCTTTTACTGGCTCCTTCACATTTTTCAATTGCTGAGCTCCCATGAGCTTTCTCTTTTGCCGGCTTTGATATTGGAGGAGATCGTAAAATTGATGAGCTTCTCCTAAATGGATCTATTTGCTGCTGCTGGAGTACCTCTTGATCAGATCCGATGGGTGTCGAAATCGCCTTTTTTGGCCAGCTATCTCCTTTTAGTCCATCATTCTTTGCCTTTGCAATTGGTGTTCTTGGCAGAGTCGTGCTTCGTTTGAACACCTCCTTCTCCAAATCTAAAACACTTGTAGTATTAGATGCAACGGTGGCCAAGTTGTCCACCACCGAGGCACTGCGGTCGAGGGATATCGACGGCCGGGAGCCCGCTTGCTCACTCCCAAAAGCCGCCGGTACTGGGGTTCCGAGCCCCTGCACCGTAACTTTACTCCTTCTCAATTCGTCCATGTTGGTTTTATTTTCTGGGTGTCCTTCCCATAGCCATTTTGGTCCACGCACCAGAGATGAGCAAACACTAGCCCATGCACAGTCAGAAAAGAAAAGTGCATGAACACATATTTACCCATCAATAGGTAAGCCCCTATCCGCCACCTGGGGTCGCGCCTGATGGGAGATCTGGCCACTCCTCAGGATCTCAGGCTGCCTTTCCTCGTAAGCACGTAACACTCAGCCGCTATCAGCAGTGATGGCCTCACTGGTCCTCAGCTGTCTTTCCTCGAGCTGGTCTCGAAAACCCAGCTGCCCTGTAGTGACCGCGGCTGCGCGACGGGAGCGGAATCTCATTCGGCTCTTTCTTAATTAATTTGCTTAAACAATGCTTTTAATAATGTGCAATTGCCCTAATGTTCGCCGCAGATTGCATATTATTGAATGCATTCGGGCGAATTGATCTTGACAAGAGGCGAATGATTTGCCGCAACATTGCCTAGCGAGAGTGGAAGGCTATGTAGCGGCGAATGAAGCGGTGCGCGGGAAGAACAAAGAGGAGGCGAAGCGGGACAGACTCGAGAGTGCAAAAAACGGAAAGGAGAAGAAGTGAAGTTTTTGTTTTTAAGGTTTTGTGTAAAACAAAACCTTATTAAAATCGATTCAATGTCTGTCTGTCTGTCTGCCTGTCTGTTTGTCTGTCACACGCATTTTTCTCCAAAACGGCTAAACCAATCCAAACGAAATTTGGTGGACAGATGGGAACTATGAAATCCCACGCATACAATGAGTGGCATAAATTTAGGTGGAGTTTAAAGGGGGCCTCCCCATACATGCAAAAGGGGGATTCAAAATTTTTTTTCACCGGATATAGTTGTGTAGGGTATCAAATGAAAGGTCTCGATTGGTACTTTCCGTACTTTCCGAAACTGGTATTAGTTTTGGCAGAAATTGCAAGGTGCGTGAGTAACGAGTCAAAATATACGCACTTGAAGTGAGACAGGCCTCATTTTCGGAAACTATCCAACCAAAAATCCGAAAAAAATCAGGGTGGTGCGCCTAGATGAAATCTAGGCCTCAAAATATGTCCCATTCTCATATCTGCTCAAATAAACTTACTAATAGTATATTACTACTTTTTAGAAATTTACTGAAAAACCCCCCTTAAATTCATCCTAGCACTTCCGAAGTTTGTACCAGCATAGGGGACAATATTTCGTATATATGTGCTAAATTTCAAGGAAATCAGGCAATTAACACCAAAGTTATAGCAGTTCAAACTTAGCAATTTCGCGCGAGTTTACTGCTTCCAAAGCCATGCAAATCAGATGCTGACGTCATAATTACCCGGAATAATTGACATTTGCGTGAAATATTAAAGTCGCATTTATAAAGAATCTATTTATCCGCAGCCCTTTTTAAGGTTTTGTGTAAAACACTTATGTGAAATCTAATTTTCGAGAGATGTCCCATTCCGGTATCTGCTCAAATAAATTTACTAATAGTATATTATCAATTTTTAGAAATTGACTTAAAAGCTCCCCTTAAGTTCATCCTAGGTGTATCAAATTTTGCGCCGACATAGAGAACAGTCTCGTGCATACAGATGCCAAGTTCCATGAAAATCCAACTATTAGTGTCAAAGTTATAGAAGTTCAAACTTATCAATTTCGTGCTAATTAACAGCATCCTAAGCCATACAAATAAGATGCTGACGTCATAATTAACGAAAATAATTGAAATTCGAGTGAAATATTAAAATTCCATTCAAGAAGAATCTAATTCTCCCTAGCCCTTTTTAAGGTTTTGTGTAAACACAAAACCTTATTAAAATCGGTTTACCGTCTGTCTGTCTGTCTGTTTGTCTGTCTGTCTGTCTGTCTGTCCGTCACACGCATTTTTCTCGGAAACGGTTACAGCGATTGACACCAAATTTGGTAGAAAGGTGGGAACTGTGAACGCTCACACGTAGAGTGAATTACATCCTTTTACGTTGAATTTAAGGGGGGGTCCCCATACATGCAAAAGGGGGGTGTAACATTTTTTTCCATCAAATATAGTCATGTGGGGAATCAAATTAAAGGTCTCGATTAGTACTTTTCGAAGCCGGTCTTAGTTTTGACATTTGTTATAAACGTGGGGAGTGCGAGGGGTTGAAAGTGATCATTTCTTTAAGGGGGCCATTCTCAGAAACTACTAAACCGAAAAATCTGAAAAAAATCAGGAGGCTGCGACTATATGGTGCCTTGGCTCCGAAATACCTTTCATACCGATATCCCCCCTTAAATTCATCCTAGCGGCCCGAAATTCTGCAGTGATATAGGCTATAATGTAGAGCATGATCATACCAAGTTTGATGGAAATCGCACTATTACTAACAAATTTATAATACGTCGAAATTGTTGCTTTATTGAAAATTGAAGACTATCAATGTCAATATTACCCGAAAGTGGACATATGCATATATTACGTGCTACGTATTAAGAAATACACAAAACCTTTCGTACCTGAAGCGTCCAGCTTCCGGTTTCCCGACTTGTTTTATATTTGATGTTGGTTAAATTGTTGGCATTTGCTAATAATATTAAACTGAGAGCGTGAAGCGCATGAAGTTGACCATTATCAACACAGGGCTTTCCATCAAAACATTTATTTAAATTGCTTTCTAGAAAATAGAGGGCAATGGAATTTTTAACTATATTACACGGAGCTGTCGTGCACTCGTCGCTCCTCACATCTTTTTCTTTTTCTTCGGCCTTCAGTTCACAAGCGGGGTCGGCTCGTGGTAATCTTTTTCGTCATTTTATTTTATCAAATGCCTGATCAAGATGTAATCGCGAGACCTTTAAATCCCCATCCAGCGTATCAAGCCACCATTGTTTTGGCCGGCTTTTTGGTTGCTTACCATTGCTTTCGATGTTCTGACCACTACTAGTTGTTGAATTCTCGTTAGCGTGAGTTACGTGACCACACCATCGAAAACGCCTCTCTTGCAGTTTTTCCACAAACGATGCAAACCCATATCGATGGGGAATATTCTCACTTCAGACGTAATCAAAACGTGTCACGCCACCAGTGCAATGCAACATCTTCGTCCCCATTACCGCAAGATGCCGTTCATTGTCCTTTATAGTCGGCCAACACTCAGAACTATAGAGAGCGGCAGACGGACGACATTGCAGTAAATTTTAGATTTGGGACGTGCGCTGATACGTCGATCACAAAGAACACCAGTTGGGGAATGCCACTTCATCCAGCTTGTATTAATGCGTGAAACAATTTCATTACGCAGTTCTCCATTGGCTGATAGCATTGACTGGAGATATTTAAATCGCTGAGTTCTGGCAATGGCAGTAACCTGCCCAGAACTGAGCGATTTCAATATCTTGGGACAATGCTATAAGCCAATGGAAAACTACGTTATGCTCCTCACATAGGGAAGCACAAAACCTTTTATACCTGAAGCGTCAAGCTTCCGGTTTCCCGACTTGTTTTTGGTGTTTTTTTGGGGGGGGGGGTTTGGGTTGGAGAAAAGCAAAATCGTTTTGTTTGAGAAAAGGTGAAAAGATTGCCGCGAAGAAAAACGGAAAGTCGAGAGCCAGGAGGAGGTTTTTTTTTGTTTGGCTGGTGAGGAAACGGCGGAGGAGAGTAAAGTTGAAAAGAAAAGAAGTCGTTTTGTTTGAGAAAAGGTGAAAAGATTGTCGCGACGAAAAAACGGAAGGCCGAGGGCCAGGAGGAGTTTCGAACGTTGGGGAGAAATTCCGGAAAGGTTGTCGTTCGTAAGAAACGACAGATTTTGAACAGCTAAGAAAGGTGTGGATTCTAACATAATACATTAATCGTTTCTGTAAGAATTTAAGCAATACGCCTGCTTGGTGCCAAGTGTTTCATATTTTGCTCGAGAAGGAATCGTCAAGTTAGAATAACATAAATAGATACAGATGAATTCATTTTTTTTATAATTGTTTTTATAAAATATTTTAGAATTTGTACACCAGAATCATCCCGAGCTCGGAGTGACGACCTGGGTAAGTTTTTTTTTTCTATTTTTTTTAATTTCTTTTTGTTTTCAATACATATGTTTTTTGTTTTCTCCTTCTATATAATTCTTGCATTCAATTTAATTATTAAGGTTTTGTGTGAAACAAAACCTTATTAGAATCGAGACGGTGTCTGTCTGTCTGTCACAGCCGATTTATTCGGAAACGGCTAGACCGATTGTATGTATGACCCCCAAAAAGTGTAACAGGTCTCGTTCTCAGAACCTATCCAACCGAAAAATCTGAAAAAAATCACAGTGGTGCATCTCTATGAAATCTAGGCCTCAAAATACATCCGGTTCCCATATCTGCACAAATAAAGTTAATAATAGTATATTTCCACATTTTAGAAATTTACCCGGCAACCCCCTTTATGTTTATCCTAGAAGTGCAAAATTTGGCATGCGTATAACGAAGAATATAATGCACAAGCTAGTCAAGTTTGAAGAAAATCCAACTATTATTAACAAAGTTATAGGGGGTAAAACTTTACTATTTTTTGTGAATTTCGTGCACTCTTCAATCTGCATGACGTCATCATCACATATCAATTCATCAATACCACAACGAAATGAGTTCTTATGAATTGGGTCACAGAGAATTATTTTGTTTTAGTTTTTTATTATAGTTATTTGTCAACCAGACATATGTGTATTTAGGTATATAATATATGCATGCTAATGAACTTTGCGGGTACTGCCAAATTCAAATAGATATAAGAAGTAAATCCGAAATATGGGTACGATCAATTTATATACGTGCATATATGTGTACAGTATTCGGAAATAGGCAGTTTGTTTGTTTAGGGTGAGCATAATATCTATGGCTGTAATATGTACGTATGTCTCGTAGTTTGGAAAAATGTGAAAGAATATGTTGGGTTTGTAGCTATATACGGATAGAAAAATGTGCGTTAAAATTTAATAAGATGAACACAAAACCTTTATAACCGAAGGGTGAGCTTCCGGTATTCCGACTTGTTTTTATTTTTATTTTTATTATTTATGTTTATAAATTTGTTTTCATTCTCTTTTGTTTGAATGACAATATAATTATGGTTGAGTAATTCTATTGTAATTTGAGGACTTCATCCCTCTCTTTTCCTTCTCCCCCCTCTTATCGTAAGGGACATCCTGTCGAGGAAGGGTGGGAACCTCAAGGACCGCGCCTCATACAGGATCTGAGGCGGAAGAGGCAATAATTGAGACGGTGATCCGTCGTGGATCTTCCCCTCCTTGATCGCGGCACTCGGGTCCGGAGACTTACGGCTCCACGCGCGCGGTTGAGCCGTTTTTTTTTTTCTTTTTTATTTTCCAATTTTAGTTCGCGTTCTGTTTATCATTCGATAGGCCGTCGCGAAGTCCCTATTAATGTATATTTTGGAATCCGGTGCGGACCCATGCATCGGACTAGACACGTTGATTTGTAGTACTGAAGCGTGAGGGATCAAAGCGCTCAAAGTACCTCCCCCACATTCCCGAGCCTGGTTAGCACAGAGGCGTGCAAGAACGTGTCGACCGAGCACTTTGATGGAGCTTCAATCTTTGCGGGTGGACCTTCACTGTCAACTTAGCCAATTTTTTTAGGTTTCTGGGATAGCTCTGCCCTCTAGGTCGTTATCGGCCACTCAGGATGATCGACCTGATCTCCTATTTCCACTCCAACCATTACATTTGTTAGGCTGAAGTTATAATGGCTTATTCTGCTATCTGAGGCAAGTGTTGAATTGTTCTTTTGATTATTATGATATATCTTCCTGCCAGTGACTTACTGAATATTTTTTCTGGAGCAAATATACAGTTCTTCTTAGTGAGGCTAGCTTATAGTGATAACTCCTTTGTTACTCTAACGCACCACACTATCAATGCAAAAGTGAATATTTTCCGAATGATAGCAACATACTATACGTCCTTATTACTAAGAATGCACAGAATACCCACTCAGTTGCTGCAATCAGCATGCCCTTCTTCCGAATCATAACCATCACAACTTTCTTCTGCTCGTTAGGAATATACCCAGACTTCTAGGGTTTGGGAATGAGCGAAAGCAACAATTCCGCAGCGACTGCAGGACCTGTAAGGCAAACTTCCGCACGAAAACCGTCAAGGTCGATGGTTTTACTTCGCTTAAGTGCGTTGATGGAAAAGATAATTTCTATTTCGTCTAATTCTATTAGGACGAG
Source organism: Hermetia illucens (assembly GCF_905115235.1). NCBI lineage: Eukaryota > Metazoa > Arthropoda > Insecta > Diptera > Stratiomyidae > Hermetia > Hermetia illucens. The sequence goes on along the minus strand of NC_051852.1, from coordinate 79,250,460 downwards.
CAGTATGTATCCGGATGTTACAGTTGTTTGTCATATCATCTACAAGAGGTGGAACCCGTTGCTACATGATTCAACATTGTGGTGAAGTGCTTTTTTCGCTTCTAAAGCGCGTATTGCGGTAGTCATCAATAACAATCCGGCACTCGATTCACGTCTGTTAGTCAGGTACAAACCCTCTGTGCCGCAAGTGGAAGAGGAGTACTATCCAGAATCCCATCATCTTACTTCGCTTGGACCCAGAATGTTCAGCTTATATCGCTGGCATTCTCGTTCGAGTCGGAGAAAGCGAGCATTCCGAGGACCCGTGATACCATCAACCAATCGTTAGCCGTTTTAGATTGTCAAAAATCGTACTCGTGAAGATCTGCAATGAGATTGTTTCGAAATTTGCAGGCTGTTAGCCTATATATTGCTGTGCTTTTTTGCCGCCTTTTACTACATTCGCGAAAGATTTTGAGTTTATATTTAAACCTCAACTCGGGCGAAAAGGAAATAAGGGCAAGCCTAATCACAACATCTGAGCAACGGAAGAAAGACTATATTCTATATATCAGCTTAAGAGCAGCAAACCTCTGTGCGTCGTACTAAAAGCCACACATGAAGTTGATTCCAATGAAATTAAATATTAACTCAACCGCTATATAATCTACACTACCACAGGAGATGCACAGTGGAAGAAACACATAAACGTCAGGAATTTGACCATACCAGGTTGTATGTAATGAACCCAACAACACAACACAACACAAACGTCTTCAAAGATAATACCCCTGGTAGGAACACGGACTCAGCGGTGGATCACCTTCGAGACGAGAAGAAATACCAGAACCCCGCAAAGTCCAAAGCGCAATCACACACACACACAATCGGCGTAATCACCAACCTTACCTAGTGACAGTTTACATAACTCTATGGAGATACGGGTTAATTAGTCTACTTGGACTAAAGTAGAGCAAAAAGGAAGATTGTAAGAGAGATCGTGGCTAGATGCGCTGATTACAACAAGCGAGCTGGAATATGAGCAAATCTTGCGGAAGGTTATAACAGACGGTTTCCTCCTGTCCTTGGGTAAACACGAGAACAGGATAAGACTTGATTAGATGATCGAATCATCGCTGGACAAAGCTGCGCAGAAGAAGGGCATATTGCCAAAGAGTGCAACGCGAATCCTAACACAGGAGAGTAACGTCGACCATATCGCAGGCAATTACATATGCCAGGCAGCCCAGGACTTGCTGTCTCAAAGCGTGCTTGAAAATAAAATTAACGCAACGTCAATTTTATTTTCACCATATGTTAATATTATAAATACACAATGGTGTATTTATATCAGACAGAAACGGCAATCTACATTTCTGGAAACTGAGAAATTGAAGGCTGCATATTGCCGTAAGTTTTTCACGTTTGAATGTCGCCCTGGTAAATATTGGCGGCGTCAATACTTTTCGGAGATGGGATATGGGATATGTGTTAGATTTTACGTTTGTTACCGACATATTAACATTTAACCTGGGTTATATTTAGCGCCATCATATGCCGCACTGACAATAGCTATTAGTTTCTCCGGAACGGTTCCGGAACGGTCTTTCTGCATGTAACACGTCGGATACACTCCTTGTTCATACTACCCAAAGCTTTCTTGAAATCGGTGAAAAATAGGTAAAGCAAAAATTTAAACTCCGGATACTACTCCGAAATAATCCATAGGTTGTGCGCGGACATATGAACCATAGGGTTTCGCATAACCAGTCATCATTAATTTGGTACAGCGGTCCCAGTCCAATATTCTGAGATGTATTTTCAGTGCTCTCTGATATTTTCTTAACGTTGACCTCCTCTTGAAAATTAGGAAAATAGTGCAAGAAATTGCACTGGTAAACACTTAACCAGACCAGAGGCTTACTCCAACACATGTGCTAAGAGAATTTTGCGTTGTAGAAAATTCAAGATGGCTTAAAGGACGTATAAAAGGTATCTCCACCAGAAGCAATATCAAAATTGTTCCTTTCTGTTTGCTGAACTAAATTAAAAATAATCGCAGCTGAGCTTCCGCTTTTTTAATTAAAATTAAATTGATTGAGTAAATATCGTGAAAAAGGAAAACAAGTCGGGAAACCGGAAGCTGAACGCTTCAGGTATGAAAGGTTTTGTGTATTGTTTATATAAACATATTTGAATCGTCATTTGCCCCATTTGTATAATAGTTAGCTCGTAATGTTCATGCATTTAGTTTATCAGACTAGTCATTTTAGCACGACACTGACATCCAAAGTCCTAGAATGCAAGAAATTTAAGGGGGGCTCCCAGGCAATTTCTAAAAAAAAACTTATAATAAATATAGTAATATACTATTATTACTTTATTTACCTATCGATGTGGTGAGTATTTCGAGACCTTGATACCACGTGCATGGACCACCCTATTTTTTCTAAATAGTTGTCTTTTTTGAATCGTGGTCTTTCAAGTAACAGATCCTTTCTGACCCCTGTACTCCTCTCCTTTGCAACTAATGTCAAAACTAATATCGACTTAGTGAAGTACTAATGGGCTAATTGAGGCCTTTCATTGCATACCTCTTACGACTGTACTTGGTGAAAAATAAATTTTACAGCCCCTCCCCCCCCTTTTGCATGTATGGGGATTCCCCCTGGTAAAACTCAACGTGGAATTCTGTTACTCCATGCATGCAATGGGATTCACAGGTCCCACCTTCCCACCAAATTTTTTGTCAACAGGAGTAACCGTCTTTTTTTACACAAAACCTTAAAACCTTGTTTGATACAAAACCTACGGTTTATGTTTGAAAACTACGAACGCCCCTTGAATGTTCGCTTGCGATCGACCTCAACGCGATCAGCAGATGTACGAAAGAATGGCAGGGGTTGAAGAGCTCGTCGAAGAATACTGATGTTTAATATGCCGCCACCAAAAGCGCTCTTTTCTCTGGTGTAAGTGAAATTGTTTGTGATGTTCCGTGGTGAGATCTGGTTGATGGGAGAAACTTGAAAGGCTCTTATTACCATTGCGTGCCTGAGTCTCGGTACCCCGATAAACCTCGGGGAACGCAGCACGCGTTGTGACAAAAACGGCTTTTTGATTATGGTGATCAGGGACTTACTACCATGTATTGCATTCCAAGAAAAATTTCAGGTTGTGGAAAGTCTTTTAATGGGCCTGTGTGGGACGGTAAAAGTCGACTTCTTATCCACGATTGAGAGCGACTTAAGAGGCGGAGGGAACATTTGCCCACTGTTCTCAACCATAAATATTCGGCGGAGTTCCATCTCTTTTTGATGAAATCTAGCCACTGTAACGTATGGATACAGAAAGTTTAATCGTCTCCGCCACCAATTCAGTAGGGCTAGGCCGCTGGCGGGTATCCCTGCCAAACCATTTATTGACAATTATTATAGAATGGTTTCTGCATGCTCTTTATCGAGATGATAGATTAAAACAAGTCGGACAATCGGAAGCTGGACGTTACAGGTATGAAAGGTTTTGTGTTTCCTTTATAAAAACATTTGAGTGGACATTTGTCCCAATAAAATCTAGCACGTAATATATGCATATATTACGTGAGAATATCTACTTATCGCTCCATCTCTGGCAGGGTCTGCCTCGTCTTCTTTTCCTACCATATATATTGCCTTTATAGACTTTCCGGGCTGGATCATCCTCATCCATATGGATGAAGTGACCCGCTCATCGCAACCTATTAAACCAGATTTTATTCACAACCTGACGGTCATGGTATCGCTCATAGATTTTGTCGTTATGTAGGCTACGGAGTCGTCCATCCTTATGTAGGGAGCCAACATTTTTCCGAGGATTCTTCTCTCGAACGCGGCCAAGAGTTCGCAATTCTTCTTGCTGAGAATCCAAGTCTCCGAGGAATACATGAGGACTGGCAAGATCGGTGCCTGGTACAGTAAGAACTTTGACCTTATGCTGAGACGTTTCCAGCGGAACAGTTTTTGTAAACTGAAATAGGCTCTATTGGCTGACAACAACAGGGCGAGGATTTCATTGTTGTAGCTGTTATCGGTTGTGATTTTCGACCCTAGATAGAAGAAATTATCAACGGTCTCAAAGTTGTATTCTCCTATCTTGATTCTACCCGTTTGACCAGTGCGGTTTGATGTTGCTGGTTGGTTGGGTTTCGGTGCTGACGTTGCCACCATATACTTTGTCTTGCCTTCATAGATGTGCAGCCCAAGAACTCGCGTCGATTACCGCCTGCTCGATCTGGATGAAGGCAGTTTCTACGTCTCGGGTGGTTCTTGCCATGATGTCGATATCATCAACATAGGCCAGTTGTTGAGTGGACTTAAAGAGGATCGTACCTCTTGCATTTACCTCAGCATCACTGATCACTTTCTCGAGTGCCAGGTTAAAGAGGACGCATGATAGGGCCTCCCTTTCGTTGACTGTTGTTGATGTGGAATGTCTTGAGAACGATCCTCCTGCTTTTATCTGGCGTCGCACGTTAGTCAGGGTCAGCCTATTCAGTTTTATCAATTTCGTCGGGATACCTAATTCTCTCGTGGCCGTCAGTTTTACCCTGGCTATGCTATCATAGGCGGCTTTAAAGTCAGTGAATAGATGGTGCAACTGTTGTCCATATTCCAGCAGTTTTTCTGTTGTTTGCCGCTCAAAGAAAATTTGATCAGTTGCTGATTTGCCTGGAGTGAAGCCCTTTTGGTATGGGCCAATGATGTTCTGGGCGTATGGGGCTATCCGGCCTAGCAAGATAGCGGAGAATATCTTACAGATGGTACTTAGCAACGTGATACCTCTATAATTGCTGCACTGTGTTATATCTCGCTTTTTATGTATGAGACAGATAATGCCTCTTTGCCAGTCGTAAGGCATTGATTCGCTGTCCCAGACTCTGAGCACAAATTGATGAACCACTTGGTGTAACTGGTCGCCTTCATATTTAACCAATTCGGCTGTAACTCCACATCCGTTTCCCTCTTATAGGTGTTGCGGAGGGCTGTGTTGTGGATGACTTCAGTGTTAACTCTCACCTGATTGTCGGAGGGGATTCTGGGTGGTGTTGGTATTCGGAGCTCCGTGCCGACGAGATAGTGATCCGAGTTTATATCGGCCCACCTTTATGTTCTGACATTCATCAAGGCTGAGAGGTGGCGGCGTTCGACCAACACGTGGCCCTGTCTGGAGAGGCACACGTATGTTTGTGGACCGCCTTGCACGCAAACCAGGTACTTCCAACAACCATTTCGTGTTACACTGCTAGTTGAATGATCCGCAGTTCGTTATCATTTGAATTTTGGTGTAAGCTATGGGAGCCGGCGAGTATGATTTTGATATGATATCTGGGACAGGCTTCGAGGGTTCTTTCTCCAGGAAACCGGTCCCTGTCCAACACATCTCCTGTAACGCTGTTACAGCAGCCCTATATTGGGACAGGGTATCGGCTACCTGCTCATCAGCTTCATCTCTGTATAGGGAGCGCACGTTCCGTGAGAAAATGCGCAAATCGGTACACTACAATACACTGTAGAAAGCAATGTGGTCAGCATTGTGCTCTTGATTTTTTGTTTTAGAGTTTTCAGTTGGGTAGTTTCTAAGAATGGGTCCGTTAAAAAAGTGATAACTTTCGACCCCCTCACTGCCCACCCATCAAATTTTAAAACTAAGACCGACTTCAGAAAGTACTATACTAACCTTTAATTTGATACTCCACATGATTATATTTGGTGAAAAAAAAATACACCCCCCTCTTGCATATATGGGGACCCCCCTCCTCCTTAAATTCGACGTCGCATGATGTAACTTATTCTATGCGTGAGCGTCCACAAGTCCCACCTTGTTGTCAATCGTTATAACCGTCTCCGAGAAAAATGCGTGTGATAGACAGACAGCTAGACATACGAACGGACAGGCAGATTGACAGGTAGACAGACTTGTGTGGCGTGGCCAGATCTCCCATCAGCCGCGACCCCAGCTGGTGGATTGGGGCATGTCTACTGATGTGTAAATATGTGTTCATGCCCTTTTTAAGGTTTTGTGTAAACACAAAACCTTATTAAAATCGGTTTACCGTCTGTCTGTCTGTCTGTCTGTCTGTCTGTCTGTCTGTCCGTCTGTCTGTCTGTCTGTCTGTCTGTCTGTCTGTCTGTCTGTCTGTCCGTCACACGCATTTTTCTCGGAAACAGTTACAGCGATTGACACCAAATTTGGTAGAAAGGTGGGAACTGTGAACGCTCACACATGCAGTGAGTTACATCCTCTTACGTCGAATTTAAGGGGGGGTCCCCATACATGCAAAAGGGGGGTGTAATTTTTTTTTTCATCAAATATAGTCATGTGGGGTATCAAATTAAAGGTCTCGGTTAGTACTTTTCGAAAACAGGCTTAGTTTTGACATTTGTTAGAAAGGTGGGGAGTGCGGGGGGTTGAAAGTGACCATTCCTTTACGGGGGCCATTCTCAGAAACTACCCATCCGAAAAATCTGAAAAAAATCAAGAGGCTGCCACTATATGGTGCCTGGGCTCCGAAATACCATCCACACTGATATCTGCACAAATAAAGTTAATAATAGCATATTACTATAATTTTTAGTAATTCGCTGCAAAACCCCCCTTAAGTTCATGCTAGGACTACGAAATTTCGCAACAATATAGGGTGTAACATAGAGCATGATGTTACCAAGTTTGGTGGAAATCGCACTATTGCTAACAAAGTTATAATACGTCAAAGTTGTCGCTTCTTTGCAAATTCAAGGCTATAAATGTCAATATCATCCGAAAGTGGATATTCTCACATAATATTGTATATGCATATATTACTTGCTACGTACTAAGAAATGCACAAAACCTTTCGTACCGGAAGCGTCCAGCTTCCGGTTTCCCGACTTGTTTTCTGAATGTGCATGAGCTAGTGTTTGCTCATCTCTTGCCCATAGATCAAAATGACTATGGGAAGAATACCCAGAACATAAAACCACTATGGAAGACGTGAAAAGGAGGAAACTTGCGGTGCAGGGACTTTTACAGAATCGAGCCGGTGGCTTTTGGGAGTGAGCAAGCGGGCTCCCGGTCATCGACATCCTCATTGCCTCGGTAGTGGACAACTTGGCCACCGTGGCATCTACTGCAGGAGTTACTCCAGAGACAGGAGAAGGACTCATTTAGAAGAAGATCTTCAACTTTGAAATCTCCGCCAATGCTAAACAGAGAAAGTGAATGAATGCCAAATGTGAAGAACTATTTAAAAGTAGTAATCCGGTTAGGATTCATGGAAGGCAGAGCTCTGATCCAGAGCAATTACCCTTCACACAGCTTGATGCAAAAACAGTTGAGCTGCCCGAGTTCATCAAGGAGAAGCACAACGTGCATCAAGCCATAAAAAATATGGTCTGAGCTATTAGACTGCTCTACAACAAATCGCAATAGGAGGAACGAAATTCCAAGTACAAGTCGGAATCTGGTGCCCAACGGTGTCACAGGCGACCCAAGTGACACCTAATCGTATTGCAATTAACCTGCCACCAAACAAGAAAGTGCGAGAAAAAGATGTGGATCCTTTGAAAAATCAGCAGGCGTCTAAGAGGAAAAACGTGATATATAGTTTCGGAAAATGGAACTAAAAGCACCGACGAGAGAAAGCAGGTCCCAGGTTCCGGCAGCCGAATCGACAAAATGCAAGCGGATGGATCAAGGTAGCCAATAAAAAGGAGACGAAAAAGCAAAAAGTGCGAATTCGCCCAGAGGCAATTGTGACCCCCAGCAAGGGAAATTTGTCCTACGGGAAGATACTGGAATAGGTCAAAGCTGACCCCGACCGTAAAAATATAGGCGGAAATGTCATCAAGATTCGAAGGACCCCGTTTGAGCTGAAAAAAATCCAGCTGGGAAAAATTGATGGCTTCCCAACTAAAGTTAAGAACTCACTTGGGGAGAATGTCACAGTACGGACCCAAAAACATGAGGTCTATATATAGAGCAAGGATCTCGAAGAAGTGACATCCAAAGGAGAAATTTGCACTGCCTTGGTAGAACAGTTCAAGTTGGGGGAACTTGGCAAGGAGTCCATTGGGAGTTTGCGGAAAGTCTATGGCAATACTCAAACGGCGACATTGCGATTACCAGTGGACGCAGCGCAAAAGTTATTCGTGGCCAGGAAAGTTCCAATTGGATGGGTTGTTTGCGCCTGAGATAACAGATTTCTCTAAATAGGTGCTTCAAGTGCCTCGCATTTGGTCATTTCGCGAAGGCCAGTACCAGCGGCATTGATAGGCCCAATCGATGCAGAAGGTGTGGGGAGAAAGGCCATTGTGCCAAAGCGGGCAATAAGGACTCCAGGATTACCAATATATAGCCGGAAGTGCTAAATGCCCGGAATATAGGAAGGCGCTAACTTCAATGAAAAATGAGATTTATTCAAATGAACCTCAATCATTACAGGGTCGCTTATTGCGAACCCTATAGAAACTGTCACGGTGGTGTATGGGTTACAGATTCGACTGGTGGAGTAGCGATATGGACATGGGGCCGACAAGCCGTACAATGTACTGGAAGTCAGACAGCTAGCAACTTTGTGTGTGCGAAAATAAACGGAGTATATGTGTACAGCTGTTACGCCGCACCAAGTTTGACAGTGTCCGAATTCGAGGAAATGCTTGATAGGTTTGTTCTTGACGCAAGGGGCTTCGGTCCAAGAGTTTTTATTGGTGACTTCAATGCTTGGGCCCGTGAGTGGGGTAGCAGAGACACAAATGTAAGGGGCCGCCATTTATTAGACGCTTTTGCACACTGGGATATAATTCTCGTCAAGAAAGGTTATATTAACACTTTTCAGAAAGAGGGGTCTGTCAGCCCTGCGCTGGCACGTGGTATGTCCTGGTGTGTCGGCAAGGACTACACCCATAGCGATCACCAGGCAATCTTCTTTGGGCTATTGGTGGCGCCATTGGGCAGAAAACCATCATACCTGAAACCGAAAAAGATTTCAGACTGGTCTGCTAAAGTGGACGTCAACCCGTGTGCGAGTGCCTATAAAATCGTGATGGGGCGATTTAGATGCCGCTCGTCTTTGCAAATCACATGCCCTTTACTCTTATTAAAAATTATCCAGGAGTAATTCCCCCAGCATGAGGAGGACACAGACAGCTTCCAGCAACGTCTGAATTTGACGGTAATACTGCCAATCACCACTGACCAGCTGTTGGAAATCTGTGGTACAATGGGAGATAACAAGACTCTGTATCCGGATGGAGTGCCGAATAGGGCCCTTGAGTTTGCTGTGAAATCCCGACCGGACATGTTCGCGCAGTTGTTCGAAGCGTGCATGTCCGAGGGGATATTTCCAGCAACCCGGAAGCGACAGAAGTTAGCAATACTGCCTAAGGCTGGTAAACCTCCAGGAGAACCAACCTCCTACAGACCCTATGGACACTGTGGTGAAAATGGTAGAGCGGGTGTTCTAAAATAGATTATGCTCGGATATTGAGAGCCAGGGAGGCCTCCTAGGTCGGCAGTATGGGTTTCGTAAAGCCAGATCAACCACTAATGCTATCAAAATAGTTATTGGCTTGGCCAAAGATGTAATCCACAGAAAGGGTAGTACTAGCAAATTTCCCGTCGTGGTGACGCTACACATCAAAAATGCATTCAATTTGGTCAATTGGAACCTAATACTGGAATCTCTAGCGAAGGTTGGTATTCCCGCCTGCCTTGCAGCTATTGTCAATAGCTATTTTCAAGAACGGAGGTTTTGGTATGACACTGATGACACGGGAGTACGTTGTTTCTGCGGGTGTCACACAGCGCTCCATACTGTATGAATTTAATCTTCCTCTTCCGGAGGAAGCCACGGTGGTGGGTTAAGCCGACGATATAGCGCTCGTTATAGTTGCAAAGGATCTCGACGATGCTGAGTTATATTCACGCGAAGCGATTAGTGCTGTTTAGGGAGGGCTAGGGAGTTCTGGTCTGACACTCTTGGAGGAAAAAACCGAAGCGGTCCTCATCACTAAGCGCTGTAAAAGAAACTATAATAATAATAATAATCGCTGGCACAACAATCCATATTGGATCAGGGCCTTAAAGTGTGTTAGAGCACTTCATTCAAGACCGTAACGGTACACTAGGAGGCAATGTGGTCAGCATTGCGCTCGCCGGAGATTATTACCCTGATTTGACTCAGGTACTCATTCACAGCTGAGTCGACTGGTATCCGACGTCAAATCACGATACAAATCCCACTGTCGCCAGCGAGATTTGAATTGCGATCTTCCGTACGACAGCCTTGTGCTCTAACCACTCAGCTAACCGGACGGAAACTATGCCCGTATTTAAAGCGGGAATCATATCATCGCTTCTAAGCCTGCCAACAAATACTTGGGAGTGATGACAGACGCGAAGCTCAGCTATAAGTAGCACGTGCAGTATGCTTATGACAACGCATCCACTGTAATTGTGGTCCTGTAAAGGATGATGCTGAACATAGGGAGCTCTACGGGGTGCTTCCAGGTTGCTTGTAGCTCAAATTTAGGGAAAGGCATTACAGGTCACATTTAACATTAACAAACTGAGTGCAGTCTATAGAAGAACAGCCCTAAGGGTATGCTTGGCATTCAGGACTGTTTCAGGGAATGATGCTCATTGACATCTTGGCAGATGACATCGAATATATAGGACGTCGAAATGGAGCGACTTCTAAATAGATGGTAAGAGCGTTGGGAATGCTCCGGAAAGAGTCGGTGGTGAAATAAATTATACCCAGCATGGAATATATCGGCAGCACCTGTTCAGGTTTAAACTAGATACCTCACCCGATTGTCCAAACTGCAATAGAGTCCCAGAGGAACACGTATTCTTCCATTGTCCGAGATTTGTGGAAGAAAGGAAGAACCTAAGGAGACTCTAGGAGAGGTGCTCGTACCCGAAAATGTGCGAAGAATACTAGCATGGCAGGAAGACTGGGATGCAATAAACTCCATGTTCGCATCTATCCAAAGCAAACTGCGACAGGCAGAGGAGACTAGAAAAGCGCGGTTACGTATGTGTCGTGAACACGAAAGGAAACCAAGTTAAACTGGGCTGACTACGCCTCGTTATGTAATACCTTATAGTGGTTCCAAGGCACTTGGGGGAGTCGGGGGTGGTTTTAGCGGGTATGAATCCCACAGGTTGGCATGTCCAGGCAAGTGCCTTTTGAAGAAATCTCAAATCAACCTCCTCAAAAAAAAAAAAGAAAAGCGGAATGTTCTTAGTCGATTTCAACAAGACTTTCGACAGCGTGAACAGCGAGTGTAGAAATCAATAGGTATTATCAGAGTGACATATAATAGAGCAAAATGGCACGGGCTACACTGAGGTAAAATGTAAGGAATTGCGGAGGAAATGTGAGGAATTTAAGGTCGGAAGCGGTGTTCGACAAAGGTGTATTCTGTTTCCGATAGTATTCCTTTGCCTTATCGGTGACGGCCTCTTGCCTGAAACACCTCGACCAGGTTGATGAAATATGTTTGCTCTTCTACCGAGCTGTGGACTTTGGCCAAGTGGCAGAGTTGGACTGAAGATTAACACCAACACAAATTAGATTTACTGTCCGAATGTTTGAAATAATTAAGACTTGTTTCTATTTTTCGCTAGTATTATTTATTAACCCCACAAATTCCGATATTTCGGGAACCACTTGTTCTCTAGATCAGTGATACAAGTCCGTCCTAATGGGCAGAACCTTAGAAGCGCCGATCAATTTGTGAGGTCAATCAATCTTATTGATGGTGAAGTGGATATTAATATCAACCAACGCATTAACAGCGCTCGATGGGTCTGCGCCGTTTTGTCTAAAACCTGGAAATGCAGTTACCTTAATACCATTATCAAGTTGATGATCTTCCATGCCAATGTTTCTGTGTGTGTGCTGCGTGCGTAAACTAACCGCCGTAGTTATTAAATGGTTCCAGGCAGTGTAAGACAGTGGGAGATGATGGAAACGCTTGGACAGAGCATTTTGGTGAGCCGCCAATGGCATGTATGGTAGATATGGCGGATGCGATTTGTTCCATTCAGGGTATATTGACCACCATATTTGCGATGTATTTTGTAGGTAATTTCGTCACAGTCGATGTTGCCAGGTACATATTATCTCAGTTATACTATAACAATGCTAACCTTTTTGTACACATTGACCCTGCTAATAGTTTTCTCATTATTGAGGTGATAATAAATCCAGAGGAATTAATAGATATTCCAGAAAATCTGCTCCATCCCTGGTAGGCCCGGCCAATATAGTTCCCTCAACCGTTTCTCTTCGTTTCTTAGATTCATAGCCATGAAACCGTTTCCGATTCTACAGAAGGGTTCTGGCCCGTGTAAAGGCATCCTTGCTCCCTTCTTGGCTAGTTCATCCGCTGCCTCGTTGCCTTCCAATCCAGCATGGCCTGGAACCCAAAGTATCCCGACCTTGTTGGACGAGCGGAGTGTATTCAGTCTCTCAAGGCATTCCCACACCAGTTTAGAGTTCACCTGGTTGGACCTAAGTGCCTTGATCGCTGCTTGGCTATCGGTGAGAATAGCTACGTTCTGCCCCCTGTAGTTCCTTTGCATATTAAAGGAGGCACATTTGTCTATGGTGTATATTTCAACCTGGAATATGCTAGTGTACCTGCCCATTGGCTCAAAGTACATTTTCCTTGGACCAATGACACCGGCACCCGCTCCCTCTGCTGTGAGGGGTTTAAGCCGTATGTCGTCACCACGCTCTCCCAGTTTGCTTGTATACTCCAACGTGTTTCAAACTTCCTATTGAAGTGAAACCTCGTTGTCATGTTGTCCCTTGGTATCAGTAATTCGGGATACCGCCTAGAAAGGATATCAATCTTCCTTCGATTTAGGCAGCTCCCCGCCTCACTCATACTACCGGCCATCCTTGCCTGCATCTGTATGTGCAGATGGAGAGGGGTTAATCCCAGAAGGACCTCCAGGGATGCCGTTGGGCATGTCCTCATTGCCCCACTGATACACACGCAAGCCAGCCTTTGGAGTTTATGTAATTCCCTGGCTTGTGTGCTGAATTCGGTTCTTTCTGCCCAGATTACCGCTCCATAGGTAATCATTGGCCTTACTATTGCAGTATATATCCAAAGTATAATAGTACCTCTGGCGGCAACCCCATTTTTTTCCTGCTATAGATTTGCAAGTCATCAGAGCCCTTGTGGATAAATCAAGTGTTTCCGACATGTGTCTTCCAGAGTAATTATTGGTCTAGTGAGATTCCCAAATATTTGACCTCTGTTTCTCGTTTCACCTCCATATCATGTAATGTTATGGCTTTCAGGTGATCCAGCTTACGCCTCCTAGTGAATGGCACTATGGTGGTTTTGGTTGGGTTGATCCGCAGTCCCACCTTCCTGCACCAGGCACTAGTAACCCTTAATCCAGTTTGGATTCTATCACATAGGGTATCTTCATATTTGCCCCTACAGATTAAAACAATGTCGTTCGCGTAGCCCAGTAGATAGTTCTAGTATACAGTTTTCAGTCGCAATAAAGTGTGTAGTAAAACAGAAATCAAGCGGGTCCAGTTCTCGCCTCTTGAATTCACTTAAAAAATTTACTATTTCCTCCGAGTTTGAACAACTTTTTTTATCCCGATCCCGTGGGATGGGCATCGACTTATTTTTGAATTTCAATACAAAGTTCAAAAAAAGGATTTTTGGAGGAATGGAAAGCTTAGAACAGTGGACATATACATAAGAACATTTTATTACTTAGCTTATCCGGATGGGAGCAGTACTCCCTCCATTACTCATTTCCTGGGAAGTTTACGCTAACAGTATTTGACTAATTCTTCTTGGCTTCCTCTGAACACTACTATTAAATAGTCTTTTCGAATACTTCCAAATTACTTCAGCCCTTTCAATCTATCTTATTTATTTTTTTGTATTTTTTCCCCGATAAGAACAGGTGCGTTATTCTCAATTGCGGCCATACGTATACAATTAAATTAGCTATGAATGAAGTAGAATAGAAACATCAGCCAACTTGATAAATATTTAATAGAACGCTATCTGGTGGGGAAGAGCCTCAAGTTTCGGCAAATAGATAAATCAAGTTTGGGCAGCCTTTTCTATGTTGGACAAATGGCAGCCGGATGCATGCTCGGAGCTCTACGCGCTAGTGGAATCAATATTTTGTTTTTTCCTGGTTTCACTGCCTTTCAGAAATTTATTTACGGTGCACCATTTCCTGTTGCAGACAGTTGCAATATTTCATTTTATAGTATAGAAAATGCCTAACAGTAGGAAGGATAATTTAGGGTGGTTGCAGTTGTCGATACATATAGACGATACTTCGCCCAGTTTGAGCACGGTCCAGCAGACACCTGCGGCAGGCGACGTTTTCATCCAGCAACTTATCTTCAAGTAACTTATAAAGCATACATTGTGACGTGGAATTTAAGAACTAGAAATTTCTGAAATAAATATATTTTATCTTCAACTGATCATAATTAAGACAATGTGCTACTGTGATTGGAGGCCAGAGGGTAGTATAAGTATTAGGGCGAAAACGTGGATTAGTACTCGCGATGGAACATTAAACCCGGGATGCTTGCTGAATCAACATCAACAGCTCTACTACTCTAATGATCGCTGGGAGTTTCTAGCTAATGAAAAGCTGCAGACGGAAAAGGATGCAGACGATTCTCTCGCGAATAAAAATGGGACAAACTATTTCAACTGGTCCTCCAAGTTGGGGGTTGTTTAGGGCTGGCAACCCTATCCAGAAAACAATTGGTTACGAAGCCACAAGAGGAGCCTCGGACTGGATGGATATTGCGACAACGAAAACGGACTAACGATTTGCGCATTTCCGCATGGAACATGCACTCCCTGAACAAATCGAAAGGGATCAGTTTCTTGGAGAAGTGCCACAACACCATATATTATAGCGGCCATCCAGTAAGTCATGTGCTTGGACTAAGTTTTTTAGTCAGCCAAAAAATGTTGCTATTCGCTTTGAAACCACAAGCACTCCGCTTGCGAGATAACTTTCGAAATAGAAGCTTCATTAACGTTCACGCGCCCACAGAGGGGATTGCAGGAAAGAAAGAACCCTTAAAATCTATGCCAGGTATTGTATCAAAATCTTACTTGGAGATTTTAACAGCCAACTAGGGACGGAGCCCATCTTCAGGCGACACCAATGATAACAGACTGGGAATTATTTAGTTAGCGCTATCGAAAGAAATGGTTGCTGGCCTCACCAGCCAAATTGACCACGTGCGAATCGAATGCCAACTCTTGTTAGGCTTAATAAATTTCAGAACATATTAAGAGGCCAAATATGGACTCGGATCACTATCTCGTTGGCATGGTGCTCCGGGCTCGAATTACAACAACGCATAGTATCCTCTCTGACAATGTAACACCTGTAAAGGGGAAATGGATATCGCAGTTGCTGCAGCTACCATAGGTGCTGGAGAAGAAGCATCGAAAAACGAAATTTGCAACCACTTGAGGAGCGTTAGCATTGATCCGGCCACAAACATACTTAGCTCCAGTTGGAAAAAAAGTCGGAACGACTGGTTCGCCGATGAATGTAAACTAGCAAGAAAACGGACTATTCTGCATACCGGGCAATGCTGTACTCCCAGAGAACATGGCAACATGCAGAGACCTATCACGAACTTCGTCAAGCGGAGAAGCGGCTTTAAAGGAGAAAAGGAAGCCTTGTAGAACCAATAGGTCTGGGACCTCTGAAATGACAAAGAGGGATATCACGGAAGATAGTAATTATCGAGGTATTACGTAGCCGCATACCTTCATATATATTGGTTCATAACAAAGAGGTTTCACTCCACGTAAATCAGCAACAGATCAGATTTTTCTCTGTGCGGCAAGCGGTGGAAAAAATATGGCAATAGGATCATTCTCGACAATATTCACCATCTACTGCAATCTAAGACGAGGGGATGCTATATCATGCATCCTTTTTAATCTGGTGCTAGAAAAAGTGATTAGTGATGTTAATCTAAATGCAGGAGGCATCGTCCTCTTTAAGTCCACCCAACCACTGGTCTATGCTGACGATATCCACATCATCTAGCAGGCAGCGCGAAATCTTGATCTGCCCATCAATGAAGACAAAACGAAGTACATGGTGGCAAAGTCAGCATAAAAAAGAAATAAGGAACAACATCAAATCGCAGCCTTCAAAACGTTTCACCATATGGTCATAGCACTTATTATATTTGACTTTGCCATCTTGCTAGTCCGAATTTATTCCTCGAAGACCTGGGTTTTTAGCAAGAAAAATTACGAACTCTTGGTCGCGTTCGAGAGAAGAATCCTCCGAAGAATTCTTGGCCCCTTACATGAGGATGGACGATTCTGTAGCTTATATAACGACAAAATTTATGAGCGATACCATGACCGTCTTCTTACGGACAAAATTCGGTTCAACAAATTGCGGTGGGCGGGTTACTTGATTCGTACGAATGAAGATGATCCCGGTCAGAAAGTCTATAAGGGCAATATTTAAGGTAGAAGAAGAAAATCTGACAGCCCCTGCCTAAAATAGAGCGATCATATGGAATGGCGCAAAATCGGGATGTTGGGAGTCCTTTATTAAGATAAGCCTAGACCTAGATTTAACGTGCCCGTTAATGTAATGCATGTGACCGGGCTGTAACCTAAAATACAAACAAGTCGGAATGCTGGAAGTCTGCTGCTTCAGGTATGAAAGGTTTATGAATTGTCTATGTAAGTATATTTTACTGTGCTCATATTCGGTATGTCAGACTATTCACTTTAGTGTGACACCTATTCTGTGATTGCAATAAACCTGCATCAGAGAGTCATAAATAATTCGAGAGTTCTCACACATTTTGATATCATGGTCTATATTGCTGTAAAACTTGATAATTCTTGAATATACTTAGGGGGTTTCTAGTCAAATTTTTAAATATATATAGACATTTAGAAATATAGTAAATGTAAATGTAGTAATTAATATAATAATCTGAGAACGTTTGTAAAAGAAATAATCACTTTGCAGTCCCCTTTTTCCCTGCTGTGTGCGGCAGACAGCCAGTAAACCGATTTTAATAAGGTTTTATTTTACATAAAACCTCAAGGTAGGTAGCGTTCGATGCCGTAATGCATGGGACACGAAGCTAAAAATGAAAAAAATACCGGCACGCCCGCACCCGTCGATTCGAAAAGCTAGAGACTCGAGTGCTGCGATCAATATCTCGCCTCAAGCAAATGGTACCACCTCGCAGAGTTAAAAGCGTTTCTTTCGCCGAGGGTCATAAGGAGCACCACACGCCGACAGTGGCGACTGTGTGTCTTAGTTGGTTTTACCGCTTGGACCACCTCCACGATCGATTACATCCTCAGTAGATGTCATTCCTGCATTAGTTTTCCAGCAGGCTGGTCCTTCCTGTCCATCCTCAGGCCATATAGTAACAAATTAGAAAGCGAAAGCTCGGTGCTTCAGATATGAAGGTTTTTATTTTTAGGTTTTTTATTTTATCGCGTAGGAAGTAGTAATTTGACGTGATTGGGGCGACTTTAACCTACTATAGCTTTGTTAATAATGCCTTCTATTAAATTCTATCTTGCTGCAGATCTAGGATAAACCTACATTTTTAGAACGTAATAACATCCTTGGAGAGTATTTTAAGGCCTAGATATGATGTACAGGTACTACCATGTTTTTTTTTTCAGATGTTTCGGTTGTCTTGTTTCCTAGAACGGATCTTTAAAGTAATTGTCCCCTTTCGGACCCACGCGGTCTTCCATTTTGCAACCAAAACTAATATCGGCTTTTCAAGAAAACCTTAAATATGGAGGGTACGCCTTCTAGTTGATGTGAGTTTTGCTGGATTTAGGGTTGTGTCAGAAGACCTGCTTAAATTAATGATTTAATTTGGAGTACTCATAGTCTTATTTCACTATCATCAAACAACGATATATATATATATACGCATACTTACTATAAATAACTTACCAACCGATCAAGCATTCCTCTTTGCGGAGTAAGTTGGCGATCGGTATCGAATTTACCCCGTGGTATGATAGTACGTCAAGGATGCTAGATGTTCCATCTTGTGAAGTCAATGTTCGTTTGTGAGTTCAACGGCGAAGGAAACAAGCCGTGGAGGTAGCCGTGTTTCTGCTATATGCTTTATTGGACCTATTCAATAAGTGATGATAGCGCTAGCTTTGAGCAGGAAGCGAATTGTTCAGGTTCCAAAAGTTAGTTTCAGATTTTCAGTCAAAACCTTGTCAGCCTGTTGCATAGCCTCCTACCTGCTCATCTCTGCTTTACTGCGCACAGAACTCACTGTTCAACCTCTTTTTGCTGATTTACATTGCACCGACGTAAAGGCAATAGTAGAAATTGGTAGTAGGGCTGTAGGATATTGATTTAGGATTGAAGTGTCAAATCTGCAAACCCACTTTATGCACTTACTACCCTTCAACCCTCTTCAGCCCTCCGCATTGTATAGCTATTAAGTACTATTCGCTTTAATACCATGCATTGCAAACGCAAAATAGATAATCACCTTTGTTACCATAATACCAGCAAGATTTCCGCCAAAATTTCCCTGTGCAGTGTACAAAATTTTGTATTTCTAGCATAAAAGGGGATTTCACCTTAAAATATAATAATAAAGATAAAAAAAAAGGATCATTTTTTAAATATTTGCAAAATTATGAAAATTACTGAATTGTTCATAATTTATTTATAAAGCTTACATCTTACTAGAATTCATTATGTTAATATTTGGTGTGATGTCCTTTCATTTCATAACATTCAATTATTTGCCTTAGAAAAGTACCGGAGCCTGGAAATAGGGTCGCTATTAAGCTGAAATTGTCTCCGTACTAATTCAATCAGAGACTGACGATTGTTTGGTACAGCTTCATTGAACACGGCTTCTTTAACTATTGGCATATATTCTCGTTGGGTAATGATTGGCTAAGGCGGCTGTCTAATCTGTTCAGACCATTGGAAAGAACTCTTCCGTCTTCGTTATACTGTTCCTAACAGCATTCCAGCTAACTTTACCTAGCATAAGAACAAGAAATATTTCTTTCTGGTGTTGGTGAACATAGGTGGTGATAGGTTCGGATTTACAATTTAATGATCATTTTCATGGGAATCCTTGTTAAGGTTCCAAATTTATTTTTGGCTAGCATTCTTATTTTTTTCTTGTCGGTTTTTTTTTTCTTTTGCTCATCCAGGGGCTCGCTTGGTTCAAAAATGGACACTTCCTTGAAAAACCGAATTTGTTCAGGAGTTGCAGATTTGATTATATTTCGTATTCATCACCAACTTAATCTTCACTTTCGTAACAAAACTTTGGAATTTCACTTTCATGATCGTCCAGGACAAAAAGAATCAATACACACTTTATTATGTTTCCAAGTTCGAAGTGGTTCAACCTGGCATCTGGTATTAAGTATTCTCCTAGATGTCTGAATCTACTTCTACTGGTAGGTTCGCCCAGTAAAACCGTTCCTCTTTATTTTTCGATGTTGTGACCATGAATCCATTTCGGACTCCACTGAATGGCTCTGGTCAGTATAGCGGCGTCATTGCGTCTTCCTGGTCAGCTCATGCGCTGCTTCATTGTCTTCCAACCCAATGTGGCCAGGAATATAGGGTATCCACCATAGCCCAGAAAGAAAGAAGAAGAAAGCACCTTTTGTGTAGATGGGTGTATAAGTTGCTCTGTGGAAAAATTACTACGCGGCCTGGCCTTTCTATTGCAGTTTATATCCTGTGCAACATTTTCGAGATGCATCCCCATTTGAATGGTACTATATTGGCCTTGGCTGGATTGCTGCGCACCCCCTCCCACTTTCCGCACCAATTACTAGTGATTTGCAGTCCGGTTTTAATTCTGTCACATATGGTATCCTCATATTTCCCTCTATAGTTTAAAACAATATCATCAGTGTAATCCTGCACCTGTATTCCAGTGTTTGTTAGCTCTCCTAGGAGTTCATTAACTACCATGCTCCACATTAATGTTGATAATATCCCACCTTGTGGACAACCTTGAGAAGTGAAAGGATGATATATATACATGTATATGATTGCCATTCATGCCTTGATAGGGCATTGTGGGTCAACCATCGTTCACGGTTTCCCGAAATGCACTCCAGCTCCTCCCAGAACTTTTCGAGTGGCTTGCAGACTGTTCTGCGCCATGTGCTTCTGGGGCGACAAATTCGTCGGTCATCTTGGGGTAGCGGATAACACTGTACTTCCAGGAGTGCCATCATTATCAACGGGCAACAAGCGGTGTCCAGATTGGGCTCGCCTGGATACAGGGCTCAATGCATTTTGGTTGGAAGCGAACAACCGCCCGCGAATTTCGCCATCATAGCTATTATCAAAGGTTGACGAAAGAATTTAGCTTTTGAGTAACAAGGGGTCACTTTCCATACGCTTCTCCCATATAGTAACACTGGAAGAACATTAGCCCAGAAAAGATTCAACTTGCTATTCTGCATTTGCAGATTAGACAAGGAAGCCTAAGCGGATGTACCGCCACTGCCGACAGAAACAGCGCTCCCTGGCTATATACTCATAAATTGATCAACTCCTTCGATGTTCTGCCCGTTGATGCAGATAGGAAGAGTGCGATAACCTTGAGAGCCTTGATTTTGTTGGTGTTCATCTTTGGTCCGACTCTTACTTTTCTTCGAAAATCTAGAACTACTTGGCCAAGGTCCATGATTTGGTGAGAGGGCAAACAGATGTTATCAATATAGTCGAGGTGTTTGAGGAATGATGTCATAGTCCACTGAAGCCCTCAATGTCACCCGGGCAAAGCAACGATGGATGAAAAAAGATTAAGGATTTCCGGTGATCAAGTATTTCCTTCTTGATTGTGATTTCGAAAACAATTTTATCCAGAAGAGAAATTGTTTATCTACGGTCGACTACAAAATGTTGGTATCAATTGAAAGAATGACTTCTTACTTGCCTTGCTCTAATGCTAATGGCATGAAAGAGGAGGCGTTTGCACTTCAATGCAGATAGTAATCTTCAGAGGGCTTAAAGGATGTTGGAGTGATGCATACAGGATGCAGGAGTAGACTAAACGAGCTTGATCCATCTCGATACTTCCTTTCGGAAGCATGCCCCCAAAAAACAGTTGAATAAGTAAATGCGACTCAGCTCTAGGCCCAGCTAAAAATAACGCCACATTCATTGGGAAAATATGTGGGAACGCTCGGGGGAGAGAGATTGAGTGGAATTATTGTTTGGTGCCAACATACAATACTCTTGTTGGATGTTTGCCGTGACAAATCGTTCTACCTGACTGCATCATAAACAACGCTTTTTGTCGTTTTTCCGTGTGAGCGTTCGAAGCTGTGCAGTTGCTTGCTCCTCGTTTGCAGGATGTGCAGCTCATCATTCTTTCGCAGAACTTTTCATGTTTGAGTATTGATTTTGCATATTTTGAAGTTTATGCAAGTGTGAATAATTGCTGTGTTAAATTTTGCATTGCTTTTGCACTCAATCTGCTTTGCGCTGATGTTTTTCCATAAATTTGCAATATTGTTTCTGAAATGAGCAGTTTGTGGGGACGCCAATGATTTGTGCGTTGTTGGTGGTGGGGTCGTCAATATTTGTTTTGGGGCTGTCTAAATTGGCGAAGATCAAAGACATAATCTACACTTGCAAATATTATGAGATACGAATTTGTTATTTATTTTACTCAATAAAGTTATTAGCTTTAATGAAGTTGATAAATAGGAGTGAGTGGCGGGAAAAAGATGTGTTCAAAGTTTTCAAAGACATTTTTCTTTCAAGAACGAATATAATTTTAATCTTTGTATTATATGTTTATATATGATTTTGTAGCATATTTTATATAAAGTAAGATGTATAATTTTTTTTTAAAAAACTTCTCATAAAGAAACCACTTTCATATTTGCCGTTTTCGTCAAAATTCAAAATTCAAAATCTTTTTGTTAACGATTATCTAGAGATGTTCGATGGGATTTACGGGTTGTCGGCTAGTCCAGCTTTTGACAAGCCATTCAACGTGCTCTTTCGCGAATCATAATCTTGCGTAACAGTTTTTTCTAATGTTAATGGCTTTCGAGTGGTTCGATGGCAATGGGTTTTGGATGCCCACACACCCAAAAACATAATGTAGCATTAATAAGACATACAGAAAGCTAATTTCATTGGCCAACGCACAATATTTCTAACCGTACCCAGCTTCCAGGAGTTGTCGGCATAATCTACAACGTGACGACCCCCTTTTTTAGGGGACCTTTTCACACAATGTGGACCAACAGACGGTCCTGAGCCTCATTTGTTTTGCTCGGATGATTGCTACCCTTCTTCTTGGCTACGGGTTTCGTGCTAACTACTCTCCAACTTTTTGCATCACTTTCACAATAAAGGGCTTCAGTTTCAACAGTTTCAACCCAATAAGTCAATAATAAACTGAGAAAATTGGTTTGATCACATTTTTCGTCCGACAAATCAACCATAAATTGAGCACAGTTTTTTTCTGCCCAAAAAAATTGACGATAGCGATTGAAGATTGAGATGAGGAATGAATATTTCATTTTGCCTATTCTTGCCATTTGTCATCACAGCACTTCGCCACCAACAAAGTTAAGAACAGCCAACTTGGGGGTTTTTCAAAAAAATGCACATTTCTCCCTTCGCTGATCATTGCATTAGGTCGCGGACCGTTGTCAAAGTTTTATGTAAAACAATTCGATTCGGTGTACGAAACATTTTATCTGAAAAAGATTCGACTGTTTTTGGTAAAGCAACAACTCCATCCATCTCTAAGATAAGTGCATGGTAGGGCAATCAGACCTGTCAATTTTCTAATAGTAGAATAAAGTCTTGCATACGTATTAAGCAAAGATTAACGAATATAGGCAAAATATTGTCAGAAGGTTGACGCATCTTTTCCCCGATTCGTGTCCCCAAATTTCAACTCAACATTTGAGTACATCTGCTTCGGTGTATATTATCGAGTTTTTATAGTTTTAAAAATAGAGTTGGTTTTGCAACAACTAGTTTATATAAAATTCTGCGATGTGACCTTATTTTCACGGCTAACCCAATTGTTCAGTACATAATGTTAAGTTATGCCTGAACTTAATTTATGGCTTGGTAAACATACACTTTATTTACTTTGGATTTAAACTCAATTTAAGAAGTCATCTGTGAAGGAAGTTTCTTTTTCACTTTTTTGGGAATTTCTTGTGAAGAACTGGATGGATATAAGTGTGACGCAGCAGGGTTGACAACATTCGAAATTTCCTTGGATCCGACAGATGGGATGACCCCTTAAGTAGATCATTCGAAACATGTGTCCGAATAGCTCAGTGGTTACAACACTAGGCTTTCATACGGAAGGTCGCGGATCAAATCTCATTGGTGACAGCGGGATTTGTATTATAATTTGGCGTAGGATACCAGTTGACTCAGCTGTGAATGAGTAGCTGTACAGAGTCAAATCACGGTAATAATCACAAGCGAGCGCAATGCTGACCACATTGCCTCCTACAGGGTATTGAATGTTTGTTCTAACGCACCTCAAGATCCGCACCTAATTGGATTGCCGCGGCAATAATTATTACTATTATTTAAAACATGATTTTATTACAAAATAAGTCGGAACACTGGAAGCTGGATGCCTCGGGTATAAAGGTTTCGGGTGTACATAGCTAAAAATTCAAAATTATCCTTCATATATTTCTAAACCTCAAGAGATACGTAGATACGTATATATTAAAGACTGAGAGAGAAAGAGAAGGGTCCTTCCTAAACAAACAAACATTGCCTGTTACCGTATACTGATGCATAGAGATGTATATATGCATGTATTTCACTTCCCACTTTCGATTTACTCCATACTCAAAAGGATATATATTATAGATACATATGTATATGTAGGCAAACTTCATATCACGGGCACTACATATTCTATCTATGTACATACAGATATATGTAAATCCAGTTGATTTCGAATAATGGACACTGACATGCAAAAGCTTTAAGAAAAAACTAGACAAGGAAAACTAGATGTTCCTTACTGGAACGCATTCTATCATCATCAATGGCGCAACAACCGGTATCCGGTCTAGGCTTGCTTCAATAAGAAACTCGAAACATTCCGGTTTTGCGCCGTGGTTCACCAATTCGATATCTCTAAAAGCTGTCAGGCTGGGTCTGCCTCATCTTCTTTTTCTACCATAGATATTGCCATTATAGACTTTCGGGCTAGATCATCCTCATCCATACGGATTAAGTGACCCGCCCACCGTAACTTATTAAACCGCATTTTATCCTCAACCTGACGGAATCGTCCACCCTCATGTATGGGGCCAAAAATTCTTCGAAGGATTCTTCTCTCCAACACGGCCAAGAGTTCGCAATTCTTCTTGCTAAGAACCCAAATCTCCGAGGAATACATGAGGAATGGCAAGATCATTGTCTTGTACAGTAAGATCTTTGACCCGATGGTGAGACGTTTCGAGCGGAACAGTCTTTGTAAGCTGAAATAGGCTCTGTTGGCTGACAACAACCGTGCGCGGATTTCATGGTCGTAGCTGTTATCGGTTGTGATTTTCGTCCCTAGATAGGAGAAATTATCAACGGTGTCAAAGCTGTAGTCTCCGATCTTCATTCTTCCCGTTTGACCAGTGCGGTTTGATGTTGTTGGTTGGTTTTCGGTGCTGAGGCTGCCACCATATATTTTGTCTTGCCTTCATTGATGTGCAACCCAAGATCTCGCGCCACCTGCTCGATCTGGATGAAGACAGTTTGTATGTCTTTCTTCCCATGATGTCGATATCATCAGCATAGGCCAGTAGTTGGGTGAACTTAAAGAGGATCGTATCCCTTGTATTTACCTCAGCGTCACGGATCACTTTCTCAAGGGCCAGATTAAAGAGGACGCATGGTATGGCATCCCCTTGTCGTAGACCGTTGTTGATGTTGAATGGTCTTCAGAGTGATACTGCTGCTTTTATCTGGCCTCGCACATTGGTCAGGGTCAACCTAGTCAGTCTTATCAATTTCGTCGGGATACCGAATTCTCTTATGGCCGTATACAGTTTTACCCTGGTTATGCTATCATAGGCGGCTTTAAAGTCGATGAACAGATGGTGCAATAGATGTCCATATTAAAATAGTTTTTCCATCGCTTGCCGTAGAGAGTAAATCTGATCTGTTGGTGATTTGCCTGGAGTGAAGCCTCTTTGGTATGGGCCAATGATGTTCTGAGCGTATGTATCCGGCCTAGCAAGATAGCGTAGAATATCTTATAGATGGTACTCAGCAACGTGGTACCTCTATAATTACTAGACTGCGTTATATCTCCCGTTTTAAGTATCTGACAGATAATGGCTCTTTGCCAGTCGTCAGGCATTGATTCGCTGTCCCACACACGGTGGATTGCACGGACTGTTTTTTCTCCACTACTGCCGGTGTGTTGGTTGTTCAGTAGTTGATCAAAGTACTCAACCCATCGCTCCAATATGCTCATTCTGTTGGATATCAGATTTCCCTGCGCCCTTATGCGCTGGTGCGGTTGCTCGAGTTCACAGACCTTTTGTTTCTTCCAGGCTTCCTTTTTCTGTATGTGAAGTCGCTTCTCTGTCTTTGTGCGTGCTCGCGTTCTATGAGAATGCAAGATTACTCGGTATGCAGCATTCTTCCATTTCGTTGCTAGTTTACATTCATCGTCAAACCAGCCGTTCCGACTCTTTTTGTGGCTGGGGCCAAGTATATTTGTGGCCGTATTAATGATAACGTTCTTCAGGTGATTGTGAAGATCATTTGCTGATGCTTCATCTCCAGGACACATGTTAGCTGCGGTTATTGCCGCATCCATTTCCTTTTTATAGGTGTTGCGGAGGGCTGTGTTGTGGATGGCTTCAGTGTTAACTCTCACCTGATTCTCAGAGGGGATTTTAGGCGATGTTGTTATTCGAACTCCCATCGAGATATTGATCCGAGTCTATATTGGTCCCCCTATATGTTCTGACATTCATCAATGCTGAGAGGTGGCGGCGTTCGATGAGCACGTGGTCAATTTGGTTGAAAGTGATCCCGTCTGAAGAGGCCCACGTATGCTTGTGGACCGCTTTGCGCGCAAACCAGGTACTTCCAAGAACCATTTCGTGTGACACTGCTAATTAAATAATACGCAGTCCGTTATCATTGGTATCCCTATGTATGCTATGGGAGCCAGCGTATTGCCTGAATACGGGCTCCGAGGGTTTGTTCAACTGCCTCATAGAAGGTATCCTCCTCCGACTCTGCAGTCTCCTCTGTAAGGGCGTGAACGTTGATGAAGCTTATGCTTTTAAATTTGCCTCGCAAGACAGTCTATAGCCGTTCGCTTATGTTTTCAAAGCCGATAACAGCAGGTTTGATTTTTTGCCTGAATAAGAAGCCTACGCCGAGCACATGGTTTACTGGATGGCCACTATAATATATGGTGTAGCGGCTCTTCTCCATGAAACCGGTGCTTGTCCAACGCATTTCCTGCAATACTGTTACATCAGCCCTACAGTGGGACAGGGTATCGGCTAGCTGCTTGACAGCTTCATCTCTGTACAGAGAGCGCACGTTCCATGAGAAAATGCGCAAATCGTTAGTCCTTTTCCGTTGCCGGGTTTGTCGTTGTAAAATCCATCCAGTCCGAGGCTCCTGTTGTGGGTTCGTAACATTAGTTTTCCGTGTGTGGTTGTCAGCCCTACCAAACCCCAACCTGGAAGACCAGTTGATGCAATTTGTCCCGTTTTTAGGTTCGGGGGGACTCGCCTTCATCCTTTTCCGTCTACAGCTTTTCGTTAAGAAAGAGCTCCCAGCGGTCATCACGTGGAGATGGAGATAGGGTTTGATAGTATAGCTGTTGGTGTTTGTTCAGTCGGCGTTTCCTAGGTTTTATGCTCCATCGTGGGTGCCAATCTACGTTTCTCCTTGGGACCTATACTACCCTTTGACCACCGCGCTTTCCACCAGAGGAAAAATATTGTTTGTATGAATTTCGACCTCTGCTGTACAGTGTCTGTGAGGATACGGAATGCCTGCTAGTGGTAAGTGTGAATACTCTCTATTCTGGACACGCTACCTGGATACTTTCGTTTGTGCTTTGCTGGATATGCTCTCTGCTGGATCCGGAACTTTCAATACTTTCATAGTAAATAAATGGAAAAATTTTCTGTGCTTGACACATTCGGTGATGGACACGTTACCTGCTCGATGATGTGAGTGACTGCGATAAATTCACTTGGAATATAATATTTTGACCTTTGAGGACCGTTCGATTTCTTCCAAACTTGCCAGAATTGCGTGTTATGTTGTCATTTATTGTGGTTTCAAATTTTATACTTTATGATTAAACCCAACGCCCTGAGAGAATTAGAATGGAACCATATGACACATTACTTCTGGCCGGCTCTCCTGGCTTAAGTAACTTTCAAGTTAGGGAATTCCTTTCACGAAGGAAGGGAGCTCTTAGTTCAAGGAACTTCTTAACATCCGGTTCCTCCATCAGTCTACCTTACCCTTCGTAACATGAAGAACGTGAAAGTAATGCGCAACACGACTATATTTGCCGGCGGTCCTCAACATTTCTCTGCTGCAGCAGTGACTGCATAAAATTGCTGACGAATCCCAACCTGCTTTGCATGAGAGAAAAAGGTGTGGTCAGCGTCGTCCACCACTCCATTGTAGAACACAAAGTCGGGGGATTGTGCTTTCCCCATCTTGTGCAGGTTAGATTGGAAATCGCCATGCCCACTTAGATGTTGGCTCAGGAAATTATCAATCAACCTACTTCCGCTCCAACCATCTAAATTGTTGATTAAGCGCGCACTCTCTTTACCTTGCTATTCATTTTCCCCATACCGCCAGATTATCCCTTGGAAGCGCTTTGAAAGATCTGACCCTAAGATGGATCCTCCCATTACCACCAACGTGATCTTCATCCTCCTCTGACCCTCAAGTATCTAATAGAGAAGGGAGCAGTCTCTTAGTTAATCCCTCAATATCCGCAAAATATTGCTTGAGACGTGGAATGAATTTTCTAATGTGCCTAGCGTAGCTGTCCATCTTACGGAGTTGGAGACATTTTCGATATGAAGCGTTACGACGATCGGCGGTTATGTGCCTTAGCTCGACGAACCGTATCCATGACCTGGATAGAAGCATCCAACGTGTCTTTCTGTGTTCTGAACCCGTACGCCCTGGGGATAAGTTCCCGGTAGCACGGAATGCTTCAGCGAGTTTCCTCCTGATGAGTTTCCGAAGCACTTCCCCCGTCGCGTCAAGCATACAGAACGGTGGGTATCCAGACGGAAGTTCAGAGTCCCCTTTTCGTTTGCTTCCAGTGAGAAAGAAAAATGCCTTTCTCAGGCAAGTGTTAAACGCACCGAACAGCAAGTCTGGCTAATGGTGGAATACCAGTTTATATATTTCTGTGACGATACCATCAAGAACTGCGCCTTTTTTTGGGATAGTGAGAAGTAGGCAGCTCTCGACACAACACAGAAGAGTGTTGTTTCTATCAATTCGTACGGGATCTCTAGAAAATAATGCCTATACAATGTGGTCCATCTGATTGTCCCGACTTTACTTGTTCCAAGAGCCAGGACGAATCTCTCGCGGTCGAATATCGTAAAAGTACACCACAGGACCATGGTATCCTGTATACGACAATGTAGTCAGCATTATGCTCGTCGGTGTTAATTACCCTGATTTAACTTACTCATTCACAGCTGGATCGACAGGTATGCGACATTCAATCACGATGCAATTTTTTTTGCTACCATTGAGATTTAAACCGCGACCTACTGCTGTGATAACCGAGTACGCTATTAAGTAAGGTATCCGGACACTCTGAGGTGACACATAACAGGTGACATTCATGCTTGATGACCTCTGCAACTTGGACATTTTCTGTCAGACAGACCACCGCTTGGATTTCAAGACGGCACATATTCTCTAGACTAAAAACCAGAGCTTTCTCTCCCAGTAACCCTTTGATTCACAGAATGTACTCTAGTTGCTAGTTGTCTTCGGGTTTAATTCAACGAGGGCACCGCAATTCTTTGGTTTTCGCATGGTAAACCCAAATGTTTCACTGTCTTCGGGTTTGATCTTATATCTCGTTCCCGCTTATATCCCGCTCGGATGTCGCTGAGAAGATCCGGAGACGTCTTGCCTCTCTTTCAGATGCGTCTTCCTCTTTCAGTTTTCTCCCTAGTTTGCTTTGCATTAGACTGTTTGCAATTCGTTGGGGGTTTACGATGATCTCAGCGGAAGCGCAACTATTTCTGTCTTTCGCGCTCTCACTAGGCTGTCGGTGCGGGAATCACTTTGCTTCCTCTTTTTTGGGCGTGCGCATCCCAGCGTTTCATCGGGTGTTTCCACCCTTGTTGTCTTTTTCACTGGGACGAGCGACGTATTTTTGTACTGCGCTCAAATGCAGTCAACTCTTCCTTCTTGACAGAGCATCAGCACTGGCTTACTACCCGACTAGTATTGTAATGAGGCTGGCTACGTCACCCAATTAACGTCAACAGAGAGCTGGCGACGTGCTTGAGGACTTCCATTGTGTGTAGGTTGTTAGACCTGTTTACTTAGCCACTTCAGGGACGTTTCCCCGTGTATTGTGAGCGGCCTTCTCAAAATGGTAGACGACCTTTGGGCCTGAGTTTTTCCTGAGGAGTTTGTTTCATTAGGACTAGCTTTTGTCGGTAGACCACATGTATTTCATTTTCCACCTAGTGCTGATTTGAGTCTACCGGGCAATGTGCTGTTCAATGAGTTGTGCCGATGTTTCAAAAAATCTTTCATGTTCGACCTCTTCAGTGATTCAAATCAATGACACGAAAGCTGATCTTATTGCCTTGCGTCTTGGAAGCCTCACATGCACCGCAGTGCACATGTGACTGAAATTGTAGTAGAGATATATCTGCACGTAGTTAAGATGTAACCTTATCATTGATTTGGGATTACACTTTTGGAGTTTCTGGATATGCATAGAGCCTGGTAACGCCATTTTCAAAAATGTTATGTACTCTTGAAAGCCATCATGAACCTCAGCGAAAATTTTATTGCGACGATGAAGATAAATGCTTCGGGAAGCACTGAACCTGTTGTCAGTAATGCGGCGCAATGTTGTTGATACCCCTGCTTTTACCCCATCAATTGTTGGCTACCAGCTTCTACGGTGACCCTAGCCATACGTGCTCCCCGACGGCCGAAATTGTGTCACTACGAGTGGTAAAGTAGCATTGGTCTGCAAGTTGCCCCACATACAGCAGTTATGTATTACTATTGTGGTATATTCGTAGCATTCTTTGTTCCTTTGTTAGCGAGATTCAATGTTTTTTCTGATCGGTCTGTTTTACAAACAAAACCTTAAAAAGTCGATTCTGGAAATCTCCTAATGCTAAATGCTAAATTGCTTCGTATTGTGACATACAAATCAATACCGTTTTAAGGAAGCACAGCCTCACGCGCCTCTTTGTTCTTGTGAGGGAATCTGTCAGACAGACATTCAACGCCCTATACATTGCTCTATGCAGATGATGATTTCTTACCGTCTCCCAACGGAGCTGATCCTGCGCAACTTGTCAAAAATGGAATGATCTGATACTGATTCTGTTCAGAATAGAGTCTTTAACAACCGTTCCTGCCTAGAAGTGTTCGATGGATCTCGGATCAATGCTATCAACGAGCTGCGTTATAAAACTGCTTCATATTTCAGTGCAAGCTGGAAGAGGTCGCATTGCACAACTGGCGTTCTTTCTGATCGACACATCAATGTCAAAAATTCATATTTGACCGATGTCTCAATCGCCCTGCCACTCTCTATAATTGTAAGTGTTAGCCGACTTGCAAAGCCAATGAACGGGTGCCTCAGGGCAATGGAGACAAAGTTGATTCGTTATACCCGTGATGATCATATCCGAAATGAGGATATTCGCAACAGATATGGGATTGGATCACCGTATAAAGCATTGCAAGTAGAGGCATCTTCGACAGTGTGGTCAAGTAAGTTGCGGTAAGGAGAAATCACTAGGTAAGGCTGATCTGAGTATCAAAGTCGATGGATATCGAGCTCGATTTTGATTTGAAAGCCTCTCGACTCCACCCAGATCAGACCCATAACGGAGAAAAATGGGCCAATTGAGGAGGATCTGGCTGCTCTCCGGAAGCACAGAATTAATTGTTCAGAAGCTGCTTCATCTTTACAGAAAGATAGAAGAAATCAACTAAGACCCAGGAGTGCTTGTATGTCCACACTGTGTGAAAAGATTTCTTTAAAATGGTGTCCTCATGTGTCGGATTAGGTCGGTAAACCATGGAAGCTGGGAGCTACGGGAGGCACGGCAAGAAATTCTTTGCGGTGGACAATGAGATTTATAAAACAAAATCCAAAAACTGTTTCCTTATACTTCACTAAAATTACCTATTACAAATTAAAAATTAAAATTTCGGCGACTACTTGTCACCTTCTTCTGGCTTAGTAAAGTAAACGGAAACGGTTTGTGGATTCTCTTTTATATCAACAACTTTACTCAAAAGCTCTGAACGGAAATTTTGTTTAATATTGATAAAACCTGTTTCTAAGGTTTTGTTTGTAAAACTAAACCTTATTAAAATCGGTTCAATGTCTGCCTGCCTGTCTGTCTGTCTTTTTCTTTCCGATGGAACGTGGAAAGCTTCAAAAGCTACCGCAGGCTCCTGCCACACGGTTATGGGGACTCTTACTCACTAAAACCACCTCCTTCTCCTTCCACTCTCCCCGCGGGACTCCCATTTGGTATTACGTCGCGGGACTGGATCAGAATTTATTCTGCGCTCATGTTAATATTCGTGTTCTTCTCGCGTTCATTCTTTCGGATGATTTCTTCCTGCCTAAGCTTGTTTCCAAAGGCTGCAATCACTTTTTCGACTTCGGTCCATATCCCCTTAGCTTTCACCATAGGTTCCATGATATTTTCGGGTGTAAAGTGCTCCCCGGTTGTAGCTTCTAATGTAGCCCTTTGGGCTTCGAATCTGGGGCAATGAAAAAAGACGTGTTCTGCGTCCTCTGCAATATATGGACACTCTGGGCAATATGGCCGAATCATTTAGCCCAAATCGATACAGATATGCTCGATAGCCTCCGTGTCCGCTCCAGAATTGAGTTAGGTCGAAACCTACTTCGCTGTGGGGTCGCTCGATGCATTTCCGGATATCCCATATGATTTTGTGAGTCCAACGGCCTTTTTCTGGCTCGTCCCACTTCTCTTGCCAATCCGCGACAGTTTCAGCTCGTGCGAACTGTCGCCGACGGGCGGAAGATTCTCCGGTGAGGTACGTTCGGTCGTAAAGTTGGTGTATTTCTTTCGCCAGAATCTCAATCGGGACCATTCCTGCTATCACGCAAGCTGCTTCATTAGATATTGTTCTGTAAGCGCAACATGTTCGGAGTACACTTATGCGATACGCAGCTCCAATCTTTCTCTTATTTGCTATATTTTCCAGTGCATCTGCCCATACTGGGGCTGCATACAGTAGGATCGAACTGACCACCCTCGAAATAAGGAGTCGACGGCTCGGCCTTGGGCAACCTATATTTGGTAGTATTCTAGCAACCAGCGATTTTATATGCATTGGCTGCTGCACCCTCTACATGCAATCTGAAATTTAACCTCTGGTCAATCATTTCACCTAAGTACTTAAGTGCAGGCTTGGAATGAATTGTTTGCGTTCCAACTTTGATCTTCATGGAAGTGCACTTTCTCCGCTTGGTAATAAGTATTACTTCCGTCTTATGCTCTGCGAGCTGTAGACCAGCATTCTTTAACCACTTCTCGACTTCTTCGAGAAGGCGTGCAACAACCGTCACACCAATATCGTCTGCGAAACCAATGGAGGCCAATGTCTGTCTGTCTGCCTCTCTGTCTGTCTGGTGCTCAGAGGTGGCGGTGAGGAAGACGGGGCGGCAACCCTGTCGGCCAAACCAAAACCAAGTGGCCGAGGAGAACCTCCATAGTGGTGGCACCGGGAGACGCTGTACTCCCTTTGATTTGCCGGCCGTGATACAGTAGGCGAATGCTCCAAAGGCCTAATTAGGGCGATCAGACCCGAGCCTGCACGGGGATTCATCTGAAGTAGCTAATTGGTCACGAAACCTTACCAGGGGTATACTGGTACCATGGGAATCGGGACAGCCCCTGGACTCTCATACTTCGGGTGAACTCCCGTTGTATGTGAGTACAGCTCGGTTGTTTGCGGTTGGCCCCCCTAGTGGGAGTTTCATGGTGGTTGTTGCTATGCTCAAGCGAGAAGAGACCTTCAGGCCTCGACGTGGTGTTGCGTTTCAACACGGCTACCGTACTCCTTAGTTCGGTAGAGATTTAGGTAATTCTTCCATCCACCAGTATGAATGCTAAGCCATGCACTTGGTATAGACTGGTACCGTTGTTGCTTGTCTCAGCGGGGCTCTGATTGTGGTCACAAAATCAATCCGTGTCTGAAGTGGACTGTAGGGTTAAGTCTCCACGACAGGTACCTACTTAAAACACTCATGGGCTTAACTGTCTGTCTATCTGTCACAAGCGCTTTTCTCAGAAACGGTTATACCGATTAACACGAAATTTGGTGAGAAAGTTGGAACTGTGGACCCCCAGACATGCAGTGAGTGATATCCTTCTCAGTTCAATTTAGGGCGTAAAATAATTGTGTAAAATGTTTTTTCACCGAATGTAGTCATGTGGGGTATCAAATGAAAGGCCTCAATTAGTACTTTTCGAAGCCGGTCTTAGTTTTAAGATTTGTTAAAAAGGCGGGGATTGGGAGGGGTGGAAAGTTATAATTTCTTTAATTGAGCCATTCTCAGAAACTGCGAAAATCAGAAAATCTGAAAAAATCATGAGGCTACCGCTATATGGTGCCCAGGCCTCCAAATACTCTCCACATCGAGATCTATCCAAATTAAGTTAATAATAGTATATTACCATATTTTTGGGGAAATTGAGTAAAACCTCCCTTAGGTTTATCCCAGAGTTATAAAACTTAGTAGTAGTATAAAATATAGTATGAGGCATATTATCCCCAAGTTTGATCAAAATCATACTATTAGTAACAAAGTTACAGTAGCTCAAAGTTGCCTTTACCGTGTAAATTTACAACCCGAAGTACTAAATCTGACATGCTAAATGCATATTCTCAACGGGCTACGTACAAATGGGATGGTTCTACACTCAAATATACTCACACAAGAAGCAAACAAAACCTTTCACACCTGAAGCGCCCAGCTTCCGGTGTCCCGACTTGTTATTTATTAAAATCGGTTCACTGTCTGTCTGTATGTCTGTCCGTCCGTCATACGCATTTTTCTCGGAGACGATTGTAGCGATTAACACCAAATTTGGTAGAAAGGTGGGAACTGTGAACGCTCACGCATATAGTGAGTTACATCCTTTTACGTCGTATTTAAGGAGGGGTCCCCATACATGCAAAAGGGGGATGTAAATTTTTTTTTCATCAAAGAGAGTCATGTTGGCCATCAAATTAAAGGTATCGGTTAGTGCTTTCCAAAGCTGACCTTAGTTTTGACATTCGTTGAAAAAGTGGGAAGTGCGGGGGTTGTAAGTTATCATTCCTTTAATGAACCCATTCTCAGAAACTACCCAACCAAAAATTTGAAAAAAATCGAGAGGCTGCCACTATATGGTGCCTAGGCTCCGAAATAAGTATCTTCCATACCGATATCTGTTCAAACAAAGTTAACAGTAGTACATTACTATAATTTGTAGTAATTGCCCGGAAACTCCCCTTAAGTTTACCCTAAAATCACGAAATTTTTCAACAATATAAACTAGAACATAGAGCACGATCTTGCTAAATTTGATGAAAATTGCACTATTACTAACAAAGTTATACTAGGTCAAACTTGTCGCTTTTCTGCGCAACAAAACCTTATTGAAATCCTTATTAAAATTTTCTGCAAAACAAAACCTTATTAAAATCGGTTTAATGTCTGTCCGTCTGTCTGTCCGTCTCTCTGTCTGTCTGTCTGTCACAAGCACTTTTCTCAGAAATGGTTATACCGATTAACACGAAATTTGGTGAGAAAGTTGGAACTGTGGACCCCCAGACATGCAGTGGGTGATATCCTTCTAGGTTCAATTTAGGGCGGGTCCCCATAAAATAAAATTGTGTAAAATTTTTTTTCACCGAATGTAGTCATGTGGGGTATCAAATGAAAGGCCTCAATTAGTACTTTTCGAAGCCGGTCTTAGTTTTAAGATTTGTTAAAAACGCGGGTATTGGGAGGGGTGGAAAGTGATGATTTATTTTACGGGTCCATTCTCAGAAACTACCCAACCGAAAAATCTGGAAAAAAACACGAAACTGCCTCTATATGGTGCCCAAGCCTTAAAATACTCTCCATACATATATCTATTCAAATTTAGTTAATAATACTATATTACCATATTTTTGGGGAAATTGAGTAAAACCCAGAGTTATAAAAGTTGGTAGTAGTATAAAATATAATATGAACATATTATCCCCAAGTTTGATCAAAATCATACTATTACTTACAATAGCTCAAAGTTGGCTCTCCCCTGTAAATTTACTGCAACTAAATATCAATATCACATTGAAGTGGGTAGTCAGACATGCTATATGCTTATACATAACGGATACAAATGGAATAGTTCTACACTTAAATATCCTCACAGAAGAAGCAAACAAAACCTTTCATACCTGAAGCGCCCAGCTTTCGGTTTCCCGACTTGTTTATGACTTATTCATGTTACATTATGTTGTCGTTTACCAATGGATGGAAAACCAAATGCTTTCACACAATATTGACATGCAGACGATCCTGTTTCTCAGTTGATTTCCTCGGATGTTCGCTACCCTTCTTTCCTGCAAGAAGGTTCGTGTTATAGAATCAAATTGCTGAGTTCCTTAACAACTACTCTCTAACTAGGATCCTTTTGTATCAATTTAACGATAAAGGCCTTTAGCTTCTCGGGCTACTGTTTTCTAACAACGCAGTTAATCAACAATAAACAAAGAAAAGTAGTTTGGGCCCATTTTTTCCAATAAATGAACCATAAATTGGAAAAAATATTTTGAGCACTTTTTTTTTCGCCCAAAAACTTGACGAAAATGGCAATTTTTTCCAAAATTTAAAATATACATCTAATTCTAGATAATATATGCTACAATGTCATATGTAATATACGAGTATAACATAAAAATTGAAACTTAATTCTCTTTTTAATGGAAAAAATCTTTAAGGGGGTCATCCATTGTGAAGGCCGTTTTTTTGGTTTTTTTTAGAAATTTTTTGTGAAGAACTGGATAAAGATACAAATACGAATTTTTCACCGTACATTTATTAATACCTTGAACATGCGTAGTAATTTTTCCAGTCCGATAGCATAGTTCATTATGGAAATACGGATCAATTTATATACTCATCTCCAAAAAAAGAAGGTGTTTTCCTGCTGCCACGCTGCGATAATCCTAAGGAAAAACAGTAAACGGCATTTTAACGTGCATACTTAACTACAGTCCGCAAACTAGGATTATTCAAAAATATCAAAAGGTAAATTTTTGGTGCCGTATTAAATTTTTTTGTGAATTTTGGTGTTTTTTCACGCATGATTCGCAATTATTCTAGTCTGCGGACCGTATAATAAGTCGTGAAAATTTCAAAGAATTTACTTGGATAGATATTGGGCTATGGTGGCAGCCGATTTTCAACATGCGATTCCGAGAAAAACGCATTTAAAGAATAGAATGCCATTTTTAGCTATAGAACCTTAACCGACCAGTAATCTGCTATACCTAATCCATAAACCTTAGGTTTATTCAAGAAACACATGTACAGCCTTGGCTTTAATTTTAGCGAAGTCATTCGACGTCATTCGGACCGATAAATACGCGCTTTATTACGGCTATCGGCATAAATATGGCATGTAACTTATCACGTGTTTAACACTATAATTTCCGAATAACAAAAAATCCCTTTGCTCATATATTCTACACTATATCTAAATACAATTGATGCCAAAAAAAAATTCGATTCCCTAGATCCAACACACGGGAGGACCCCCTTAAACACTGAGTATGTTTTTTTCCGCCATTGTAAATATTACCTGTTGCCCATTTCGGTCGCGCCTCTTCGCACGACAGAATTAAGAGAGCGTCATGAAAGTTGCTACTACGCTTGCGACTAAATTGTCAGTTACTTTTTCCGAGAATGAAAGGTACTCCTACTAAAATGTGGGAGGCTCAAAAAGATCGACTCACATCCTCAAAAACAATATAAGGGACGTACTTTATGATACCCATTAAAGCCGGTCATCCACGTTCAGTTCAGCCTATCAGTTATGCTTGAAGAGTCGGCATTTGACTGCTGGCCGTAACGTAGATGGGATGAAGTTAATCTGCTAGTTTTGACTATTGAGGCGGCCGGTGATCGAATGAAAAATTCTTCGACCAACCGGCCGGACAGGTTTGTTTAGGCCGTAAGTGCGGATTACATGTTTGTTTAGGCTGTGGGGGAGAATTTTATTGGTATCTTTGCCGCTTGTGAACATTCTTAATAAATGCTCACACACAAAAATACAAGTATACCTTGGCTTATCACACTTCAACGTATATCATTTCTGACTTCATGCTTCGAGTTAACACCTCAGTTCACTCCTAGTTCTCAAAGCGAACAGTCATCAACAGCGGAAGCTGATCAAGGACTGTTAAAAACCAGAAGGAAGTATACGTTCTGAAAAGTGGTGCCATTCACGCCCAAAAAAGCTGATTAATATAAGAACATTGAATTAAAAAATTTTCGTTACATTCCAGAGCTGCTAGGCGCAACAGCAGGTACGGGCTTGGGGACAGGATGTCCGCCAAGAGGTGTAAGATGGTACACCCCGAAGAGATGTCATCCGAAGAAGAAGGCAGGTCCCCGCAGAGCTGCAGGCATTGAACGCGACCCTCTTCGAAAAAATCGAGGAGCTCAAACAAGAGAAGGACGCGATGGTCCGGCAACTGGATTGTCAACAAAATATCATCAAGCAGCTGGAGGAACACTTGGCATCCCTCGAAGAGAGGATACTAGTGGCAACGTCGGAGCAGTAGCAACGGCAATATATGCACATGAAAAATGTGAACGTGAACAACGGCAACATCATCAACATCAACGCGAACAACGGCAACATCAAGAACAACAACAACAGGAGCAACATGTGTTGTTGCTCAACAACAGAAGGAGCAACAACAACACCAAGATAGAGAGATGTGCCTCGAAGTCGTCCTCCAAGAAGAGGCGACGAATTCAACTTCGACCAACGGAGGAAAAAGAAAAGCAAAGAGAAGGTTGGTGTAAGTAGAGTTAATGCGCCTCCGGCAAACCCTCAGGCACCCTCCTCCCAGCTACCCGCCCAAAAAAGGCAAGAATTTCGTCCATCACTGGGTATAAACTCAATGTTCCTCAATTCTTGAGGATCCTAAAAATAGAGGGTTGAAAGCAAAGCCCTAAAAAATACGGGGGTCGATAGGACCCTCATTTTCGCTCAAAGCCTTGAAGATCATACACCGATCTTCAATCTTATTAAAGAAAAGGGGCTAAATGCCACAACCAGTACGCCACCATCTTTAAGGACTCAGTCCTTAGTCATCCGTCATCTTCACAGAGGGATAGACCCGGCTGACAAAATGTGTCAACTCAATGAAGTGTATCCGCACATAAAGTTGAAAAGCGTGTCGAATCTAGTCACGCGAGCCGACAAGCTTCTTCACAGCCAGAACCCGGCGCTTCCGTTGAAGTCGCAATCGGGGCTGTTTATGGCTGTTTTCGAGCCAGAACAAGAGCTAAATGAAACGTTTAAGGTGAAATATATTCTCCACCAGAAAATTTCGCTTGAGAAAATCAAACCGATTCAAAAAGTGCTGTGTTACGACTGCCAAAACTTCGGGCATATCGCCCTCAATTGCTCTATTGTGCACCGGTGCATGAGGTGCATGAAAACTTATGTGCGAGGGAATGCCCAAGTCCCACCGCAGACAACTGCAGCGGATGCCTGGCATACAAGGACATGGTTGTCAGAAGGGAAGCTGGCAGGGCAAAAAAAAAATCTCGAGGTCATGAAAGCCAACAAGCAGGAAGTGACTCAAGTGTTGCAAAGCTTGGTCAAACCGGGCGTTTCTTACGCTCATGCAGCTGGGAATACTCTTCCTAGAGCTGCAGCCCCCAAACTCCTTTTACCCAAGCAACTATTCCTAGAACTACAGTCCCACAAGGCAACAAGTTGGCCTTCAAAAACTTGGTCGAAACGCTCGCTTCGGCCCAAACAAATGAACAGCGACAATTAGCCGTCTACACAAAATGGAACTCTCCCTCTAAACAACTGAACAACCATTAAACCAGCTTGAGATTATCTTGCCAGACACACCTACAAGGTCTGAAAGTCAGTCAATACTTGACTATTTTCTAATGTCCGCAGACACCAGTCTCACACTGCAGGTGTTAACGTACAAAACCTCTCCAGGAATGTCCGATCACTTCGCAGTTGAACTCAAACTTTCCTTAAACTGTCAACTGCAAAAGCGAGTACCCAACACAATCAGATCATTCGCGCTGATTTAAGTTAAGTGCAGAATAAGCACCACAGCTAAACCTGAAAAAAAAAACTGTCTCGCAAAATCTAACGGACAAAGAAATCGATGAGGCCATCATCTTGATTACTGATGCCGTCAACTCTGCTACACGCAAAAACACAAACCTCCTCAAAATCAATGAGATTCAGTTCAATAAACTGCTGCACGAGATAATAAAACATCTGAAAGTTAGACAAATCTCGCACAGAAACCTCAAGCGAAACTTCCACAAAAATGGCAACAGAACTAACATGGAATATAAAGTGTTAATTTCTCGGATTAACTGCCTTAGTATATTAATCCGTCAAATGGTGGAACAATTCCGTAGCAAGAAACTTATTCGCAAGCTAGCAGATGTGAAACCCGGATCTAATATGTTTGAACACATAAATAGGCTGACAGCCCGCAACAAATCCAAAAACTTCGTTCTTACCAAGATAATGAAAACGTCGGCAGCGATGCGAGGAAAGCTCAAGTACACGCGGAGTCTTTCCTAAACCAACTTAACTCTCCTTCGCCTAGAAACAACCAGGCAGTCAGTTCGATTGTAGACACGACAATCAAAGACTTTCTTAATAAGCATTCACCCAAATTAAGTACCTTCTCCATCTCTAACCCATCCTGCAAACCAAATGACCCCAAAACCTTTTTGAGCTTATCACAGCTCGCAGCCATCACTAAAACCCTTAACGGCAAAAAATCAACCGGACCAGCAAATATTATCATCAAAAACCTCCCTAGGGCATCAATGAAGTTCCTTCTTGCAGTCTTCAACAACTGCATCAATAATGGCTACTTTCCCACTACTTGGAAAGTAGCAAAGATACATAATTGCCATTAAGGAACAAGTCGGAATATCGGAAGCTCGCGCTTCGGGTATAAAGGTTTTGTGTTCATCTTATGTAAGAAATTTCAACGCACATTTTTCTATCCGTATATAGCTAAAAATCCAAAATTTTTCTTCATATTTTTCCAAACTAGGAGACATACCTACATATTACAGCCATAGATATTACGCTCACCGTAAACAAATAAACTGCCTATTTCCGAATACTGTACACATATTATATATATATAAAACCCAGATCAGGCATTCGATAGAGCCAAATGGCGAAGCCGATCACGAAGAGTCGACCCCGCTTGTGAACGGGACAAAGGCTGAAGAAAAAGAAGAAGATTATATATATATATATATAAATAAATTGAGCGTACCAATATTTCCGACTTACTTCTTATATCTATCTGAATTAGGCACTACCCGCAAAGTTCATTAGCACAGATATACTATATACCTACATACACACATGTCTGGTTGCAGTAATTGCTATTCATATACAAATGACTAAAAAAACTAAAACAAAATCATTCTTTGGGACCTCATTCATAAGAACTTATTTCGTTGTGATATTGACGAATTGATATGTGATGATGACGTCATGCAGGTTGTAGAGTCCACGAAATTCACCAAAAAATGGTAAAGTTTTACCCCCTATAACTTTGTCAATAATAGTTAGATTTTCTTCAAACTTGACAAAATTGTGCATTATGTCCTTCATTACACGCATGCCACGCCCATGTACTCCTGGGATGAACATAAGGGGGGTGCCGGGTAAATTTCTAAAATGTGGAAATATACTATTATTAACTTTATTTGTGCAGATATCGGAACCGGATATATTTTGAGGCCTAGATTTAGATGCACCACTGTCATTTTTTTCAGATTTTTCGGTTGGATAGGTTCTGAGAACGAAACCTGTTACACTTTTTGATGGTCATATTTTGAGCCCCCACTCCCCTATGTTTCACCCAATTTCAAATATTGAACCATTTTCGAAAAGTACTAATTGAGTTCTTTCATTTGATACCCTGCATGGCTAGATTCTGGGGAAAAAAAATTTGCACCCTCCATTCATGTGTATGGGGAGCCCCCCTTAAACTTAACACAAAATGGTGCCACTTGCTGCATGTAAAGGGAACACCAGATTACATACTTTCACCGATTTTCATGACAATCGGTATAGCCGTTTTCGAATAAATCGGGTGTGACAGACAGATAGACGGACAGACAGACACCGTCTCGATTCTAATAAGGTTTTGTTTCACACAAAACCTCAAAAAGGCGTCTCTCACGAACCACAAAACTTCAGGCCCGTCTCGCTCCTCTCCAAATTGGGCAAGCTTTTCGACAAAGCAAGGACAGTGAGATTAGTCCAACATTGCGATCGGAAAAACATTATTCCGAACCATCAATTTGTTTTCCGAGCAAAGCACGGGACTCAACACGCACTAAGCTTCACGAGTCAGTCAATAGCAGATTATAACAAAATAAATAAGAAACCCACAGTAGTGTGTGCGTGAGACCTTGAAAAGGCACTTGATTCCGTGTGGGTCAACAGACTCACTTACAAACTAATCAGCCTTGATTTCCCTATTCCGGTGATCAAACTTCTAATAAGTTTCTTCGAAGATAGGCATTTTTACGTCAGCGTGAGAAATGATACCGGTTACTTCTGGAGTACGGCAGGGATCCATTCTGGATCAGTTCGCTGACAACACGCTCATCTTCTCATCGAGCCTCCGACCTGGTAAAGAAACTAATGCTATCGAGAAATATTTATCAGATCTTTGCATGTACTACCAGACCTGGGGGATAAAAATCAACGAGGCCAAAACACAGGTTATTACTCTTTTGAGAAAATCAAGATACTTGGGATCTAGATCTAACCACAGAAATGCTAAGCGCTTAAAACTACGCGTCGGGAATACCGTAGTGAACAGTTCACAAAAAATGGAATACTTGGGAATGCTATTTCATGAACACCTACGACTCGACCCTCACCTTAATCTTGCTCTCAGCTGAGCACGCGGTGCACTGAGTAATATTTACTCTATTCTTCGTAAAAGAGTGGGACTTTGCATTAAATCTAAGCTGACTCTACACAAAGTCCTCATAAGACTGATTTTTTGCTACGGAGCCCCTACATGGATCTCTTGCTTGACCAAAGCTATGAAGAAGTGCGAGTCCTTCTAGCGCAGAATTTTGAGACACTGCTTGTCGTACAATTGGAAAACAAATAAATGCGGCCGCTGAAGTGTACAGGTGAGAAAAAGTTAAACCTCTTCGAGAGTTGACTCTCAATCATCCCAATCCACTCTTAATCTAGATGGTAACTTAATCTAGATGGTAACTCCAGCCCATTGGCCACATTCTTAAGGCCTTGCCAAATTGTGAGCTCTGCATTATAACCCGCCATTGTCTCTCTCTTCGACACTCCTTGCCTCGTAGGGGTGCATAGAGGTTAAGCGCAAAATTGTGAGTGTTGTTAAAACATTAGATATAAGAATAAGATTTAAGTATTATTTATTAGATTAGATTAAGTTAGAATAAGTAAATAGTAATAGCCTTCTTGCGCTCTAGGTGCAGGCGTAGTTTTTTTTTCAAATATGTATCCACTTTTTTAAGGTTTTGTTTTTAAAACCGAACCTTATTAAAATCGGTTCAATGTCTGTCTGTCTGTCTTTTTCTTTTTTTTTATACGTTGGAAGGTGGAAAGGTTCAAAATCTACCGCCGGCTCCTGCCATACGGTTTACTCACTAAAACCACCTCCTTCTCCTTCACTTACCCCGCGGGACTGCCATTTCGGTATTACATCGCGGGGCAGGATCAGTTATGAACTGCAGCTTCTGTCGCTATTTGTAACTTTCCTCCGAAGCTCCTCCCTCCTCAGCAGATTGTGGATCGCCTTCATTAATTTTTCCACAGCCCTCCAAAATGTTCCAGAGGCTAACATGTGGTCCACGATATTCTCGGGTGTCAACCGTGCCTCGGCGTCAATTTCCGCCTCCGCTCTGTGTGCAGCGAACCGCGGGCAGTTAAAAACAACATGCTCCACATCTTCCGGGATCATCACG
The DNA here is from genome assembly GCF_905115235.1 of Hermetia illucens. Classification (NCBI taxonomy): domain Eukaryota; kingdom Metazoa; phylum Arthropoda; class Insecta; order Diptera; family Stratiomyidae; genus Hermetia; species Hermetia illucens. The sequence goes on along the minus strand of NC_051852.1, from coordinate 79,206,869 downwards.
CATGTCGGGCAATACGGGGAGTGGTCACGCCCGAAGCGATAAAGGTATGCACGGTACCCTCCGTGTCCGCTTAGAAATTGGGTTAGGTGGTAACTAACCTCCCCGTGCCTTCGCTTGATCCATTTAGAGACATCTGGAATAATCCTGTGTGTCCAGCGTCCTTTAGGTGAATCACCCCACCTTTTCTGCCATTCCAAAAAAGAATCACTTCGTGCCAATTGCCGACGATTGGTATAAGACTCACCGATTGCATATGATGGGTCATAGAGGCGTCGACCCTCGTTCGCCAAGATGTCGATGGGGATCATGCCGCCTATCACACAAGCAGCTTCATCTGAAGTTGTACGGTAAGCGCATGATGTACGTAGTGCGCTCAATCGGTATGGGGCTGCGATTTTTTTTCTGTTTGCTTCCATCTTCAAAGACGATGTCCAGACTGGAGCTGCATAAAGCAAGATGGAGCTAACAACTCTCGAGATCAGGAGCCGACGGCTTTGCCTAGGATCACCTATATTTGGCAACATTCTTGCCAACAATGTAGCCACTCCGGAAGCCTTGGTTGCTAAATTTTCAAGATGAGACTTGAAATTCAGTCTTTGGTCAACCATGACTCCTAGGTATTTAAGCATTGGCTGCGACTGTATTATGTATTCTCCAATCCTGATCTTTATCGACGACTGCTTCCTTCGCTTTGTAATCAAAACTATTATTTGGCTTCGGGATTAGCACAAGCTTCTATTTCCGTCACTCTTCCGAGAAAATCCCATCTATGAGGCACGTCGTAAATGTTTCAGAGAACCACCTTGGAACTGTCTCGACGGCCACTGTCAGTGCTTTATTCGGAATGTTGTCTAAACCTGGGGCTTTATTTTCGGCAATCTTTTTCGCGGCTTCCAGGATTTCTTCAGTGGTTACCTCGGGAATTTCACTGGGATCTACCTGGGTAGGTTCGACTCACTTGAAACGTATGGGAAGAGAGTGCTAATGATTTCCCGCAGCAAATCAGAGTTGGTGATTGGCGGTGAACGCTTTCTCTTGATTGTTGCCATAACTGCCTTGTATGTACCTCCCCATGGGTGGAAGTCCGCTTCCTTGCATAACCTCTTGAAGTGTTCAGTTTTACTTCTAGAGATGGCTGCTTACAATTCTTTCCTCGCCTTCTTATATTGGTTGTGCAACTCTTCAGACTCAGATCGGTTTCTACTACGTTGGCTGTGTCCTCTGGCTTTAAGGCAAACTTAACGAAGTTCTTCGATTTCGGCATTCCACCAGAAGTTGGGCATTCGTTTTTTAGTAACGTGCGGCGAGGTATGGAAACGTCACAAGCTTTTTGTAACTTTTCAAGGACCTGCGCCACCTTTTCTCGTGCATTTCCCATCGGCATCGCTTCCTGCAGCAGTATTTCCTCGTGCATTTCTTCATCAAGTTTTTTGGATGTCCAGTCCGATACTGCAGTGTTCTTTATTCGCTTTCCTCCTGTCGTACGCGCCATCTGGAAGATGATAGCCTGATGGTCACTGTGCGTATATTCCTCGCTCACCTGCCATTGGAGATCCTTGGACAATGAATCGCTAACAAAGGTGAGGTCTATTACCGATCCCATATCCCGTCTCCGAAAAGTATTGACGCCGCCAGTATTTGCCAGGACAACGCTCAAACGTGAAAATACTTCGAGTAGTATGGGGCCTCTAGCATTTGTTTCGCGACTTCCCCAATCTTCGGCCCAAGTGTTAAAATCGCCAACTATTATTATTGGGTTGTGGTGGCTTGCTTCGGAAACTAATTTTTCCAACATCAATGCGAATTCATCTAGCGTGAGGCTCGGTGCAGCTGAATACGTGAATGCCGCCTACCTTAGCTCGTGTGAATCCGTCTTCTATCCTATTGCTCGTATTTTCGATCGATCGGTTTCCGCAAGTCCATATTGCCGCTCTGCCGCTTCTGTCTGATACAAAGACACCATTGTGGAAGTCTTTGTAATATTCGCATAGAATGGCAACGTCAATTTCATATTCCAGCACGGTTTGAGAAAGTAGCTCCTGAGCTGCCTGACAATGGTTTAAATTCAGCTGTAGGAATTTCATTTGTGAAAAACTGAAATCGCCTTTTTAAACGCCGGACATCTGTAACTGCCTGTGATATGATCGACGTTACCCTCCTGTGTTTTTCTGCATAGCAGGCATTTAGGATTCGCATTGCACTCTTTGGCAATATGCCCTTCTTCTCCACATCTTCGGCACAATTTAGATCTATCGTACTTGCTTGAACAGTTTCTCGAGATGTGTCCAAATTGCAGGCATTTGAAACACCTCTTTGGCGATATCTGTTTTCGCAGTCGATAGCTGACCCAGCCGACGCGTATTTTGCCAACAGTAACAGCCCTTTTTGCTGCTTCGAATGGTAGAGCTATTGTGGCCGTCTGAGTACCACCATATGCTTTTCGGAGCCTTATCACATTGGACGCAAGGATCCAATCTAGCCCGTTGAGTCTTTAAGGCCTCGCAGATCTCCGCTTTTGTGCTGCCGCGATGTCCTTCGGCAAAGGGGAGCACATATCTCCTTCGTACTGAATGTCCTGATCCATCCTCTAATTATCTTTAGAATTTTAAATTAGAATTGATAATTTATAATATAAAAATTAGCCATTGCAGGTACCGCGAGCCATAATGTTTGTGTCTGTCTGTCTGTCCGTCTGTCTGCCTGTCTGTCTGTCTGTCTGTCACAGGCACTTTTCTCAGAAACGGCTATACCGATTGACGCGAAATTTGGTGAGAAGGTGGGGCCTATGTACCCCCCGACATGTAGTGAATGATATCATCCTGCGTTGAGGTTTAGGGGGGGTCCCCATACATGTAAAAGGGGGGTATACAATTTTTTTTCACCAAATATAGGCATGTGCGGTATCAACTGAAAGGTCTCGATTAGTACTTTTTGAAGCCGGTCTTAGTTTTGAGATTGGTTAAAAAGGCGGGGAGTGGGAGGGGTGTAAAGTGATGATTTATTTAACGGACCCATTCTCAGAAACTACCCAACCGAAAAATCTGAAAAAATCATGAAGCTGCCTCTATACGGTACCCAGGCCTCAAAATACTCTCCATATCTATATCTGTTCAAATTAAGTTAATAATAGTATATTACCGTATTTTTAAGAAAATTGAGTAAAACCCCCCTTAAGTTTATGTCAGAATTATAAAAGTTGGTAGTAGTATAAAATATAAAATGAAGCATATTATCTCCAAGTTTAATCAAAATCATACTATTAGTAACAAAGTGCCAGTAGCTCAAAGTTGTCTTTACCGTGTAAATTTACAACCCAAAGTACTAAATCTGATATGCTAAATGCATATTCTTAACGGGCTACGTACAAATGGGATAGTTCAACACTCAAATATACTCACACAAGAAACAAACAAAACCTTTCATACTTGAAGCGCCCAGCTTCCGGTTTCCCGACTTGTTAAGGTTTTGTGTAAACACAAACGTCGAATTTAAGGGGGGGTCCTCATACATGCAAAAGGGGGGTGCAAATTTTTTTTTCATCAAATGTAGTCATGTAGGCTGCCTCAGTTAATACTTTTCGAAGCCGGTGTTAGTTTTGACATTTGAGGCGAAGGTGGGAAGTGCGGCGAGTTGAAAGTGATCATTTTTTTAACGAACCCATTCCCAGAAACTACCCAACCCAAAAATCTGAAAAAAATCAGGGGACTGCCACTAGGCTCCGAAATACCCTCCATACCGATACCTGCTCCAATAAAGTTAATAGTAGTACATTACTATAATTTTTAGTAATTGACAGGAAACCCCCCCGCCCCCCCCTTGAGTTCACCCTAGAATCATGAAATTTTGGGGCAATATAGGCTACAGCATAGAGCAAGATTCTGCCAAATTTGGTGAAAATCGAACTATTACTAACAAAGTTATACTAGGTCAAACCTGTCGCTCCTCTGCACATTCAAGACTATGAATGTCAATATCACTTGAAAGTAGATATTTTCACATAATATATGCATATTTTACGTGCTACATGCTAATGGGACAAATGCACACTCAAATCTCTTTATAAAAGAAATACACAGAACCTTTCATACTTCAGGTTTCTCGACTTGTTAAATATTTAATTATGATACATAAGCTACATTTGGGCAAGAAATAAGAAACAAACAAACAAAAATGATTTTAAAACGAAAACTCTCACTCTCATTGTCGTAGTTCGTCCGCTTAGATAAAAGTGAATTGGAGCCAATGTGCATAATATGTTCAAGTGAAAATATTTCTTCTAATTACTGGCACCATTTGGCCATATGTACGAGTATTGAATATAGCTCTGAATGTTCACACAAGTAGTTGTTGTTTCCGATTATTAGAACTATTTGAGAGGTGTGAATGTCTTTTATTGATTCCTTGTTTTCTGGATCCTTAGTTACGTTTTAACATATTTGTTGAAAGGGGGGAACTTGCTGCACACGAATAAACTTCCATGGTTGTGAACAAAAGGAACCATCCCAACAAATTATTTTGGTTTATTATGGCTGGTTTGCAGGTTTACATGGAAACGGAAGGACATTAGAAGATTATTCTTAGATAAACATTGAGAGCGAGTTAGATAATTACACTTTCAATTAATGCTGGATAAGGATACGTTGCATGTAAGCAATTTGTTCAAATAAAGCCTTAAAGGATCGCACGTTGCAAATATTGAAATCCATCCAACTATGTGCATAATTATCTGACACATAAATAGAAGAAGCTTCGTTAGTTTTAATTCAATCTTGGTAGTAGAACTCAAGACTAACGGACGCCTAATTCGATATTGGTTTGATTTCGAGTAAGAAATTAACAACTAAAACTTGGTAAGAAACCTTCTTTTTAAACGAACCTTCATACTCTAAGCGACAAAATTGTTTTGACAGAAAAAGGATCGAAAACCCACATAGCAGTATGGATAAAGGATCCAGCTCCTCTACAAAGAATAGGCAGAGGCAAGTTATTAATTTAAAAATAAAAATGGAAATAATTAAACGTTTGGAGGAAGGAGAGAGAGGCGCGCAAATTGCTGTTTCCTTAGGATTGAAGGCATGTGCTATCAGACAGATAAAAGGGAATGCGGAAAAAAATTCGAGAGTATATTAAGGCGGGTATTTCTTCACCAGGAAGTACCATAATAACAGAACACCGACCCTTTGTATTAGAGAAGATGGCAAAATTGATGTACGCCTGGATACTCAACATGAACCACGGAAATATACCAATTTCAACTGCAGTCATCCAAGAAAAGGCGAAGAATTTGTTCAATACCATCAGATGTGAAAACGAAGCCTTCGAATTGAATACAAGTCGAGGATGGCTCGGCAAGTTCCAATCAAGATTTGGTCTGCATAATTTAAAACTGACTGGAGAAGCGGTTAGTGCTGCTTATGAAGAAACGAAAAATTCCCGTCATACTCAAGGGGGACGTCCCGTGTGTCGGATCCGCGGAATCAAATTTTTGGCATCAATTGTATCTATTTATAGTGTAGAAAATATGGACAAAGGGATTTTTTGATCTTCGGAGTCGTTCGGAAATTATAGTGTTAAAGACGTGATAAGTCATAGGCCAGATTTATGTCAGATCGCCGTAATAAAGCTCGTGATTATTGGTCCAAATGACGTACGAATAACTTCGCTAAAAGGAGAAGAATTGGAGCTAAGGTCGTACATGTCTTTCTTAAAGAAACCTAAGGTTTATGGACTAGGTATAGCAGATTAATGGTCAGTTAAGGTTTTATGGCTAAAAATCGCATTCTACTTTCTAAATGCGTTTTTCTCGAAACCGCATGTTGCAAATCGGCTGCCACCACAGCCCAAAATCTATCCAACGAAATTCTTTGAAATTTTCAGGACTTATTCAAACATTTGCAAACTAGGATAATTGCGATTCATTCAGTAGTTTTTTTTTTATTCATTGAAGAAGTCGTAAAAAAACGGTTAACACGGCACCAAAATTTTAGCTTTTATTATTTTTTAATAATCCTGTAGTTAAGTGTCTACGTTAAAATGCCGTTTACTTTTTTTTTCTCTAAGATCGCAGCGCCCTCTAGCGTGGCAGAAAAAGACCTTTTTTGGAGATGGGTGTGTAAATTGCTCTGTATTTCAATAACGAACTGTGTGATCGGGCTGAAAAAAATACTATGCACGCTCGAGATATTAATAAATCTATGGTGAAAAATTCGTTTGCATCTTCCTCGATTCTTCACAAAAAATTTCTAAAAAAAACCAAAAAAAACGGCCTTTACATGGGATGACCCCCTTAAATTGATGAAGGCGGTTACAGCCCGAGACAAGTTCTTAATGTCGATGTTTACCATCACGTACATTTATTTCCAAGGAAGAAACTACAACACTAGGTTTCGAAGTCTTCAAGGACACGCTTACACTTTTTTGGGCGGAAATGCAGCTGGCGATTTCAAACTGGAGCCTCTATTGGTGTACCATTCGTAAGATTCCAGGTCCTTAAAAAATATTTGGAAAACGCTGCCAGTTTTTTGGGGACATAATAAAGAAGCTTAGCTTAGCGTTATGCACTGAATGGTTTAGAAATGAATTTTGTCCTGGAGTCTAAGAATTCTGCGGGAAGAACAACTTATAGCACAAGATTTGGCCATTAGTTGATAATGCTCCTGGACATCCTGCAATTTTCAACCAAAGCGATGAAAATTTGAAAGTTGTCTTCCTACCACCAAATACCACTTCCCGGCTGTAACCCATGGACCAAGGTGTAATTGCTAACTTTAAAGCATACTATCTGCGTCAAACTTTCAGGCAGTTGTTGGCGGAACGTTTAGACGATATAGTAGCATTGGATAAAGATAGGCAATTATCAATTAAAGAAATCTGGAAAAATTTTGATATTCTCAAGGCTGTTGAACATATCGAAGTTTCTTGGAAAGAGGTAATTAGTGGCACAATGAACAAAGCCTGGTGGCAAATCTGGCCAGAAGCGGTTGAGTCTCCTTCTGGCATTGATATCGACAGAAATTCAGAAATCAACAGAAAAATTCTGGAGATTGCGAAAACTATAGACTCTGACGAAAACGATGAAGAGGGTATATTTGAAGTAATTAACACTCTAGAAGTGCCACTTTCCAACTAAAAATTGTTGAATATTGTAACAGCTGGCACAGAATCGTTACAACAAAATGTGGGGTTAAGAGATGTTGTCTTTCAGATGGGTTAGCGAGTAGTGGTCAATTCAAACCACACTGGTGCCAGAGAAATTAGTATAGTGATGGTGGTGCCGAATACCAGTCGAGCCGCCTGTAAATGATTACTTGAGTCAAATCAGGGTAATAATACGGCCGGGCAAAGTGCTGATCACATTGGCACGCGGTCTTCAATGAAGTGCTTCAACATAACGAATACATATCGATGCATTTTATCAGTTTTATAGACGGTGTGCAAGTGCGATCTTCAATTTGCCCTGTGAAGTGGCCATAATACATTTTCAGACAGCTGCCAATGAGCTTTCCAGTTTTGGTACACGTCCCGGAACGCCTAGACCGGAATGCTGTTTAGCTCCCTCGTCACGGTCTTTTGAATAATCTCTGCCAAATCGTAACGCTTTCTCTTGAATTTCGATTTTACTTTCAGGGATAAAAAAAATTCTGGCGGGCCGAGTTAAAAAGGTCTGGTTCCTCATTCACATGATAAAGGAGATCCCAGCATTCGCATCACCAATTTCTCCCATACACATCGAACTGCAGCCTTCAGTATCGCATCAAGTATGACGGTCTACATAGGGCAGCGATGGTCCCAATACGCTAGATGAAAATAACTTTGTCATAGTGAGGGTAAACAGGAATCACCAAAAATGGCTCCCTCTTTTCTGGGTCAAATTGACCGCATTCAATAGACCGCGCTTGAACACCTCTTTTTACCTGGTCATCCTTCTTTCGCCGATGCATTACGTAGCGGCAACACAGGACCTCTGACCTCACAGACACCTTCTAACATATATTCTATATTTACTCAGACTTGCAGATATGAGCTCGAATTGTTCAATACCATCCAAAACTGGTGCTGCTCTGTGAAATCAGGTTCCATCCTTTTCCAAATTTCAACTCTTTCTGCACTGTCAGACACCATTCTAACTATAGTAAACCTCGTCATACCTTGCTGCAGGCACCAAAACACTTCAACATATTCCTCGCAATAGAATACTTTCTTTCCATTAATAACCTTAAATCAGTAGAGGTTACCATCGCCTCAATTGAAACGACTTCCGACTTAATATATGTGGTTTTCTCGTACTGTTCCAATCAACCTTTTGGTACAATCAATACGCGGTCAAAACTGGTCTCCGGATCGAATTATTTGACCACCACTTCTAAGAACCTCGGGTTTTAGGATCGCCAATTGGCGCCTCATAAACCAATTCCTCATAGCTAGACTGTCCCAGCCCCAACTCCCACAGAACTAGAAAATTTCTAACGATACACGATGACCATGTGATTCGTCAATATACTGACAATTCAGATGACGAATTCATCCCAACACATTCCCTCGACTTCCGTGGCCTTATCTCTCCACTGCTGGACTTACATTGCAAGAAAACGGAGACTATTTTGGACTTAGTATTCTCTGCAGTACTTCAAATTTGAGAACAAAGCCAGCGGTTTGCTCCTAATTAATCACAAGACATCTACAATAGCATGTCCTGTTGACATAAGGGGGCTTTTGACTTCGTATGGCAATACAGACCCGTTTATAAGGTTGACAATACTCTTCACTTCAATCCGCACCTCTTCACGCTATCTAGAAAGACGGTAGTCGTAAGTACAATTTGGCAGTAACTATCCTTTCTTTACACAAATTCAGGTGAAATCCCCTCCTCCCTTTCTGCAATCGATTTTTATTTGGACACACATTCTCTCAGTTAGGATTCTTTAATATACCGATGACATTTCCGTTTACACCGCCATAAGGGACGTAGTACACGACAGGGTTCATCTGAATTCATATTTGAACAAGCTTTACATGTACTTCACCAAGTCGAAACTAGCCCTCAACTTGTAAAATGGCAAACAATCGCCCCGGAAAGTGAAAATAACACCCTCACCCCCAGCGAATCAAGTTATCTACTCTAGCATCCCTATAAAATCAATTCTTTTCAACATTCTTCAGTTCTATCATGCGTCCTCTTCAACCTGCTCCTGGATAAAGTGATTCGCGATGCAGACGTCAATGTGAGAGGCACCATCCCCTTCAAGTCCACCCAACTACTGGCCTATGCTGACGATATTGACATTATCGGAAGAATAACCCGAGATGTACAGACTACCTTCATCCAGATCCAGCAGGCGGCGCGAGATCTTGGGCTGCACATTAATGAAGGCAAGACAAAGTACATGATGGCGACATCAACGCCAAAAGCCAAAGAACGAAAAACATCGAATCGTACTGGTCAAACGAAAACAATAAAGATAGAAGACTACAACTTTTTGACCGTTGGAAGTTTCTTCTATCTAGGGTCGAAAATCACAACTGATAACAGCTATGACGATGAAATCCGCGCAAGGTTATTGGCTGCCAATAAAGCCTATTTCAGCTTAGAAAAACTGTTTCACACGAAATGTCTCACCATAGGATCAAAGCTCTTATTGTACAAGACTATGATCTTCCCAGCGCTTTTGTATTAGGTTGTTGCACATGAAATGGCCGATTTGGCAATTAAATGAAGTTAGTTGCGATTTTGCTGTATCAAACCACCACCAGTTGGGGCTGTAGGTGTCGGATAATGAATTATAAATACTCCTCCATTTAATCAAGGAGTTATTTCAGTTTTGACCATCGTTGTGATAACAGCGAATAAAAAGGGAAAAAAGGACGGAAAAGAGCTAGGAACGTATACTTTTTCTCTATGAGATCAAACTCGGTCATAAAGCAGCGGAGGCGACCAAGAACATTAACAGCGCATTTGGAGCTGAGACGGTAAGCGAACGAACCACACGACGGTGGTTCGAAAAATTCCGGTTAGACGACGTAAACCTTCAAAGTGGACATCCAGGACCATCGATTGACAACGACGAGCTGCGTCGAATCCGACACACGAGAGAGAGAGAAACTGGGCGTACACTATTCGACAGTTTCCTGGCACTTGCAACAACTTGGAAAGGTGAAAAATCTCGACAAATGGGTTCCGCATGCCCTTACGGAGCAAAACATGGCGCTTCGAATGGAAATTTGCAGTTCTTTACTCAACCGCAACAGAAGCGATCCCTTTTTGCACAGAATATTGACATGTGATGAAAAGTGAATATTATACGACAATCGTCGCCGATCAGCACAATGGCTAGATGCTGATGAGCCAGCGAAGCATATGCCGAAAGCGAGCCACCATCCGAAGAAGGTAATGGTGACTGTTTGGTGGTCTACAGCTGGAGTTATCCACTATTCTTTTTTGGCACCTGGAGAAACCATAAATGCACATAAATACTGTGCCCAACTCGAGGAGATGCACCAAAAATTGAGTATTCAACGGGCGAGATTGGTCAACAGAGATGGTGTGATACTCCTTCATGACAATGAACGTCCTTATGTATCCAGAACAACGGTTCAAAAGTTGAACGAATTGCAGTATGAGACTCTGCCTCATCCACCATATTCACCGAACCTTTCGCCAACTGACTACCACTTTTTTAAGCATTTGAATCATTTTTTGGCGGAAAAACAATTTAGGAACAAAGAGGCTGTCAAAATTGCCTTCGACGAATTTATCAACACCCAACAGTTGGACTTCTGCGAAACTGGCATACATGCTCTTGAATCTCGCTGGGAGAAGTGTTTTGAATCGACTGGCACCTATTTTGATTAAATAAATAAATTTTTGTAAGCTTTACAGTCGTTTCAAATTTTAGTACCAAAACGGCCATTTCATTTGCAACAACCTAATATTTCTCGGATTTTAGGGATATCGAATTAGTGAACCTCGGCGCAAAACCGGGGTGTCTGGAGTTCCTTGTTAAGGCAGGTCTAGACCGCATACCAGTTGTTGCGCGGATGATGATGATTATACTAGTGCCCACAAAAATTAAATCCAGTTTTAATTTAAATTTCTTTTACTAAGTTGAAAGCGTTGTGGCATACGTCTGTCGCAAATGTTTTACGCTTGGTTTTGTACGACGTTAAAAGTGCAGTAGGCGATTTTTGCTATGCATAATTATATTGAGTAAAGAAGTTAATTAAATTTTTTCAAGTCGAATAAAATTTCTGGTGAAGAAACGTTCAGGATAAAACAGAAAGCCCTTAAGACCAGGCTTTGTCAGACAGGAATGTTTAAAACTAGTATAACCAGTTCAAGGAAGGTCGTTAAAGTGCTAAAAGTGCAGAACGTTCTGGGCGACCATCGATCTCCTCGCGATATTGGTGTTTCGAAAGGATCTTTCAATGCCATTTTCAAAGATATTTTGGGACTCAAACGCGTAAAGCCTCCGCTAGTATTTTTGTTTGAGGATTGTGGGAGCCCTAAGTGCGCTTCGCTAGTGCCAAAACAACTGAATTTCTTCGGAAAAGAACACTTCCAGACTTCCATTCGAACGTCGCCCTATTTATGTGCTAGAAAAATCTTGTCAATGTGAATTGTGGACTTCTTTGACTAAATTTTAAATTACTTGCAAAAGGTTCTTAACTCAATACCATCCCGGGATGCAGTACTTTATGGATTCATAAACATGAGGACTATTCAGTCGTGAATTGCATTAGCTGCTTCTAAAAGCTACTTTGTAATGCATGTCATATTCCGGGCTTCAATGAAATTCCATCAAAGAGCCAATGGATACTGTTGTCTTCTATGCATCCTAGAAGGCTCTTCAATGACTGTTGCTGTTGAGCAAGGTAATGCAGGCAGTGATCCATTGGAAGCAGTAGCACACAATGCAGGATGGCAAATCATCCGGAGTCCATGGTGTGCGGTTCATGGATTCATGAACGTGTACTACATTATTAGCTTCACTTATGCCAGTAGGAGACCAATGGTATCAAGAGCGCCTGTTTTCATTGATGGAAATGGGCGACCAAAGTATAATCCACACAGTAGGAATAGAATTAAGGTGGAAATATGTTAGCATTTTCTTCCTATATGGTAACAAAACAAATTGGAAAGCATGGTATACGTGTATCGACCAATTTTCTAAGAAGGAAATTATGAAGGAAACATCTTGAACAGACATTCATGGTGTAATTAGATTACGTTAATAACACAATGATGGGCGAAATTACTTCGAAGACGTCCGGAATATTGTGTTTATTGCGGACAAGAATGAGCTTAACGTTCTCGATACATTAACCAGTGATATAAATTTTCATTATGAATGTTGCGCACCGCACTGCTATGGTAGTATATGAAGCTGATAGCCAAATACAAGAATACAAATTGTATAAATCTATGAATAATATATAATATTATATTATACAATGCAAAACATATATTTTTTATTGATATTTTGGTGCCTTTTCAATTATACATTGTAATGTCTGCGGTTTTGCAGCATGGGCGGTATTTTATCCGCTTCCCCAAGGTCCACCCGATAGGGGAGTGCAGACAATAATAAACAAAACCTTATTAGAATCGAGACGATGTCTGTCTGTCTTTTTTTTTTTAAGGAGGCGGAAATCTTCATAAGACTCTTGCCTGGGCACGCCATCTGTCCGTCTGTTTGTCTGTCTGTCTGTCACACCCGATTTATTCGGAAACGGCTAAACCGATTATCACGAAAATTGGTGAGAGTATGTAATCTGGCGTTCCTTTTACATGCAGTGAGTGGCGCCATCTTGTGTTAAGTTTAAGGGGGGGCTCCCCATACATGTGAATGGAGAGTGCAAATTTTTTTTTCACAGAATGTAGCCATGTGGGATATCAAATGAAAGGTCTTAATTAGTACTTTTCGAAACTGGTTCAATATTTGATGTTGAGTGAAACATAGGGGAGTGAGGGCTCAAAATATGACCCCCAAAAAGTGTAACAGGTCTCGTTCTCAGAATCTATCCAACCGAAAAATTTGAAAAAAATCACAGTGGCGCATCTCTACGAAATCTAGGCCTCAAAATATATCCGGTTCCGATATCTGCACAAATAAAGTTAATAATAGTACATTTCCATATTTTAGAAATTTACCCGGCACCCCCCTTATGCTCTTCTCAGAAGTACAAAATTTACCATGCGTGTAATGAAGACATAATGCACAGTTTGGTCAAGTTTGAAAAAAATCCAACTATTATTAACAAAGTTATATGGGGTGAAACTTCACAATTTTTTGTGAATTTCGTACACTCTATAACCTGCATGATGTCATCATGACATATCAATTCCATGTCACGACATGAGTTCTTATGAATTGGGTCGCAGAGAATTATTTTGTTTTAGTTTTTTAGTTATGTGTCAACCAGACATGTGTGTATGTAGGTATATAATATATGCGTGCTAATGAACTTTGCGGGTAGTGTCTAATTCAGATAGACATAAGAAGTAAATCGGGAATATGAGTACGATCAATTTTTATACGTGCATATATGTGCACAGTATTCGGAAATAGGCAGTATGTTTGTTTAGGGTGAGCGTAATATCTATGGCTGTAATATGTACGTATGTCTCGTAGTTTGGAAAAATATGAAGGATTATGTGGGATTTGTAGCTACATACGGATAGAAAAATGTGCGTTGAAATTTCTCACATAAGATGAACACAAAGCCTTTATACCCGAAGCGCGAGCTTCCCGTATTCCGACTTGTTTAAGGTTTTGTTGACAAAATGAAACTTTATTCAAATCTGTTCAATGTCTATCCATTTGCCTATCTCCCCGTCAATCCGCTTGTTCGTCTGTCCGTCTACCCATCTTTTGTCTTTTCCGTGCAAACTTACTGCAACCCAAAGTACTAGATGTCAATATCACACTAAAGTGAGTAGCTTGAATTGTTAAATATACATATACATTGTGGGTTTCGTACAAATGGGATAGTTCTGCACTTAAATATACTTACATAAGAAACAAACAAAACCGTCCATACCTGAAGTGTCTAGCTTCCGGTTTCCCGACTTGTTTTCTCTTTTCTCCCATTTTAACACTACTTAACATCCCAATTACAACCTCTGAATTTCATAATTTTCATCCCAACATTCTTTTAGACCATTTCCTTTCGAACCAATTTCAATGCGTTCTTTTTCTACTTTTACCTAAACTTGTCTAAGTAACGTTTAACTGCGATTGTTATTCGTTACGCAGTTTTCGATCACACTTCGTATTGTTAATTCAAAACATTGAGACGAAATGTCAAGTCGCCTGAGAAAGAAGAAAATTTCCCATTAAATCGCATTACATACAATTACATGAAGTATTTCCGGAATAATTACGAGGCCCACGAACGCCAATCGGAACGCAGTTATTGTCAGTTATACATACGAAAAATGGTCAGCGGACCGGCTGATGGAGGTTGGCAACTGATCAGCCAGACGCAGGCAGGGAGATAGTTTTGTGTCTTATAAAGAAGTGGATCGTTTCGAGCTGATGAGTAGAATATTCAACACCAAATCCAAATTTCATCCGAATATCACGGCTGCACATGTCCATTATTTGCAACATGCTCCTGAGATGGTCGTCAGTTCCAGCAGACAGTTTGCTATCATCCAAGTACATCAAGTGTATCAGCTTGCACTTATACAGACCATATTTGCATCATCCAAACCCATGAGAAGGGATTCAGTGCCACGCAAAACCAAACGGGACTCAGCCAATCTCCCTGAAAGATGCCTCTCCGTATATGGATAGACTCTGAGAGACAAGGCAGGTAATGCTCGTAATCACTTGATTTACGTTGTCTGCCAATGGACTGTGTATACTGGTAAATTTTTTGTACGAGAAATTATGCATCCGATCCAGACCAGGACCCCTCCATTTCTTCGAGCTGTTTATGGCTCGTCGAACCTGCTCTTCGGCAACTTCGGCAAAATTTATGCCAGGCGTTGTGGTGGTGGCAGAGCGGGTGCCTTCGGCGGTGATCCATTCAAAGTCGAGCTCAATATTTGTTCGCTTTCATCATCGAAAACTGTACTGTCGCAATACTCTGTTGGGATTCGTTGACAGACTCGAAAAAGATCTGCTGTTTCGTCGCGTACGTTGCATTCTGAACACGTCTGGAGTGACTGTCGCCTTACCATTGTTACTGACTGCATACGACAGACAATTTCTGCTTTAGTGTGTCCAGAGTTTAAACTACAGGTGTCTCACTGGGGATGGCATAGTTCCGGTTAACCTTCTGCACTTTATTTTTCACCCGTCTGCTGGCGTTGCCAGTGTTGATTGCAATCAGCCCAGCAATGTCCTGACTTAGTGAATCACGCCGACGTTTCAGTTTTTCGCTCACTCAAACCAAAAACGCGAAAGATCTTCTGGTCGTGCATTCTGACTGCCGCAAGTGCACCATAATACACAAGGGACTGTAGTTGCAGTAACGACATATGAGGACACTGTTGAGATGCAATCTCATCATTGATTTGAAATAGAATTTTCGGAGTTGCTGGAGATGAATCGAGTCTCGGAACACCTGGCCTATGCAATGGATCCATTTCCGAGAATTCTATACACACTCTCTGGAATTCGTCCCGAACCTTAGTGGAAACTTTAGCCTGACCATGAAGAGGAATGCTTCGGCGTGTACTAGAACTGTCACCCGCAGTGCGGCGTGGTGTTGTTAATACTGCCGCTTCCGCCCGCATCAGTTCTTTGTCACCACTTTCCGCGATGACCTCCAGTTCCCAGGATTTTCTCGCTGCAAGTAATAAAGCGGTACTGGTTTGCTACCCGCTGTAGAGTGACTGTATTTCGGGAAACGTTCGACGAATCTCTGGTGCAGCAAGGGGCGGTAAGATGTTCTACCTGCCCCCGCCGTTATTTCGTATAGGAACGGATGGTAAGGAGATTCATTTCCTCAATCCACTTCATCCGCTGCCTACGCGAACCTTCTGTAATAGTCACCACAGATTGTGGCGAAACAGCAGCAGGTGGAGCCATGCTCCTAATGATAATGGAGGCTGCATGTATAATCGGCCTACGATAAGCGGTTTCGATGCCATGCTGCCCATTACGGAAACCCGACCCGGTCACCAAGTCAGACGATTCCCGCCGGTTACCCATGCCCTCCTTCCCCTATTTTTTAAGGTTTTGTGTAAAAAAAAACGTATTAAAATCGATTCAATGTCTGTCTGTCTGTCTGTGTGTCACACGCATTTTTCTCCAAAACGGCTAAACCAATCCGAACGAAATTTGGTGGACAGATGGGAACTATGGAATCCCACGCATACAGCGAGTGGCATAAATTTAGGTGGAGTTTAAAGGGGGCTCCCCATACATGCAAAGGGATTCAAACATTTTTTTCACCGGATATAGTTGTGTAGGGTATCAAATGAAAGGTCCCGATTTGTACTTTCCAAACTGAAATTAGTTTGGCATAAACTGCAAAGTGCGTCAGTAAGGAGTCGAAATGTACGTACTTGAAGTGAGACAGGACTCATTTTCGGAAACTACCCAACCTAAAAATTCGAAAAAAATCAGGGTGGTGTCCCATTTCGATATTTGCTCAAATAAACTTACTAATAGTATATTACTATTATACTTTTTAGAAATTTACTGGAAAACCCCTCCTAAATTCACCCTAGGACTTCGGAATTTCGTACCAGCATAGAGGACAATATTTCGTATATACGTGCTAAATTTCGTGGAAATCTGGCTATTAACGCCAAAGTTATAGCAGTTCAAACTTAACAATTTCGCCCGAATTTACTGCTTCCAAAGTCATGCAAATCAGATGCTGACGTCATAATTACCCGGAATAATTGACATTCGCGTGAAATATTAAAGTCGCATTTATGAAGAATCTATTTATCTGTAGCCCTTTTTAAGGTTTTGTGTAAAACATTTATGTGAAATCTAATCTTCGAGAGATGTCCCATTCCGGTATCTGCTCAAATAAATTTACTAATATTATATTATCAACTTTTAGAAATTGACTAAAAAACTCCCCTTAAGCTCATCCTAGGTGTACCAAATAGAGGACAGTCTCGTGCATACACACTCCAAGTTCGATGAAAATCCAACTATTAGTGTCAAAGTTATAGAAGTTCAAACTTATCAATTTCGTGCTGATTAACAGCATCCTAAGCCATATATCATAAATAAGATGCTGACCTGATAATTAACGAGAATAATTGAAACTCGACTGAAATATTAAAATTCCATTCAAGAAGAATATAATTCTCCCTAGCACTTTTTAAGGTTTTGTGTAAAACAAAACTACTTATTTCCTCCTCAATACCTAGGAGAGCAGACATGGATCTATTATCGAGAATTTTGCGGGTGTTTGATTCCACCAAACGTTCTATAGAGGAATTTTTAAGCAGCGTTCGCTCACTAATTCCGTTATGATCCATTACCATTAACCCGAAATGAATCTTTAAGGAAACTGCGCCTTTGATTCTCGCTGGTATGTGGGAAACCATAAACAGTTATGCAATGTCTGTCGTTATGACAGATGCTGTCATGTATTCGCAGCCATGAGCTCGCAGCTATGTGGGCGCACACCAATAAACTGCATCAGATACACGGCACTGACACCAGCCCTTATGCGCGGAATTCTGCTGGTGCAATTCCCGTTGCGGTCGAACGTATGCAAGACTTGTCCGTCCCCAGAAAATTTTCAAAGAATAGGTGCTGGGAGTTGAATCTGCTGTATATAGTCTTCTTGATATGTGCTAATTAAGTTTGCGGATTGTGCCCAATAGGACAGCCATTAGTACCTTATTTATTGGAGCACATACATACATGTATGCTTTTTTGCATGGAGTAAAGCGGAAATGCGTGAAGATGCGTCAGATCAGTTTGGATGGGCAACGTTTGTTTAGTTATGATTAACACCATATTTATGTCTTTGATATGTATGTCCATATGTATATCTGGAGTTTAACAATTAATGAAGGAATATTTCGCATTTTTAGTTATGTACCAAAAGGAAAAGAGTGTATAAAAAGTTCCTCACATAAAAAGAACGTAAATCTTTATACCCGAAGTGCCCAACTTCCGGTATCCCGACTTTAAAATGATGGAATTTCTGAAAATTGTTTCGGGAGTATATTTCTGTAATGTTTTAGAATACATTTATGAACAAAAAAATGACTTTCTTTTACGATTTAGAAAATTTGCGATAGTCCAGTGATAGTGATGTTTTATATTATTGGTGAAGGTGAGTTTTCAGCTTACTTAAAGAGGGTTTTCTATGTGACGTTTCGTATTTCAACTTTTCATAAGAATTGTTTTGAATATAAATGAAAATGTAATCGCTTCACTCTTTTTATATGATGCGGAAACTTGGCGTTTCAGATATAGCTTTGTGTTCATCTTATGTGAGGAACTCTCTATGCAGGTTTTTCCATTCCTCCATAGGTAAGAATGCAAAATATTCCTTCCTATATTGGAAAACTCCAAAACATACATATTAAAACAAACAAACATTGCCTATTATCGTATATTACAACATATATATGTACGCATCTAAGTTGTCTATCTTATTGTACACTACTTGCAAAGTTCATTAGCACACACGCATACATACACATGTCTGTCTCCAGTAATTGACGCGGATATAGAAACAACTTAAAAAACTAAAAAACTGAAAAATAAAATCCCCCATGAACATATAAGATCATTTTATGTGGTTATGACGTCATGCACGTCTTAGTGAGTAGTAAATTTACATGAAATGCAACATTTTGACCTTCTATAACTCTGTTACTAATTGTTAGATTCCATTCAAATTTTCCAGAATTGTGCCCTATATTATCGCCTATACTGCTACCAAATTTTGTATTAAATTTCTAAAATATAATAACATACTACTATCGAATTTATTTGTGCAGACATCGTAACGAGATGTATTATGAGGCCTAGATTTCATATAAATACACAGTTGTGAATTTTCGGTTAGATAGGTTCTTAGAAGGAGACATGTTTCACTTTTTGGCGGACACATTTTGATGAATGCACCTGCTGCATGTAAAGGGCTACACAAACCACATGTTATCACCAAACTTCGTGACAATCGGTTTAGCCTTTTCAGAGTAAATTGCGTGTGACCGACATACGGAAAAACTGCAGACAGACTTTGAATCGTCAGCATCTTATTTGCGTAGCCTAAGACCTAGTTAATTCGCGTGAAATTAATAAGTTTGAACTGCTATACTGCGATACCATCTTCTATGCTGCTATACTTGGTACTCCTAGGAGGAACTTAAGGTAAACTTTTCAAACTATTTCTAAAAGTTGGCAATATACTATTAGTAAGTTTATTTGAGCAGATATGGAAATGGGACATATTTTGAGACCTAGAATTTATATAAGCGCAGTACCCTAATTTTTTTTCAGAGGAAAATGAGTCTTGTCTCACTTGGAGTGTGCACATTTTGACTCCTTACACACGCAGTTCACAATTTACGTCAAAACGAATATCATTTTCGGAAACTACTAATTGAGATCTTTCATTCGATACCCTATATAACTACGAAACAATTCTTTACATTCCCTTGTTCATGTGTAGGAAGCCCTCCCTTTAAATTTCACCTAAACTTATGTCATTCATTGTATGCATGGCACATTGCATCAGCAAATTCTGTTCAGATCAGTTTAGCCGTTTTGGAGAGAAGTGGTTGTGGCGACAGACAGATAGACAGACAGATAGTGAATCGATTTTGACAAGGTGTTGTTATACACTTAACCTTCAAGGTGGATGGCTGGTGGGAAGCACATCTCCATTTGTAGTAATCTGAAACCAAGGACCACAGTTATAATTTTACCTTACCGAACATTGAAATGGCAGAGTTGAAAAAAAAACCTTCAAAAATCGCGTCTACTTTTCATCGAAAATTCAGAACGAAAGTAAGAAATAATTAACAGAAGTACATAACCGTGGTTCGGACCATCAGATCAACAGAATTTTAGATGTCCTTCCCACCAGCTGACAAAATTTGGTTTCGAAAAAAACACGTTCGAAGTTTACGTCTGGGCACATCAACACGGTGCGTGCTCTTTTATTTGCTGTAACTTGGCAAATATTTTGTATCTCGGTCTAAAATCTCTACTCGGAAAATACATCTAAAACAACAAATCGATTTCTGGAAACCGTCGCATAGGAAAACCCCCTTGACTATGCTGGGTAATTTACCTATAAGAGAGCTGGATTACATTCTAAAACGAAAGCCCATTCAATATCAGATATGTTTTTGCGTCTGATACATACATACTAATATATAGCACTCCACTCCACTGGGATGCGAATGTTTTAATAAACCTCGTAATTAAATTCACTGAGAATTTTTTCACTTGCTGTCGTGTCCGATGACAACATGCGTACATACATATGCTCATGTCTCTCGGCATCCTACTTCAATACAGTTTAGAGTAAATTTCGAAAAACCAAGCTGGATAATTTGCTTCCCTTTTTTGCTGGCGGCTCCCAGATATGGAGACCATAATGATGTTCAAACATTCGCCATGATATTGAATTATATGAAAATAATGACAATTATTAAATTTTAAATACATATGCCAGGGACTTCACACACAGCGAAGTCTGTTTATAATAAAATCCAGTAATGTTCGCCACGCCTTTTAATGAGCGCTTTCAATTAAAATTTATTATGGAAATTTTATCTCAATTATTATTTATATCATATTATATTTGATAAATTATGTAGAGGAGTTAATATTTCGCATAGCTACATCAGCAATAACTGTGAGGGATTTGCGAAATTAATTAGTTGAAATAACATGAGTTTAAATAGCGGAAGTCAAAAAATGATGACATTTGAAATTGTGTAATAAAATCCATTCGTTTCGGTGTGTATTGTACATTATTTGAAACAATCGCGAAGTTGTCATTGTACTTTGAAATTTTCATTTAATTGTGTGATTTTCGCTTTTGCGATATGTATGCGGCCCCCATTTACTCCTATGTAGAATATAGAGCTTCCACACAGTCTCCCTTTCGTATTGCGTATTGCATGTTTTCCCTATTTGGTTTTCAGTGAGACTTGCTTTAACTTCATTATTATCACAATGTGGAAGTGGTAACTATAGCAGCGAGTCAGTACAAAGGCTAAAACATAAAAATGTCCATAACGTAATGTGGTTTCCCTCGTCCCTCCAATAATAAACCTTTTGCCAATCCATCAAAGGACCACCTAATATGGCTTAGAATCCAAAGTATCCGGGCCTTATTGTCCAAGCCGAAGGTGTATGTGAATGCCCAAATAGACTGCTGATGCCAGCAATAACAATATTCTGCCCCTTGTAGTTCCTTTGGAATAACGTATATGTCCGCCTGAAATATACTGGTGTGTTTACCCATTGGTTTAAAGTACGTTTTTCGGTTTACTCCGGCACCCGCTCCCTCTGCTGTGAAAACCCCGACAGAGTATATCCCTTGATATAAATAAGTTGGGATACCGCCTAGAGAGAATGTTAACCTTCTTTCTATTTAGGCACCTCTCTGCCTCGCAGCCTTTGGAGTTGTGGCTTTTGTGTTGAGTTCGGATCTAACTGCTCAGATTATCGGCCTTACTATTGCAGTTTACATCCAAAGTAGTATTTTCAGGGTGAATTCCCTTATTTCCTGCTATAGACCCACAAATTAACACAGTTCTTCCAGCTTTTCCATATATGTATGTTCTCAAGATGCGTCTTCCAAACTAATTTTTAGCCTGGTGTAATTCTTAAATATTTGACCTCTGTTTCTGGTTTAACCTCTATGCTACATGACACAATGGCTCTCAGGTGTGTATCCTCGTGAACAGTAGAGAATTGATGCGCAGCACTCCCTTTCTGCACCAGGTACCAGTAATCCTTAATTCAATTTGGATTCTATCATATAGGGTGCCCTCATATTTGTCGTACAGATTAAAACAATTTCGTCAGTGTTACTCTGTGCATGTATTCCAGCATTGTTAGCTCTCGTAGAAGCTTATCAAGTACTATTCTCAACATTAGCGCTGATAGTACCCCACTAAGTGGATAACCTTGAGTGTTGGTCATAATAATAAAGTTAGTATAGATTTTCGAAAACTCTTTCAACATCCAAAAACGCACTCTGAGTTATTTATTTAGTTCCGATGGCATCGCATAATATATTCACCAGTTGATACATGGCATTTTCGGTTGATCGTCCTGCCCGATAAGCAAGTTAACATGGGTGTAGAGGATTTCACTTTAGAACATTAGCTTTAAATTAATTTTCTTAGACTTTGTCCACTATCTTCTGTACAGACGATATCAGGCAAAATGGTCTGAAAAATTACGGAATAGCGGTGCCGGGAAAATGCCATCCACTCCGGTTGCTCATTTCAGTGATTTAAAGGTTCTCACTACCCATCTTACTTTAGGTTTCCAGCAACCCCCTTTGCTAGCCTGAGGTGTCAGACAAAATGTTGTTGCCTTCCACCGTGGAATTAAGGCCCGGGAAATGAGTTTTGAAGAACCTGTTCCCTGATCAGAGAGACTGAGAATATTGCCCTGGCTTTTGCTATAGCTTTGTATAGCCTAAATACTTCTGTGGTTTGTTCAATCCCTTTACAGAATTTTCTCTTCATAAGCGGCCATAATGACTCTATTGGGACCTTCCACCATTATCCCCAGTTCCGATTCGCACCTCAAATCACCACGCACTTGTAGATGAGCCATATTATTGTTCAGGTGCTTTATATATATTCTCTCTACTTTAGAGTTGCCCGTAATGTTGAGTTTCATTATTCTGTAATCCAATCAGCAAATCTGGAAGATATATACATACGTATATTTGAAATTGGGATTCTTAAACCCAAACTCTGCGTTTTTTACAAGAGAAATCCCAAATTACCGACATACTTCCATCGCCCGAGGTTGTCGAGCCAGCAATATTCTAATCTTGTCTTCGGAAATTGCCCTTGCATCTGCTGCAGATGCGTTTTTTGCATGGTAAAGGTTTAACGGAGCTATCCTAGTATTGGCTACTGCCGCGATTAAGTGCCCTTCGGAATTTTAAGGACCACCACTTCCTTCAACTCATGGGGAAAGATTTCGGATTTTCAGAATTTACGAAAAATGGAAATAATGGCTCTGCGCAAACTGTAAGGATTACAATTAATACTTTCGCAGGGAGACATTTGGCCCGAAGCCTTTCGCGTTTTTTCGAAAAACAGTCAGTATCCGCATGTTCCTGTCGCTTACAATATCATCCACAAAAGGTGTAACTTGACCGTATATCATATGATTAAGAATCGTGATTAAATGCTTCTTCCACTTCTACAGTTAATCATCGTCGTGAATGAGAAGCCTACCATTAACGTTCCTGACAGGAAAATTGAGGGGTTTCCGGCCAGTTGCACAGTTACCAGTTACATTCTTTTTATCAAATATAGTTACGTGGAATATCAAATGAAAGGGCTCGATTAATACTTTCCGAAGCCAATCTTGGTGTTAACATTTGTTGAAAAGGTGAGGAGTGTTGGGGCGGAAATCAGAAACTTCCCAACCGAAAAATCTGAAAAAATCAAGAGGCTGCTACTATATGGTGCATAGGCTCCGAATTACCCTCCATATCGATATCTGTTCAAATAAAGTTAATAATAGTATATTACTATAATTTCGACCCATTGGCTGCAAAACCCCCTTAAGTTCATCCCACCACCACGATTGCAGCAATTTAAGCTATAACATAGAGCATGATTCCACCAAGTTTGTTGCTTCTCTGCAAATCGAAGGCTTCGAATGTCAATATCACGCGAAAGGGGATATTCTCACATAAGATATACATCTATTAGGTGCAAACTCAAATAAAGAAGAAGAAATACATAAAACCTTTCATACCTGAAGCGCGCAGCTTCCGCTTTTCCGACTTTTTTAATCTATGATTTGATCCATTCCTTCTGAAATACAGTTTATATGGTTCTTCATTACCTTGACCATGATCGGCGCCTCCAAAAACCTCTTTTAAATCGAAATTGGAAGCGTTTTCAGAATCAAGTACAGCGGAAATCATCAAATCAATTGCATCTATCGTAAAGGGGAAGTGGAGTCTTTTTTAGGAGTTGGGCTCGTGCTAATAATCAGCTGGACCGAACTAAGCAAAAACCTATTAATAATATCCAGAATATCGCAAGAAAATTCTCAAGGGTTAAGCGTAACACCCTTCATAATTTTCTTGCGAAATTCTGCCTGTAGCCCCGGAAATGATTGTTTCGTGCCTCAGCGGCTTCTTCCGATAGTCGCAATGCTCAATGAACAAAAACGCCTTATCTAAGAGAGTCGTATCATGCGCTAGAACCTTAAGCATTGTGGGTGCCAGAGGATGCCATGGACCATATTTATATAAAATTATTTATTTATATAAAATTTATATATATTTATGTAAAATTTTGCAGTGTGTTTGCAATAATCTTTAAATTTGCCTAGATGAGCGTTGTTACCAGTTGACATCATTTCGAGGATGCCTTTGATTCCGTTGGAAAAAAAATCTTCTGTTCGCGTTCCCATTAGTGTTCCTAAATCTAGTTTTCGGTATATCTACTATTAGCATTGTCTCACTTCTAAACTTTTCTTGGATATATTTTTTCCTTTAGATAAAGATGGCTTTGTCGTCAACAAATCTTAACTGCCACTTTTTTACTGTGAGAACATAGACGAGTTTCGGCGTACAAAGTAGATAAACCAAAGGAAACTGCATTCACGTCAATATCTCTTTCGATGTTCAATCCGTTAAATTCTTACGAAGTACCCCTACGAATTAAACAACTTTGTTATTGACGTAGTTTGTGTAGCGGCATTATACGCTTTTGTATCTTCCATAGTGGCGTGACACGTTTTGATTGGTCTGAACATCGAAGTCGATGGTAAGCGACCAAAAGGCCGGCCGAAAAAACGGTGAAAGAAAATGAATTTACCATACCATCTAATAGTAATAATGTCGTATTTTGTATTGGTTTGATGACATTTTGCATATACTAAATTTCTTCATGGGTTATATTCACAGTTTCTTATATGTAACTGATTTGTAGACGTGTTGATGAGAAAGCAAAAGTGGCAGTGGATAGGTCACACATAGAAGAAGGACGGCGAAGAAGCTTCTCGACATTTCAACAAATCTTTTTTCATTTTACTGTATACTTTTTCCAGTATACGTAAAGCATCTTTATTTGCAGATATATGTAAACGATTTTGATGATCGACAATATTTTTGCTCTTGAAATGAAATACTCAAAAGCCGTTCTTAGTGATTTGCCGTTATCCAAAATCTGGTTTCCGTTTCATCTATCTTCTATCATCTTTTGTTTAAATTCTGACTTCATATGTGAAAATTTAGGCTTCAATTGCTTAATTTCATCATCACAGTAATTTTCGCTGGACAAAATCCACCTTTCCTGGTATTTCAATTTAGTTTTTGTATTTTATCAAAAAGTCATTACTGTAACACCAAACCATCAGATGATACTCAAACAAAAGACTTATCCGGATGACATAATGTACGATTTTAAAAAGCATTATTTATTTTTTTTTCGTAGTCTAAATTTTTTATCCTTAGCTCAAAAGTAGTGGGAGTGGGCCTTTCATTATAAATCAAAATTTGAACCGGGATGAACGCGGAAGTAAAACAAAAATCTTTTTAATGTAAAATGATGCTACATATTCAAATAATTTATAACGATATTTTCAAACGGTAATAAAACAAAGCCTTATTAGGAAGAAACCAAGTGAAATATCTCAAATGTATGTGTTCCTACCTGCTCTATCCAAATCCATACCACAAAAATGTCTACTTTCGAAGTGAAGTTGTCACGCTAAGGTAGTCGAGAAAGATAACTACATTTCAAGCTATAATAAAGTTCCGGCTAAAACCAGAGCGTGGGTACAGTTGATAAAAAGCCAGTGTTCTCTATCCACTATACAACAAAAATAATCGGTTTGTTTTCACTTGCAGTGAATTTTTAGAAATTGATTTTTGACCTGCTATCGGTAAACTTTATCTCCTCCAAAGATAAAATCACTTCTGAAGGCGGGCAGCAAGAAGCGAGCGAAGCTGAATGACCAACAGTCAGAAGCCGACTTCTAAATGTACCTCTGATTAGGATATGAACGATCTAATTAGGTGTTCATTTTTAATCGGTCAAAAGCCAAATGACCTTCTGGCCTTATGGCCCAACAGTGTGCCACCGATGACAATGCAACGAAAATTGCAAAAAAACTTTCATCATTGATGTTACGGTCAACAAAACCGTGTGTCCCCAATACATGGCCGAATATGTTGTCAGAACCCAGTCTGGCATTCAGATTACTTATTACGATGACAATGCTTTGCTCAGGAAGCGTTTCCTGAAGTCTGTATCATCGCTCATAGAAACCATCCTCCTTCTCTATATTGGAAATCTTTCTTGGTGCGTTGTGCCCCACAATTTTTATCCTTTCTTAGAGACCGGCTTTCAGGAACTAACGGAACGTGGTTTTGCGTTTATAACCACCAGACTTTCTTGAATACAAATGCACAGTGCGCAATTTAGAGAAGAATACTCTCCAGAATCGCACAATCTACTTACTTTCAGGCACTTAATGTCAAGCCTATATTGTTGCAATTCACGGTCAACCTGAAATCATTGTGGATTCCCTAGATACCATTTGTCGGTGAGTATGCGCATATGCCAATGCCCAAATAGTGCTGACTTCAGACAAGCAAGCGAGGTGATTAGCGTCAAGTTGAAATTGTTCCGTTCCAGTGGGGGAGTAGCGCAAGAAACGCAACCACCACTGTTACTCCTAGACTCGATCAATTCATGTCTGTAAGGTATTGGGTGGTCAAAGGGTAATATAGGTCCCAGGGCGAAACGAGCCCCAGCCGCAAAAAGAGTCGGAACGGCTGGTTTGAAGATGAATGTAAGCTAGCAGCGGAACGGAAGAATGCCGCATACCGAGTAATATTGCATTCTCAAAAGACGCGGGCAAGCACAAAGACTTATCACGAACTCCGGCGAGCGGAGAAGTGACTTCATAGACGGAAAGGGGAAGGCTGGAAGAACCAACTAGTCTGTGAACTAGAAAAGTACAGGGAGCAACCGCACCAGGCGCGAAAGTTTTACCAACAAGTCAACAGGATGAAGCCTTAGACACCTCGATGTTCATCCTGCCGAGACAAAGAGGGAAATCTGATTTCCAACAGAATGGGCATATTGGAGCGATAGATTGAGTACTTTGATGAACTACTGAACAACCAGAACATCGGCGAGTTGGAGGTCCCGCCAACTGAAGACGATGGACAAATACTGCCACCACTAAGTTTAGGAGAAACAGTCCGTGCAATTCATCGGCTAAAAAATCATAAGTCGCCAGGAGCCGATGGAATTACAGCCGAGTTAGTTAAATATGGAGGCGACCAATTACACCAAGTCGTTTATCTGGTTTATCAACTTGTGCTCAAGGTGTGGGACAGCGAATCAATGCCTGACGGCTGACAAAGAAGGATTATATGTCTCATACATAAAAGGCGGATATCACACAGGGCGGCAATTATAGAGGTATCACGTTGTTGAGTATCATCTATAAGATATTCTTTCTAGGCCGAATAGACCCATACGTCCAGAACATCACTGGCCCATAATAAAGAGGCTCCACTCCAGGCAAATCAGCAACAGATCAGAAAAACTGTTGGAATATGGACATGGCCATGGCCTATGATGGCATAGGCAGGGTAAAACTGTACACGGCCATGAGACAATCCGAAGAAATTGATAAGACTAACTACGCTGACCCTGACCAATGTGCAAGGCCAGATAAAAGCAGCAGGAACACTCTCAAGACCATTCGACTTCAACCACGGTCTACGACAAGGGGATGCCCATCATGTGTCCTCTTTAACCTGACCCTCGAGAAAGTGATCCGTGATGCTGAGGTAAATGTAAGACTGCTGACGATATCGACATCATGGGAAGAACCACTCTAGACGTACAAACTGCCTTCATCCAGATCGAGCAGGCGGCGCGAAATCTTGGGCTGCATATCAATGAAGGGAAGACAAAATGTATGGTGGCAAGGAAAGCACCGAAAACCAACCAACCAACAACATCAAACCGCACTAGTCAAACGGGAAGAATCTAGGGTCGAAAATCACAACCGATAACAGCTATGACGATGAAATCCGCGCACGGTTGTTGTCAGCCAACAGAGCCTATTTCAGCTTACAAAAACTGTTCCGCTCGAAACGTCTCACCATAGGGTCAAAGCTCTTGCCGTACAAGACTATGATCTTGTCAGTCCTCATGTATTCTCCGGAGATTTGGGTTCTTAGGAAGAAGAATTGCTAACTCTTGGCCGCGTTCGAGAGAAGAAACCTCCGAAGAATTTTAGACCCCTACATGAGGATGGACGATTCCATAGCCTACATAACGACGAAATCTATGAGCGATACCCTGACCGTCCGGTTGTGGATAAAATCTGGCTCAATAGGTTATGGTGCGTATGGATGAGGATAATCCAGCCCAGAAAGTCTATAAGGGCAATATCTATGGTAGAAAAAGAAGACGAGGCAGACGCTTCTGGAGATGGACCAATGGCGTATGTCAGGATGCCAGACAGCTTTTAAGGATATCGAATTGGTGGACCTCGGCGCAAAACCGGGATGTCTGGAATTCCATATTAAAGCAGGCCTAGACCAGATACCCGTGAAGATGTTAATCGCAAACCGGAAATGGCAGTTGATAGGAAAACCATTAGGAAAAGCAGAAAACTCCATTACTGGCTATGCCATGCAACGCAAGCCACAATCCCAAGATAGCTGACGAATGAGTCGCTCAATAAACACATGAAGGAGTGTAAACTTTTTGGGAAAGCAGTATGCTTCAAGTGGTTCCTTTGAAATTGTTTTTCTGAAGGGAAGCCCAATTTTGTTTAGAGGCATTTTTTACCCGTGAATAAGTTTTTCCTCACAGAAGGTGTCGATGACTGGCGTCTTGCACCAAATTAACTGGATCTGAATAAAACGCCTGGAATACATCACCTTAGGGTTATTTGTGTGACGATAGTGTTGATCAAAATTTCGTTATTAGGATTCGCAATCATCATCGTGACTTAAGGGTGAAGGTCGTTTTTCGTGCCTTTTTTTAGAAATTTTTTGTGAAGAACTGGATGAAGATACAAATACAAATTTAATATATTAATATCTTGAGCGTACATGGTAATTTTTCCAGTCCGATTACATAGTTTGTTGTTTAAATACAGAGCAATTTATACAGCCATCTCCGAAAAAAGTTTTTTTCTGCTGAAACTCTAGAGGGCACTACGATCATCTTAAAGAAAAAAAGTAAACGGTTAAACTTTTTCTTGTGAATTCCGGTGTTTTTCTGCGGCTTCTTTAATGATTAAAAAAAAACTATCCTAGTTTGCGGACCGTAGAAATATGTTCTGAATAAGACGTGAAAATTTCAAAGAATTTCTTTGGGTAGATTTTTGGGCGATGGTGGCAGTCGATTTTCGAGAAAAACTCATTTGAAAAGTAAAGTGCGATTTTTAGCCGTAAAACCTAACTGACCATTAATCTGCTATACCTAGTCCATAAACCGTAAGTTTCTTCAAGAAACACATGTACAGCCTTGGCTTCAATTCTTGTCCTTTTAGCAAAGTCATTCGAACGTCATTCGCACCGATAAATACGCGCTCTATTAGGGCGATCGACATAAATCTAGCATCTGACTTATCACGTGTTTAACACTATAATTTCCGAACGACTTCAAATATCAAAAAATCACTTTGCCCATATATTCTACACTATATCTAGATACAATTGATGGCCAAAAAAAATTCGATTCCGCGGATCCGACACACGGGATGATCCCCTTAAGTTTAAGAAAAAGGCAAGTTAATCTCAACAAGTTTTTGCCTGGGCAAGACTCCTTGAAATTATGAAGCACCTGCGACTAACAACCCATTGTTTATGCCCTTACCTTTACTCTTGGGGCCATTCTTCGGTCCGAGGTAGGTTGCCGTCCAAGGATGCAGGGTAGAGGGTGAAGCATTTTGACTCACTATATATTTGGTACTAACGAAATAGTGAAGTTTTTGCTAACTGTAACTATATTTATACCTGCTCTATGGTTTATGTTCAAACTAAATTTAATGTTCAGTGAATAAATTTATGGCAGACTTTTCAAGAAATTTTCAAAATATGGTGATTTTATTTTAGCTTATACGTTGAAATCCCGATAATTCGTATATCAACCATTCCTATCTCCGGCTAATTCATATGAATTTGTCGGTCTCTAGAGTTAATTTTCTTCATTTTTCATTTCGGAGATTCATTGCCAGGGTAGCAGTTTTTTTCGTTGCACTATATTTATTTTTGTGGCTTTCTACTACATAAAAAGCAAAACAAAGTTGTGAAATCTGAAGTCTAAAAACAGAAACAGTCTAACAGTCTACACCCTTCACCAACGTTCTTGAATATAGAGGAGTTCTCCTTCGAAGGTGCTACAACCCAACTCGATTCTCCCGGATACATCACCTCTAATTATCTCCATCCAGAACCGCATCGTCTAGTTAGAAAATCTTACAATTAATCTGTAATCTGTGTCCAATGCGTCATCCCAACATTTTCTTGGCTTCCCTTTTGGTTGGCTACCATCGGCTCTGTCTTTTAGCACTCGTTTCAGAATTTTTCCTTCGTATTTGTTCGATGTGGCCAATCCATTGCAATTTCCTGATTTTGCCTCGTATCGATGGGGGGTCGTCAAATAATTCATAAAATTCATGATTGTATCTGATTCGCGGGGCATCACCTTCCTTTACGGCTCCGAAAATTTTTCGCACGACTTTTCTCTCCAAGATGTCGATATGCCCTTTCGACATTTGTGCCAAGGTCTACGTGTCGCATCCACACAACAGCACAGAACGATAGATAGATAGATCATCATCATCAACGGCGCAACAACCGGTATTCGGTCTAGGCCTGCTTTAATAAAGAACTCCAGACATCCCGGTTTTACGCCGAGGTCCACCAATTTGATATCCCTAAAAGTTGTCTGGCGTCCTGACCTACGCCATCGCTCCATCTTAGGCAGGGTCTGCCTCGTCTTCTTTTTCTACCATAGATATTGCCCTTATAGACTTTCCGGGTGGGATCATCCTCATCCATACGGATTAAGTGACCCGTCCACCGTAACCTATTGAGCTGGATTTTATCCAGAACCTGACGATCACGGTATCGCTCATAGATTCCGTCATTGTGTAGGCTACGGAATCGTCCATCCTCATGTAGGGGGCCAAAAATTCTTCGCAGGATTCTTCTCTCGAACGCGGCCAAGAGTTCGCAATTTTTCTTGCTAAGAACCCAAGTTTCCGAAGAATACATGAGGACTGGCAAGATCATAATCTTGTACAGTAAGAGCTTTGACCCTATGGTGAGACGTTTCGAGCGGAACAGTCTTTGTAAACTGAAATAGGCTCTGTTGGCTGACAACAACCGTGCGCGGATTTCATCATCGTAGCTGTTATCGGTTGTGATTTTCGACCCTAGATAGGAGAAATTGTCAACGGTCTCAAAGTTGTATTCTCCTATCCTTATTCTTTTTCGAGTTTGTGTTTGACCAGTGCGGTTTGATGCTATTGGTTGATTCGTCTTCGGTGCTGACGTTGCCACCATATATTTTATCTTGCCTTCATTGATGTGCAGCCCAAGATCTCGCCCCAATGGCCGCCTGCTCGATCTGGATGAAGGCAGTTTGTACGTCCCGGGTGGTTCTTCCCATGACGTCGATATCGTCAGCATAGGCCAGTAGTTGGGTGGACTTGAAGAGGATCGTACCTCTTGCATTTACCTCAGCATCACGGATCACTTTCTCAAGGGCCAGGTTAAAGAGGACGCATGATAGCGCATCCCCTTGTCGTAGACCGTTGTTGATGTCGAATTGTCTTGAGAGTGATCCTGCTGCTTTTATCTGGCCTCGCACATTGGTCAGGGTCAGCCTAGTCAGTCTTATCAATTTCGTCGGGATACCGAATTCTATCATGGTCGTGTACAGTTTCACCCTGGCTATGCTATCATGGGCGGTTTTAAAGTCGATGAACAGATGGTGCAACTGTTGTCCATATTCCAACAGTTTTTCCATAGCTTGCCGCAGAGAGAAAATCTGATCTGCTCCTGATTTGCCTGGAGTGAAGCCTGTTTGGTATGGGCCAATGATGTTCTGAGCGTATGGGGCTATCCGGCTGGTATGGTACACAGAAACGTGATACCTCTATAATTGCTGCACGGTGTGATATCTCCCTTTTTATGTATGAGACAGGTAATGCCTCGTTGCCAATCGTCAGGCATTGATTCGCTGTCCCATACCTTGAGCACAAGTTGATGAACCACTTGGTGTAACTGGTCGCCTCGATATTTAACCAATTTGGCTGTAATTCTATCGGCTCCTGGCGACTTATGATTTTTTAGCCGATGAATTGCACGGACTGTTTCTCCTATACTTGGTGGTGGCAGTATTTGCCCGTCGTCTTCAGTTGGCGGGACCTCCAACTCGCCGATGTTCTGGTTGTTCAGTAGCTCATCAAAGTACTCAACCCATCACTCTAATATGCCCATTCTGTTGGAAATCAGATTTCCCTATTTGTCTCCGCAGGATGAGCATTGAGGTGTATAAAGCTTCATCCTGCTGACTTGTTGGGAAAACTTCCGCGCCTGATGCGGTTGCTCCCTGTACTTTTCTAGTTCACAGACTAGTTGTTTCTCCCTGGCTTCCTTTTTCCGTCTGTCAAGTCGTTTCTCCGCTCGACGGAGTTCGTGATAAGTCTCTGCACGTGCCCGCGTTCTTTGAGAATGCAACATTACTCGGTATGCGGCATTCTTCCGTTTCGTTGCTAGCTTACATTCATCGTCAAACCAGCCGTTCCGACTCCTTTTGCGGCTGGGGCCAAGTATGTTTGTGGCCCTATCCATGATAACGTTCTTCAGGTGTTTGTGAAGATCATTTGTTGATGTTTCATCTCCAGGTCCTCTGTTGACTGCGGCTATTGCGGGATCCATTTCCCTCTTATAGGTGTCGCGGATGATTTTGTTGTGGATGGCTTCAGTGTTCACTCTTACCTGATTGTCAGAGGGGATTCTGTGTGGTGTTGTTATTCGAGCTCGGAGCACCATGCCAACGAGATAGTGATCCGTGTCTATACTGGCCCCCTATATGTTCTGACATTCATCAAGGCTGAGAGGTGGCGGCGTTCGATCAACACGTGGTCAATTTGGTTGAAAGTGGCCCCGTCTGGAGAGGCCCATGTATATTTGTTGACCGCTTTCCGCGCAGACTAGGTACTTCCAACAACCATTTCGTGTGACCCTGCTAATTGAATAATCCGCAGTCCGTTATCATTTGTTTTTTCGTGTAAACTATGAGAGCCAACGTATCGCCTGAATACGGGCTCCTTCCCTACTTGGCTGTTAAAATCCCCAAGTATGATTTTGATATTATATCTGGGACAGGCTTCGAGGGTTCGTTCTACTGCTTCGTAGAAGGTATCCTTCTCTGACTTTGCAGTCTCCTCTGTAGGGGCGTTAACGTTTATGAGGCTTATGTTTCTAAACTTGTCTTGCAAGCGCAGAGTGCATAGCCGTTCGCTTATGTTTCAAAGCCGATAACAGCACGTTTCATTTTTTGGCTGACTAAGAAACCTACTCCGAGCACATGGTTTACTGGATAACTGCTACAATATATGGTGTAGTGGCTCTTCTCCAGAAAACCGGTCCCTGCCCATCGCATCTCCTGTAACGCTGTTGTATCAGCCCTATATTGGGACAGCGTATTGGCTAGCTGCTCATCAGCTTCATCTCTGTACAGCGAGCGCACGTTCCATGAGAAAATGCTCAAATCGTTAATCCGTTGTCGTTGCCGGGTTCGTCGTTGTAAGATCCATCTTGTCCGAGGCTCCTTTCGTGGCTTCGTAACAAGTTGTTTTCTGTGTAGGGTTGTCAGCTCTACCCAACCCCCAACCTGGAGGACCAGTTGGTACAATTTGTTCCGTTTTTAGGCGCGGGACTCGCCTTTATTCTTCTCCGTCTGCAGCTTTTCGTTACGAAAGAGCTCCCAGCGGTCACCACGTGGAGGTGGAGATAGGGTTTGGTAGTAGAGCTGTTGGTGTTGGTTCAGCAGGGATTTCCCAGGTTTTATGCTCCATCGTGGGTACCAATCCACGTTTCGCCCTAGGACCTACACTACCCTTTGACCAGCCAAGGTCTACGTGTCGCATCCACATAACAGCACAGGACGATAGATAGATAGATGCGTAGCTTATTGCGTCTGTGTACTTTTCTTGATCTCATCATAGGAAGGACCCGTATAAAATGCTTTATGAGCAGTAGTAATCCGAATTTGGATTTCAGGTAGACGAATTGGCTCACCTGTTCGAAATTATACTTACCCATTGAAATGTGCTGCATACCTGCAGACAGCCGCCTTTTGAGTTTGGTCGTATGAGTATGTCGTTTTTTGAGTTTTTTTTTTGAGTATGTCGTTTTGGATTCATTGACACTGTGCCACGCTGCTGACTCGAACTGCCCAAACACTTCCTTCGCACGAAGCATTGTTTGGGCAAGAATATCCACATCGCCTGTGTACACCACCAGTTCCGCGGATTTTATCAGTAACGTACCTCTGGTATAATATTAACTGAAGCCACTTTAATAATAATCGTTGGCGCAACAATCCATATTGGATCTAGGCCTTGAAGTGTGTTAGAGCACTTCATTCAAGACCGTAACGGTACACTACCGAATACTGTAGGAGGCAATGTGGTCAGCATTGCGCTCGCCCGAGATTATTACCCTGATTTGACTCAGGTACTCATTCACAGCTGAGTCGACTGGTATCCGACGTCAAATCACGATACAAATTCCACTGTCACCAGTGAGATTTGAACCGCGACCTTCCGCACGACAGCCTTGTGCTCTAACCACTCAGCTGAAGCCACTTTCCTGACGACATATTCAAGCACCAAGTTCGAGAGGGTAGGGGTGAGACCATTCCCTC
Source organism: Hermetia illucens (assembly GCF_905115235.1). Taxonomy (NCBI): domain Eukaryota; kingdom Metazoa; phylum Arthropoda; class Insecta; order Diptera; family Stratiomyidae; genus Hermetia; species Hermetia illucens. Next base: position 79,171,777 of record NC_051852.1, on the reverse strand, counting down.
GCTAAAGTCCTGAGCTTTGTGTCAGTTCATTTTGGATTTTTACCTGGCCCTCGTTGTTAATCATTTTGGCTTTCACTAACCGGACTAGCTTCAGTAGAATTTTTAGCTCGATCGTTGTTCTGTATAGAGCATTACGATTTAACCTATCGAGCCTGCTTGACTGAAAACATCTGGTGCATTGTCGATTATCCGGATCTGAAGCTGGTATTCCCCGATGATGCTATCTCTATACTCTCTCAGACGTAGTTCGATTATATTCGTCAGCGCTTGGTAACATTTGGACAGGTATGAAATATATAAAGAAGTTAGTAACCAATTTTAATGTATTATTTTCATGAAGACAAAAAAATGTCTCCTTTTCAGGCGATGATATTGCCTTTTATGTGATGGGTTCCTGAGCAAACTACTTGGATATGTAGCAAGGTTTGTTGTTTTGTTGTTATGTTTATTTCAGCTGATAAATTTAGTCTTTTATAGGTAAGATCTTCAAGTCACGATGAATATTGAAGTTTCTGATATACCACGTCATGAAAATAATCGTTCTCGATATATCAGACTGCACTGTTTGAAGGATTTCTCTGTTGTTGTTTCGTTGTTGCATGTGCGAGCCCTTAGGCCTTAGTAAGGAACTTCGACATCCCGGTTTTGTGCCGAAGTCCACCAATTCGATATCCCTAAAACCGTCTGGTGTCCTGACTTACACCATCGCTCTATCTTAGGCAGGGTCTGCCTCGTCTCGCCCACCGTAACTTATTCAGCCAGATTTTATCCACAACCAGACGGTCGTGGTATCGCTCATAGACTTCGTCGTTATGTAGGCTTCTTTGGAGGATTCTCCTCTCGAACGCGGTCGAGAGTTCGCAATTTTTCTTGCTAACAACCCGAGTTTCCGAGTCATGCGAGATATCAAGTGGGAGGTCTCGATTTGTACTTTTCAAAGCTGGTCCGTTCTGACATTGAATTCAAAGAGGGAAAAGCGGAAGCTGGAAAGTGGTCATTTTTTTCGTAGAGCCATTTTCAAAACCTATCCAACCCGAAAATTCTTACAACAATCAGGACGCTGCCACGATATGGTACCTGAGGCTCCAAAATGCTCCCACACCGATATCTCTTCTCTCTCTAATTTTTAGTAATTGACTGCAAACTTCCTCAAGTTCATCCTAGAAGCATGATTCTACCAAGTTTGATGGAAATCTCACTATTACTAACAAAGTTTTAATGGGTCAAATTTATCGCTTCAGTGAAAATTCTTAGACTTTGAATGTCAGTATCACGCGACCGCGAATATGTTGACATAATATATGCATATACATTACGTGCTAGTTACAAATGGGAGAAAGGTCCATTCAAATATAATATTTTTATAAAGGTAATACTCAAAATTGTTCATACCTGAAGCAGCCAGCTTTTGGTTTGCCAACTTGTTATTTTATCTGAAGTAGAAAATGTCAAAGGATCTAGTTAAATAACAGTAAAAGCTGTTGTTTGATCGAAGGATTTTCACTAAAAAAGCCCGCTTTTGAGCTATAAAATAGTCATTTTATTGAAAATAAAGACGAACGTCAGATTTCAAAAAGACTGTTTCATGAGCTTTGGAGTAATTTTGGTTAGCGTTACGTGTTTAAAGTTTTAAATTCAGGTCAACTGGGTTACGGATTCGTCATTTTCGACGATCATATCTCAATCAATTTTATTCGGATCGACTTGATAATTTAAGGGCGCATTCTTAGAGAGTTATAATTTAAAAAAAATGTAATGGAAAAAGTGGCAACCCCTTAATAGGCACAGGTCTTTCCGGAGCGTTGTTGACAGTGATTGGGTTTAGATCGCCTATCAAGGAATTACAGGACATACCCTGTAATTGGCAGTATGGTTGTTACTTTAGTGACTTTTCGATAGCCAATATTGCCTTGTTTTTATTGGAACAAGATAGAAATTGTTGCTATATGAATATTGGGTTTTCGATTACCATTGGCGCTGGATGTCGGTATGTTTAGGCTCTTCAGGTATTTATTTTGGGCAGTTTAAATATGGAGCTGATCGTGACTAGAGTACCTGGGCACTTGCTCAAACGGCAAGGTTAGATACGTGACATACAGCTTAGTATTATGCAACGTAAAGAAGGTTCGTTCAAACAGAGCACCGAATCGATTCCTCGGATTGCAATGTTTCCGAGGAAAAGCAGGGTACAAGGGTAACAGCTTAAACCGAAGATTTTAATTGCACCCCATTATATGTATTCAACGATTTTCTAAATCCATAAAGCACCAAAGTCAACAAGTAGTCTGTATTACATGCACTTACGTATCTTCGAGGTTTCGAAATTGTGACTTATTCGCTTCCAAACATACTTACAATTAAAGCTAAAGTTACACTAAGCTAGAAGATGTATTACATTAGAAAATTTGCCTTTCATTCTACTTTTTCTAACAGAATACTATCGAAACCATAACTCGAAAACTTCAAATAGTTTTTGCAGCCGACACTCAATGCTAACGAAGTTCTTGCACAAAAGTGAATTTCAGATCCCCGACACTTGTTATTATTGCCCGTTGCTGCTACTAAGTTGAGAGTTATAATCATAGAGTTGTAAGGGTTTAAATAGCAAAGAGCATATCAAATTGTTCCGTTAAGAGAGTTGAACTAAAATTGAGTTGCCTTGCCAAACTCGCAAGTTTCTTCTTCCGAAAAGTTCTGTATTTAAAACTACCCTGGAAAAGTTATGATCAGCGCAATTCTTCACCCTTCGAGACTCATTCCTTTTACCACCCACCAATTCACTGCTCACCTCCCAAATAAGACAATTTATCGTCAAGTTACCAATCAATTCATGGCCAGATTTTTTCAGCGGCAACCACCCCAGTGATAAAGTTTCGAATTCAAATAATAATCTCGCTGGTGCTGCTGTTGCTGGTTCCTCTCTTTCCTTGTCGCAGTTATGTTCGTTCATTATCTTGGGCACGACACCGTGACAACCATGATTGCTAACAAAAATTTCATTAGATGAACATCAAAAGGCTTGCGATGCCACTTGATAAAGTTTTTTCGTGCCGCCCAACTTGCTCCACCCTTCCCACCCTTATCGGAAGCCGCTGCCGGGAAAATTTGAGGGAGCGTCTATAGGCGAACAAAATGGAAAGCATCTGAAAATTATAAAAAAGTTGGTCTTCTCTAGGCTTTGAATTTCACTGCGACAAAAATTATCTCGAAATTAATTTTCATTGATGACACCTTGTGGAATCCCGTAGTTGTTGCTTCTCAATTTCGTCTCATGTTTCTTGTATCCCTTCTACGAGAATCCTAGGTGCTTCGCAAGTGTAGGAAAAATTAAGGGGAATCGTCTTTCAAACTCTCCTCGTTACTCTTTAGTCTCCTGCCTCACCGCATGTATATTTAATTGAAAATCAGGACATTAAAAAGCTTCAACTTTTACAAGGATGGGCTCAAAATGTTTCAGTAGTTGAACTTGAAGTTGCGCGGGATTCATTCATTCATTCATTAGAGGAAGAGTGCATTTACAGACCCGTTTTGGTTACATACCACTTTCCTTTTGGGAGAAAGTTGCATCTAACACAACTGAAACCTTTTAACTTCAATCTGAGCCAATGCTCTCAAAACCAGTCCCGAACGATATTCAAATAAACCGCAGCAAGTTTTCTTGAAAAGAAATCACGAACTCGCACCAACTCTAATGAGGCGTGGAAATTTGAGAAAAGCATGAAAACTAGCTTGAAGAGCTGAGTAAACATATCTCGAATGCATAATACATCACGGAAATATTGACGTTACGTAAAACCTCTCGCCCTATACTCTCAGCTTTGACCCCCCTCCCCTCCTTCCGCAGTGCACACTTGTAACTACTTCATATTAAAGCGCAACCCATTTACTTCCAACCCGCACAAAATATTGCAAACCATGGCATATGCACAGGAAGGGTATGCCAAGGTTTCGCCCCAAAAAAGAAATTGCGGAAGGTGAAAGAATGTGTGTACATTGTGAGAGAGTTTACAGTTCAGCTAAGGATAAGGCAAAGTCTACGTACTTTACAAAAACTCTCAAAAACGTAGCCACGAAGGGCAAAGTTTCGCGGGAAAAAGGAAAACTTAAAATCAACAGTATTTGAGCTTCAGTCCTCTTTTTTTCGCGAATTGCCCTGAATTCTCTGTTGAAAAACTTTCAGAAGAGTGACAAATTGCCGGTACATGAGTAGTTGTAAAAATATTTTAGAGCTTCAAATTTTCATTCCTTTTCCTATTTGATTCGAGGAACGTGAATATAAGACATTGTTCTTTCTGAAAGAAACAAAAATTTTGTTTTCGTTGTTTTTTTTTAAAGAAAAGAAGTTAGTTGGTCCCGCCCCATAACGAGTTACCGTGTCCCGAGGGTCGCTATTAAGCTCATACTAAGTAGATCTGCATTTATAGAGCGTAAAAAATAAAATTTTCAGCTTCATGGATTGGTTGTAAATAATTTGGCAATTTTCCACTAAGGTGATCTCTGGTTTCTCTAAATTTACCGTCGTTTAATTAATCCTATACATATTTGATCGCGCTGTCAAATTAAGAAATTAAAACTGAGGCTTGAGCTACCTTTACTGGAATCTTTTTCTAGGCTTTGTCCCGTGCGGTAGTGGGATCGGCGGGTCTGGATGGAGTTTCCACCTTTACTCAATCATAAGCTTGGTATGGGTGTAACCGAGAGGCCCTAAAATCTAGCGCATCAAGCAATCGCTGTCTCCATCGTCTTTTAGGTTATTTTCCTTCGGCTCGGATGTTCCCGGCAATCTTAACTATAATAGTTGCTTCTCGTTAGAGCGGATTACACTTTCGAATTTGGAAATAAATAAGACTATTTTTGCTTTTCCGCTGGTGTTGTTTATTATATTTGCATATACCGATATTTGGGAACTACTGGGCGCGGCAGCATAACTTCCTTTTTTCAAAACTCAATAAAAACTTTTGTATGCATCAGAAAATATTTATTTATTTTTTATAATGTATTATAGGTACATGTCTAAAGTTTTTATTTACATTGTTTTGAAGATCAAATTTGTTAGGTGACGTCCCCCATTCTCCATACATTGCGTAAACCGATTTCTGGCGTTTGTCATGACTCTTGTTAACATAGCAGGTGTTATGTTGGCAATTTCTTCTTGGATATTGGTCTGCAAATCTTGTAGGGTTCTTGGACGGTTCACATAAACACAAGATTTCAAAAAACCCCATAGAAAAAAACCACAAGGGGACAGATCGGGAGAGCGTGCCGGCCATTCCAAATCGCCTCTAATTGAGATAAAGCGCTCTGGAAAGTGTTCCCTCAAAACAACCATCGATGCTCTTGAAGTGTATGCTGTTGCACCGTCTTGTTGGAACCAAGTGCCCCCCAAATCCAAATTTTCTAACCGTGGGAAAAAAAATTCTGTAGCTTGTTTACATACCGGTCCGAATTCACTGTCACTGTAACCTCATTTTCCTCAAAAAACCAGGGGCCAATAATTCCAACTGAGGAAATTGCACACCACACTGTGATTTTGGGTGAATGCAAAGGCTTTTGATGCAATTCTCGAGGGTTGGTGTCAGCCCAGTAGCGCATGTTTTGTTTGTTAACCGACCCACACAAATGAAAATGGGCTTCATCGCTAAAAAAAACAATAGCACCCTCGGGAACGACATCAAGAAGAAGCTTACACGCGTTCATCCGAGAATTGAAGTCACGTTCTGAAAGTTCCTGCACTATCGCCATCTTATGGGGATGAAAATGAAGATCATCACGAAGAATTCTTCTCACAGAACGATCGGATAGTCCAAGGGCAGATGTGTGTTTGCGCGCAGAACGCCGTGGCGATCGCAACATTGACGCTCTCACTGCTTCAATGTTCTGAGGTGATCTAACGGGCCGAGGGACTCCAGTTCTTCCTTTTGTCGCACTTGCAGTTTGTCTGAATGTAGTGACCCATGATGATTTGCGGTCTGGGACGGGAGCCAACGAGGCTAAATTAAAGCACACTGCGTTGCAATAACCGAACATCCGCTTGAAAAGTAAACCTCAACGGCAAAGGCACGCTCCTCACTATTCCAACGCATGATGGCGACTGAACCGTGTCGGGACAAAACTTTGCTGTATCCCCTCTTGAACGAGACCACTAGCGCTCCGCTATGACATTAACTAACTGAGTGGCGCGCATTTTAAGAAAGGAAGTTATGCTGCTGCACCCTGTACTTGTTCCCTTCATCAGTGCCACAAGTACTGAGACGCAATGCAAATATAATAAATGACACTAGCGGAAAAGCAAAAACAGTTTTAATAATTTCAAATAATTTAATCGCTAAACTCCGCCATGCTATTAACATAGTATGCTGGTTCCAAGCCCAGGTAAAGGAGGAGGGTTTGAGGCAACGTACTCTGTACTATCCTCAGTAAAACAAAAATAAAATGTTGAGATCAGGGAAAGAGATAAATAGAGTATAATTGGAGTTATTCTACTATGCTAAATCCTACCTGATCTCTCTTGGTGACAGACCCCGCGACAGGTCGACCAAGAAAATGCATACAATGTCGTTACAAGCATGATGATCTGATTGAGTCACAAGCCTTGGAGAAATGCTAGGGCGTTCACCTCAGTCGACGCGCCAGGACGGCCCCGGTCCTGTCGAGAAATGGGCAAAGGTTCTTGACGCATGGACGGCATCAGGACGTAACCAAGTTAGTCGAAACACAATGAACAAAACAAATACGTGTCTGGACGCTAAATGTTGGTACCCTAACTGGAAAGACCGAGGAACTCGCAAGAGCCCTTCGGAAAAGGCGCAGTGATATCTGCGCTCTGCAAGAGACCCGAACGTCTGGTGCCAAAAGTTGCGACATTGAAGGCGAACGCGGTAAAAATGCCGACAAACTTCTCTATTTTGGTAACCCACACACTCAATATGGTGTTGGTATTACCATCTCAGAGGGTTTCCGTGATGCCATTAAAGAAGTCGAACGATTTGATGATCGGCTGATGAAGCTCACCATTATATCAGCTGATAGCACTATTCACTTCTTCACCGCGTATGCACCACAGACAGGTCGACCTGATGCCAAGAAAGATGCCTTCTGGTAACTTCTCGATGAAAAGAGTTGTCACGTGCTTGCTGACGATTATATAATCATTGCCGGCGACCTTAATGGTCATGTGGGTGAAAAGGCAGGTAACAGGTGCCATGGGGGAAAGAGGTTCGAAGCGCGCAATGAGGGTGGCGAGCGTATAATCGATTTTGCGGACAACCATGACCTTGTACTTATGAATACATGGTTCATCAAACGATTGTCTCATCTTCCTACGTTTTATAGTGGGAACAGTAAAACGCAAATCGACTATATTCTCATAAGACGCCAACATTTTACCACTGTCACTGATTGCAAAGTCTTTCCCTATGAGACCATCGCACCTCAACATCGGCCGTTGATTGCCGTCCTGCGAATTAAGCCACCGATAAAACAGCATGAGGAGCGCACTGGCTCGCGGCGCATCAAATGGTGGGGATTTGGTGAGAAGAAAGAAGAAACGATCTCACTCATACGATTGCCGACTATTACGAATATGGAAGAATCATGGAAACAAATGAAAGACACGATCCACAATGCGGCCTCTGCAACCCTCGGGGCCACCAAGCCGGGTAAGCGGTATATCAACCGAGATACTTGGCTTTGGAATGATGATGTTGAAATGAAGGTCTGTGAAAAGAAACGCCTTTACCACAAATTTCTCGACGATAAAACGCCTAATTTATAAGAATGTCAACGGGGAAGCAAAGAAAGCGGTCGCTATCACCCGAGCGAACCATTTCAAAAATCTCTACGATAAACTGGACACTCGAGATGGCGAGAGAGATCTGTATCGACTTGCTAAAAGCCGCAATTAACGCACACAGGATATCGATCACTTCTGTTGTGTTAATGACAAGAACGGTACTTTGCTTACCAGCCGTCGAGCCGCAACGGATAGGTGGCGAGAATACTTCGAGCAGATTTCAACTGAAGAATTTGCTCATCCTCCACTTCCACAATCATTGCGGACATTTGGAGAACTGAAGTCGAGGAGGCAATAAAACAAATGAAGTCGGGGAAAGCAACAGGACCTGACGGCAACGCATCTGAGCTCTGGAAAGCGAAGAGCTGGGACCCAACACTGTAGCTCAGTGAATTCTTTAACCGGGTTATTCAGGAAGGAAGAACACCATCTGGAAAGAAAGTACCACTGTTCTAATATGGAACAACATGGATCTAAAGAAAGCGTTTGATCGTGTACCACACGAACTCATCTGGTATGCTTTACAACAACACTTCGTGCCAGAAGAACTCGTGCGCTCCCAAAAGTAAAGTTCGAAGTATGGCGGGTGTATCAAAACCGCTTCGTGTCTCTGTTGGTGTTCATGAAGGAGGCGCCCTCTCACCACTCCTCTTTATTCTTGTTATGGACGCCGTCACTCAGGATATCCAACGTCCAGCGCCCTACACACTGCTTTATGCAGATGATGTTTTCCTAGCATCTGATAGCAAAAATGATCTCGAGCAACTTGTTCAAAAATGGAATGATCGCCTCATGCAACACGATCTCAGATTGAATTTAAACAAAACTGAATTTTTGAAGACCGATCCCCATGAAACAGGCACAATGACTGTCAGCGGCAGTGATCTGCCCAGAATTGAGCAATTTAAATACCTCGAGTCAACGCTATCAGCCAACGGAGAACTGCGTTATGAAATTACTTCACACATTAACGCAACCTGGATGAAGTGGCGTTCCACAACTGGTATTCTTTGTGATCGACATATCAACGAACGTCCCAAATCTAAAATTTACCGCAATGTCGTCCGTCCAGTCGCTCTCTATGGTTCTGAGTGTTGGCCGACTATAAAAGACAATGAACGGCATCTTGCGGTAATGGAGACGAAGATGCTACGTTGGACTGGTGGCGTCACACGTTTAGATCACATCCGAAATGAAGATATCCGCGATCGTTATGGGGTTGCACCGATCGGGGAAAAGTTGCGGGAGAGGCGTCTTCGATGGTATGGTCACGCAATTCGTGCCAACGAGAATTCACTTGCCAAGATTGATCTGAACAGCGAAGTCGATGGTAAACGACCAAAAGGCAAACCTAAACAACGGTGACTTGATACGCTAGATGGGGATTTGAAAGCCTCGAGATTGCACCCAGATCAGGCATTCGATAGAGCCAAATGGCGAAAACGATCACGACGAGCCGACCCCCCTTGTGAACGGGACAAAGGCTGAAAAAAAGAAGAAGAAATAATTTAATCGCTAGAAACACCGCAAGATTACGCTTAAATAAACTTTTGAAATTTGCACGATACCTATATCGATTATGTATATTTTCATCACGAACGTGATCCTCCCTATAGAGGGCGACAGCGGGAACGATGCTGCAGTAGCAGTATTCGGTAGATTTGCATTGAAACGGACCAAGGAAGCGAAATATGCTTTCACTGAAATTTTAAGTTATTCCCTATCTGGTTCCTCCGCGAAATGGTAGTTTTCATGCATCCAAGTTTTTTTGAAAACCAAATTGTAATCTAGAATAGGCTGGGAACACACAAGAAAACGCAACGTGTACCAGGAAAAGCTGATCGTGAATGTTTGTTCGTCCAACGGGGGTGATTCACTATACATTATGAAATCTGCAACGAATTTTGCTTTTTTTCGAAATCTGAACAACTCAGTGGAAAAAATTCGACTTCGATGAAGTTATCAAAAGTGTCTCCCGCGTTCTCAAATTTTCCACCAAAGGATTGAATATGTAAAAATTACAAGCAAAGCTTTTCCTTCGTTCGCAGTATTTGACCCAATATCAATACACGGTGTAAGTGTATGGACCCAGCGACACCATCGTTGCCATCTTCTGTACAATTTCTTTCCAATGACTTCAATTACGTCAGGCGGATTTGGTCTCCTCCTTTTTTAAGGCCTTGTGAGTTCATGTTTAAGAAGACACTGAAAGTATTCCCTGCTTGTAGTAACAGGGATAGAAATTTGTGGGCTGGTAATCCGCTAATTTTGAAATTGTGCTGCTACCTAAAAGTTAATAAAGTCTCCGACTGGAATATAAGCGCGCTCTTCGATAATGGTATCGGGAGAATGCGCGCTTTTCCTAATTCGAATGAGAATTTCAACGATATAAGCTGCACATTGTGGGCCTAAAACGAAATGAAACTGTGGAAATTTGTAGACTTGTGAATATTTCACCGTCTCATCATCATCGTCATCGACGGCATACGGTTGGGTCACAGGGCCTGCCAGGAGGTCAGATGTGCTTCGACTGAGCCGTTACGAGCATCTCATTAGATGAACCATATCGCGGTCAGTAACATATTTGGGAATTGCCATCTGAATGTGCGTAATAGAAAGGGGTGTTGACATCAGTCTGAAATAGCCCATCATCTGCCTGACAGTTACCTTTGTTTGCGTGTCGCAAGAAAACGGAGCGTCGGCGCTACAAATTTAATACGGGTCATCTCCGGAATCCGGCTGCCCACTGCTCAAGTAACATAAACTTTACCTAACGCGCTAGATAATATTGATGAGCTAGCGAAAGTAACCCTTGAAGGTTACAAGATCCAGCTGATTGCAAAAACATGAAGACGGATTGACGAACATAATGGGCTGTGCGCTCTGTTAATGACCGCGAATGGAGGCGAGCCTGATTCGCTAAGCTCCGTTACAATGTTGGCAAGCGAATGACTTCTCTATCGTATACCGCATTACAGAAAAGCTGGCTTCATAACCTTGTGAAGGGCGTTATCGAGGGCTTTTCATTCAGGATGATGAGCAGTGAAAGTAGTTGAAGAAGCACTTCAAAATGGTTCTGAATTAGACAGCATACGATGAAGTTGCTTCTCATGTGGATGGTGTAGCCACCAAGCGTAACGCGTAAGAAGCGGAGTAATGGCACTGGTTTTGGTTATTTCCCTACGGAACTCTTCCATTCATCCAGTGCTAGGAATCTGAGATCTTTCTGGGTGACTGAAATAAAAGATGGATGGAAAGATTTCATTCGTTTTAAGTGCGACAATTGGAGGGTTATTTGCATGTTTCTTGGCGTAGCAGAGATATTATCTAAGTTCAAGAAGCATCTCGAAAACTGGGTCGACAGAGAGGCTGGTTCCCACTCTTGATCTAACTAAATCGACCATATTGACATCCTGTGGAAACTTTCTTGTTCTCCTAATCGATTCATTCAATAGTGTGGGCACGGGGTATATCTAGAATGCGTACGTAGGGGGGAATTCTCGATTAACTAACGAATTGTCACGTGTTGCAAATGCAAATCTTCGAGAAATTTGAAGTTGGAAGCGGAGTCCCCCAGGGTTTTATCCTGTCATTCAAACCTTTTCTTCTCTTTCTTGGTGATGTTCTTTATATTGCCTTGACTGGAAGGCGTGGCCGGATTCAATGGATTATGTTATATTTCTTCAGAAACCTCGACTAGGCTGATGGCCTATACTTGCCTCGCACCAAATCATAGATCTTGGTCAAATGGCTTAACATTTTGATAAAACCAATGTCCTCACTCTGTCTGGTCACCGCTGTCATCCTATTTGCAATAAGTAGAATATCGAGGGCGTTAATTCATATCTTTGAAGCGTTATTCCTGCTTAGGCGTTTAACGTATTAACAGCACTAAATCTGCTCTGACCACAACCACCAGCTCCAAGCAATCTTCAATTCATATCTGCGTCGTGTAGTCGGGGTATTCTGGCCTATGATAATAACTAACGAAGAATTTGGTCGGTATATGGGGCAGATACCCGTGGACGTATTGATTTGGGAGCAGAGGTAGCAGTGGGTAGGTACCACGCTAATGGTAGATAGGTAATGCCATGCAATACTACCCAGTATCGAAAAATGCTGAAGTCCGGGTCCCCCCAGCACTACCTGGTGTATAACAATGGAGGACGAGTACAATCTTCTCAGGAAGTCGTAAGGGAACTTGAAGCGCAGTGGCGCTGTGTGTTTAACGTGCTACGACCTACATGATGTGAACTATGGCAATCACACTTCGTAAACAGTTTTCTCACTCTTTAGGTTCAACAAGCTCATAATTGTAATTGAACCTTATTGTATATAATGACTTAATTGCTTTTATACTACGAATAATTAATTATTATAAACAAGTCGAAATACCCGAAGTTTGGCGCTTCAGGTCTGTGTTCATTTTATGAGAGGAACTCTTTGCAGGTTAACCCACTCCCCCATAGCTAAATTAAATATCGCTGACGATCTACAGATCTTAGAGAGCAACGAATTTACGTGAAATGCAAAATTTTCACAAAGTTATAGAGCTAGATTGCATTACCAGCATTATGTCCTACCTTATCGCCTAAACTCTGTATTTCTAGGATAAACTTAAGGGGGATTTTGGGGTAAATTCTTAAAATATGGTAATATGCAATTATTAACCGTATTCGACTAGATATTGGAATGGGATGTATTTTGAAGCCTAGAGCCTAGACTTTCTGCACTTTTTGAGCCGCCCATTTTGGGTTTTCTTAAAATGCAGCAAATTCTCCCAAAATTGAAAAGTTTGAACTGCTGTAACTGCTCTTATGCGTGATACTGCTCTCTATCCTGTTGCAAAATTTGATGACTCCTAGGATAAAATGAAGGGGGTCCCTCAGTCAATTTCAAAAAGTTAGTAATCTACTATTAGTAAGTTTATTTGAGCAAAAATTACGATGGGGCATGTTTTGAGGCGAAAAGTGAAAAGTGCCTGTGGCAGACAGACAGTGAATCGATTTTAACCGGGTTTTGCTTTTTAGCTTTATACATAAACGAAAAAATGTACATAGGAAGTTTCTCAGACAAAATGAACAAAAACCTTTATACCCGAAGCGTCTGGTTTCCGACTTGTTTTATAAATTGATTCTGTTCGGATATTTAAATTTTAATACAGTACTTATAAATGTCAACACATACAAATACAAAATCAAACGAAAAAGATTTTAAAAAAGTGCTAGTGTGGCAAGCTCTTTAAGACGTCCGCCTCGTTTGGTAGTAGGTCTGTATAATTTCTGGGAAGATGAACACTGTCTTACTCGACATTTTCCTAAATATACTCTCAACAGGATAAGGACCCATTCAGACGAAGTTCGCTAGCTTATCCGCCAATGCCAAGCATTAAAAAAGATAAAATGGAAGAAAGGTCAATGAATGTAAAATGGGAAGGACAAGTCGAAATCTGTTGCCCCAACGATGTCACACCCGACTCAAGTGACACCTTATCGTATTGCAATCAACCTGCCATCAAAGAAGAGAGTGCGGAAAAAAGATGCGGATACTCTGGGAAATCAGCAGCCGCCTAAGAGCAAAAACGTGATACGGAAAACGAAACGAAAAGCGCCGGAGAGAAAGCCGGTCCTAAAGTGCGAGCTCCGACAATCAAATCGGCAAAATCCAAGGAGAATGAAAACGGTGGTTGGAGGCGAAGAAAAAGTCAAAAATACGAATTCGCCTAGAAGCAATTGTGATCGCTAGGAAGGGAAATTTTTCCTACGCGGATACTGAAAAAGGTCAAAGCCAACCTTGACCCAATAGATCTAGGCGGAAATGTCAGCAAGATTCGAAGGACCAAAATCCAGCGTGGGAAACACTGATGGTTTCCTAACTAAAGTTAATAACTCACTTGGGGAGAATATCACAGTGCGGACCCAACAATATGAGGTCTATACACAGTGAAAGGATCTCGATGAAGGAACATCCAAAGGAGAAATCTGCACTGCCTTGATGGAACAGTTCAAGTTGGAGGAACTTACCGAGGAGTCCATTGTGAGTTTGCGGAAAGCCTATGGGAATACTCAAACGACCACATTGCGATTACCAGTGGACGCAGCGCAGAAGTTATTGGCGGTCGGGAAGGTTCATGTCGGATGGGTGGTTTGCCATCTGGGAGAGCAGATTTCACTAAAGAGGTGCTTCAAGTGCATCGGGTTTGGACACTTCGTGAAGGTGTGGGGAGAACGGCCATATTGCCAAAGAGTGCAATAGGGACCTCAAATGCTTACTGTGCGTATTCCCGGAAGTGCTAAATACCCGGAATTTAAGAAGGCGCTAACTACAATGAAGAAATGAGGTTTGTTCAAATAAACCTCAATCATTGCAGGACCGTTTAGGATTTACTCGAGCAGACCACCTACGAATCCGAGGCGGAAATTGCCACCATTAGGGAACCCTATAGAAACCATCACGGCGGCGTATGAGTTACAAATTCGACTGGTGGAGCGGCAATATGGACATGCGGTCGACAAGTCATTCAATGTTCTGGGAGTCAGGTAGCCAGCAGCTTTGTATGGGCGAAAATAACCGAGGTATATATGTACAGCTGTTATGCCCCATCATGTCTGACACTGTCCGAATTCGTCTTGTTCTCGACGTAAGGTGTCGTGGTCCAAGGGTGATTGCTGGTGAGTGGGGTAGCAGAGGGACAAATGCAAGGGGCCGCAGTCTATTAGACGCTTTTGCACAGTTAGATATAATTCTGGTCAACAAAGTTTGTGTAATACTTTTCGTAAAGGGGGGTATGCCTCAATCGTAGACCTAACCTGGTATGTCCTGGTACGATAGCAAGGACTATACCTACAACGATCACCATCCAAAGGAGATTGCCTGGTGGGGCTATAGGTGAAGTCACCGGGAAGAGGACCATCATGCCCGAAACCGAGAAAAATGTCAGGTTGATTTGCTAAAGCTCTGGATGAGCAGACTATTGCTGGTGTGGCTAGATCAATCTAATAAAGCAGGTGCCCATGTGGCCCAATTCATCGCCAAGACAGCTGCTCAGAGGGCGGTGGGCAGAATTGACAAGTGCAAAAAGAGCGCGCCCGAAAAACCCTCAAGCTCTCCATCCAGCGGAGCAAGAAGGAATGTTTTAAGGAGCTGTGTTCGGAAGCGGACATAAACCCACTGCCCACGGGAGACTACAGAATCATAATGGGGCGATTCAGAGGCCGTTCATCTCCGCAGATCGCGTACCCTTGACTCTTGTTAAAATTTATCCAGGAGTTATCCTGCCAGCAAGAGGATGGCAGTGCTTCCACGCTGACGTTGACGCTGACGGCAATGCCGCTAGTCACCAGTGATGTGCTGCCGGAGATCTGCGTAAACCGATTTTAATAAGGCTTTGTTTTACACGAAACCCGATTAGTATATTACAAAATGCTAACAAGCCATCTTTGCTGCTCTTTTCGCTTAATACAGAAACTTGAGACTAAATCTCAAATGAATGAGCTTCTGAGATTAAATTTTTGTTAAGAAAATATGATTTTTATGAAACACATCTCCATGAAAATAAAAAAGTGCTTGAACTCGATGAAGTCTGTAAATAGAGAGGATAATGGAAACAACAAATCGAAGCAAATCGCTGTTGGTTCGAGGAAAAGATCGACGCCTCATATGTTATTCATACAAAGTTAACCATCGATTTTATGGTTTTGAAATTCACTTCAAATTATGGGCGATGGGCGTTACAAATGACAAGGCTAGTCTACACCTAGATCCGCATTCCTTACTCTCCAATTTTGTGCCTATTCTAAGCCACAATTCATCACATATGCTACTCAATTGAACTGAAGAGATTATAAATGATGATTTAACTTTGCCTTCCGTATCTACCTAGAAAATTAGTTGCGATAAAATATGCTTCATTGTCTAATGGAGCCCTCGCTAGCGCAACTTCACCCTTTCTAGTCGCCGAATTAATTGGGGATTACTTTAAAATATCCCCTCCCGACTCCAATGAATTGCAATCCCAGTTTCGCTAGAAACTTAGAGTTGATTCCCTCCGGCGGCAAATTCTAATTAGTGTTAATTGTCACGTTTACCCTTCGGGAGAAAAAGTTCCGCCGGATTGAATTTATATGATAGCAAATTTCAGAGACACACTCCAGGAGCACACTAAAACAAACCACTACATGACCACAGCCGCCAACAAAATGAACCGAGTCCTTAAAATCTAGCATCTCTCGACTCCTTTGAATCCAAACTTGCAAGTTGCGAAGTAAAAGAAGGATTATCTAAGTCCTTCTCCTGTTCTTCCTTACTTACTTTCTTTCGGGCTTTCCTTAGGACTTTTTCCGGGTAATATTTTCCTTTGTTTGTCTGTGTCTGTTGTCGAATTCTTGACCAGAGCTCGGGAAGAATAAGTCTTCGATTTAAGTCATACCAAGTTACGATAAGTAGCCAGCAAGAAGATGAATAGCACATTCTACCGCGCCCGCTCCCCTGAGTCACAGCCTTCGTGTTCTCATCTTGCCCTTGACAAACTTTAGCTTAAATTATCTCTTTTGCACTCACTTTACTTCGCTCACGGTACGCAAAAGTTTTTCTGAGTGTCTTTCGTAATTGTTCCAACTTTATCAAAACTTTTTGTTTTTGGGACTTAATGTAGGAAGGCCTCACCCCCTCCCACCACTTCTATTGTTTTCCGTTGATGCTCCCTCTTACAATTGCCAGGCACGGGGCGTTTAGAGGCAAGGATTCTTAGCTCCCCGTCGGTGGCTCGGCTCTCATTAGGCAGCTTGATCTGCTTCGACTCTGCGCTTATGATAGATTTCTGGGTTAAATGAGTTGAGGTATTGTAACAACACTTAACAGAAGTTGTGTGTTCCCCATTGTTGTTGACTATGTTTTGGAATTGAGCGTCGAAATAATTATCGGGCACGAGTCGGAAGGAAATGGTGGTGAGACGGAAATGATGGAACCATTTTTTTGTAATTAGATGGAAATGAAGTTGACTGAACTGAATTACACCCGAAAAGAATTCAAATTTTTCAAAATTCATTTTGCAAAAAGTAGCAAACTCTCTAATTAGCAGAACAGATTACAAGCTCCAGAATCATGATAATACATTTGCAAACAATATTTATTTTTTTTTCAAAATCAACCAACTTGTTGTCCGGTGTTATATAACTAAAACGACTAATCTTAATCGCTGCTCTAGAGTAAAATTCCTTTTAAGTTCCGAAGAATAGACGAATCAATACTAAATACGGCCTAAATTATCTGAACGTACCGTTACTTCAGTATAAACCCAAAAGTTATCATTAAGTGAATGAATGAAATGAACGAAAATTAAAAGAACATCACAATAATGCTGGGAGAGTATGATTTTCGTTCTTAGTGACACTTTGATCATAAAGGACGATCTGAATGGCAAAAGAGGCCTTGGCAACTCTTCGTTAGGCGCATGATGAGGGGTCACAGACCTTGGGAATAGCAAAAATAACTGTGAGAAGCTTATAGATTTACGCAAACTCCATCGTCTAGTTATTGCCAGCTCATGTTGAAGCACAGAGTTTGCCATAAGACAAGCTTGGCCACCACTGAAAGTGATGAGCGCTGGATTTAACAGTTGTCTTCTAAATGGGCATAACGAAAGAATACTGAGATCTGCTTCGCAACAGACCAACGTTTGATGGTCGGTTTTTTTCTTGCATCTCGCATTTGCGTCTCTTTTGGGAAGCGCAGAGTTTCAGTCTGGTAAATTTTGATCCTGTTGTGGTTTACACTATATGATTCTCATTTACCCCTTGACGGGGTATAGCGCGCCAACCACGCCATCGTTCGCGGTTACTTGAAATGCCTTTCAACTCCCTTTACGACTTCTCCACGTATTTCTCTTCTGAATTTTGGAAAAGTAGGTCGAATTATCGACCCTCGTTAATGTGTGGCCTCTCCACTGCTACTTCCGTCTTCCGATCATAGTGCGTGCGAGTGGCAAGTCTGTGCGCCAGCCAAGTTGCTCGTTTGAGATTGTGTGAGGCTAGTGTACTGCGATATATAAAACAATAGAACTTAACTTGCTCTTGGTGTTGAGATAACTCCACTTCAAGAGAATCTAGCACTGTGTCATGCAAAACCCAGTTCCATGCCACAGTCGGCAGAAACTACGCTTCCTAGAAATACAAAATAATCGACACCTTCGATCCTCTACCTATTAAAATGCAAATAGGGAGAGTGCGATGATCCGTCAAATGGAGAACTCTGGTTTTGTTGGTATTTATCTTCAGTCCAAATCTACTTGCCTCGCTTTCCAAACTCAGAGCCATTTGGCCAAGATCCAAGACCCCATGAGAGAAACAGATGGCATCAGCATAACCGAGGTGTTTCAACAAAGATGCCATAGTCCATTGAATTCATCCACGTCCTCTGGACAAGGCAACATTAAGAAGGGCATCGACATCAAGCAAAAATAAAACTAAGAAATCTTCCGGGATTTTACCTCGGTGCAGCATATGGCCAGCATATGCGCCATTATATGTCCCTTTAGTAATGGTAATTCGTTTCTCGAGACTGCCCCTCTTGCATAGAGTGCTGCTTCAGAAATACTCTTTGCTCGCTGTAGAAAGCTTATTCGAAATCGATGAAGACCAGATCTAAATTCCGTGCACTGTTCCAAAATGACCCGTAGGGTGTTGATTTATATTTCTTATTACATATTGTCCTCAGAGGGAGGAGCCAGTGAATGGCTTATTATACGCTTAAAGCTGGAGAGGGAAATAGAGTCAAAGGACCTAAGCTGTAGGTCATTGTAGGACCGGCATAGCCCCGGGATCGGAGGGTGGAAGCAAATCTCGAGCTCCGCGAAGGGTACATAAAAAATGTCCGCACAACGTGTGTTATGAGACGAGGCGATACGGAAAGTAATATGCGAGCTGACGGAGCAGTCCATCAGACAGTTGCAGAGTTTGAAAAGAGTACACATATCAAAGAAGATACGGTTTTGCTGTAGGGAGGGGAGATTGAGGGTGCGGAGTCGTGACGGATAATCAACCCGTGGAAGGTTCTTTTTGTAAAAGAGGTTCCGGGTGAATTTGCGTTGTATAGCTTGAAGAGCGCGGCAGTCACGCACAGGAAGAGTATCGGGCCTAGTATAGAGCCTTGGGGAACACCAGAGGAAGGAGATAAGGAACGAGATGAGTAACCATGAAAAGGAACTTTGCTGGAACGGTATGAGAGATAGGAGGAAAGCCAGGAGATGACTGAGGGAGGGAAGTCTAGTAATGAAAGTTTGGAGAGGAGAATGTTATGGTCAACGGTATTAAAGGCAATGGAGAAATCGGAATAAATAGCATGTACCTCCTGTCGTGAATTCAAGCATTTAGCAACAAAGTTGGTAAAGACCAGAGGGTTTGTAGGCGTTGATCTATGTTTCACGAAACCATGCTGCTTTTTGACAATGAGGTGACCGAAGTGCGCGGTCAACCAGTCGTTGACGTATCTTTCCAGGATTTTGGAGCAAGAGGAAAGAAGAGAAATGGGGTGGTAGTCACAGCAAGGGAAGGGTCTCCCTTCTTAAGGATAGGGATGATAAGGGCCTCTTTCCAGAGACGGGGAAAGTAGTATTCATCTAGACTTTTGTTGTAGATTATACTTAGGGGGCGGGAAATGTGTTTTCTACAGTTAAGGAGGAAGAGATTAGGAAGCCCATCGGGGCCAGGTCCGCCATTGGGGTCAAGATTACCAATGAGGAATTCAACCAAGGAAGGCCTAAGGAGAGGGATGGCTAGAGATTCGGAGGAGTTTGTAGTTATGAAAGGTGTAGAGGGTGGAGGGCTCGAGAGAGAAAACATTGAAGATAAGTAGGGGCAGAGAGGGGGGGGAGTGTTGTGGGGGGAGTTGGCACTGGAGTCAGCGAAACTGATAGAAGAAGGGAGAGATTGAGTTACATTACGAGAATAGCGAGCATGAGACCAAAACGGTTTTAAGTTACCGCGGGCAAGGGCGGCCTCAAAGCTCAATAAGTACCTTTTGCGCGCTTTTATGACCATTGACTTCACCGTAGAGCTAATAGCCTTAAAGGGACCAAGGTCGCTGTCATTCTCAGAAGCCCGACACTTCTTCCGCAGTGTATGTTTCAATCGAATGTTAATAAGAACTTCCGTTGTGAATCAAGTTAGGTACGAACGTAGGCAGGGAGGGGAAGAAGGAGCATACCAGGAGAGGAGATCGGACAGGATATTGTAAAAGGTGTTTAGAGTTTGATCACACGATGAGTTGCTTAATATATGTACTCAGTTGAAAGACGCTAAAGCTGAGTTCAGACCGTCAAAATTGGCTTTGCGGAACTTGAACTCAGTGTATTTACGCTTGGTTTTGGGTTTTGAACAAGGGAGCTCCGCTTCAAATTCAACCTCACTGGGTGGTGAGTGCCCGTTTTGACATACGGGGATGTGCAAGGAAATAAAGAGAGGTGGCGCTCGGGGAGGTTGGAAAGGAAGAGATCGTGGTGCGGCTCAAGAAGTTTTTGGTGGTATTGAAATTCAGGGCAGAGCAAATGTTCATAAAGGAAGAAAGTGGGAGGGAAGAATGGGAGAGTTCTTCATACAGGTGAGAAGGGCTAGCACAGGGGACATATACACAAGATACAATGAACGGGAGGAAGTTGGGCGAGGAGACACGAAGAGCAACACAATCTAAAGGAAAGCCAGAGGAGGAGAAGACGAGTTCGACTAGGGAGTGTATATTTTATTGCAATTAGGACCCCACCGCCGGTGGACTTACGAGAAGCATCCCGGTCTCTGTCACAGCGGAAAGTGGAGTACCCTTCGGGGAGCTCGGAGTTTAATATGGCATCGTTCAGCCAGGTTTCGGAGATACAGATGACATGGTGTTGCTGAGCCAGCGCGGATAAATTAAAGGCCCCCAGGTTGGTTATTAAAACCCTAACGTTCTGATAAAACAGACGGACAGTAAACATGGATCCAGTTATATAGCTCGGGGAGGCAGGCGAGTTACACTGAAATTTACCTGCGAATTGGAGCGCTTGTATCGCTTGATGAATACAACTTCAAGCCAGATAGAAGGGTTGCCGAGGACGTCAAGTTCGTGTGGATAAGTAACCTTGAAAGAGAAAGTAAACCAGCCAGAAGTTGTGAACGCTAGCCTAGAGATAAAGAGCTGTTTAGGTGGGGACACCACCTTTGGCTTGGGGCCACTGGTGTGGATGGAATCTGAAAACAAATCACAATTGTGCACCAAAACGAAATCAAGCTATCAAAATGCATTCCGGATAACATGAGTCATAACTTTGGGAAGTTTGAAAGAAATGCAAGTTGCAGAAGGTGAAACCTTTACATTATATATGAATTTCGTGCAATCTAAAACATGTATGACGTCATCATAACATATCAATTCGCCAATATCACAACAAAGTGAACTCGTATGAATGAGGGGTCGCAGCGGTATTTAATATACGTACTGTATATGTACATGAGTATGTTTTTCTGCACGAAGTAAATCGGAAATATGTGTACGAGCAGCTTATATGTGTGCATACGTAACCGTCCGGATATCTGAGTGGTTAGAGCACGAGGTTGTTATACGGAATGTTACGGTTCAAATCTCATTGGTGGCAGTGGGATTAGTATCGTAATTTGACGTCGAATACCAGTCGACTCAGGCGTGACTACTTGAGTTAAATCAGAGCAATTATCTCGGGCGAATGCAATGCTGACCACATTGCTCCCTATAGGGTACTGCAATCCTGTAGTGTACCGTTACGGCCTTGAATGAAATGCTCTAACACACGTCAAGGTCTGATTCACTAGGGATTGTTGCGCCAACGATTATTATATTATTATTATACATAAGTAGATGCGTTGGACAGGGACCGGTTTCCTGGAGAAGAGCCACTACACCGTATATTATAGTGGCCATGAAGTAAACCATGTGCTGGGAGTAGGTTTCTTAGTCAGTCAAAAAATGAAACCTGCTGTTATCAGCTTTGAAAACAGAAGCGAACGGCTATGCATTCTGCGCTTGCGAGGCAAGTTTAGAAATATAAGCCTCTTTAAAGTTCACGCCCCTACAGAGGATACCTTCTACGACGCAGTAGAAGGAACCCTCGAAGCCTGTCCCAGATATGATATGAAAGTCGTACTCGGGGATTTTAACAGCCAAGTAGGGAAGGAGCCCGTATTCAGGCGATACGTTGGCTCCCATAGCTTACACCAAAATACAAAGGATAACGGACTGCGGATTATTCAATTAGCACGTCATACGTCACACGAAATCGTTGTTAGGAGTACCTGATTTGTGGGGAATGCGGTTCACAAACATACGTGGGCCTCTCAACACGGGACCACTTTCAACCAAATTGACCATGTGTTGATCCAACGCCGCCACCTCTCAGCCTTGATGAATGTCAGAACATATAGGGGCGCCAATATAGACTTGGATTACAATCTCGTTGGCATGGCGCTCCGAGCTCGAATAACAACACCACTCAGAATCCCCTCTGACAATCAGGTGAGAGTTAACACTGAAACCATCCACAACACAGCCCTCCGCGACACCTATAAGAGGGAAATGAATGCCGCAATAACCGCAGTCAACAGAGGACCTGAAGATGAAGCATCAACATATGATCTTCACAACCACCTGAAGAATGTTATCATTGATACGGCCACAAATATACTTGGCACCAGCCGCAAAAAGAGTCGGAACGGCTGGTTTGACGATGAATGTAAGCTAGCTACGGAACGGAAGAATGCCGCATACCGAGTAATGTTGCATTATCAAAGAACGCGGGCACGTGCTGAGACTTATCACGAGCTCCGTCGAGCGGAGAAGCCACTTCACAGACGGAAAAAGGAAGCCTGGGAGAGTACAGGGAGCAACCGCACCAGGCGCGCAAGTTTAACCAACAAATCAGCAGGATGAAGCTTTATACACCTCGATGCTCATCCTGCCGAGACAAAGAGGGAAATCTGGTTTCCGACAGAATGGGCATATTGGAGCGATGGGTACTTTGATGAACTACTGAACAACCAGAACATCGGCGAGTTAGAGGACCCGTCAACTGAAGACGACGGACAAATACTGCCACCACCAAGTTTAGGAGAAACAGTCCGTGCAATTCATCGGCTAAAAAATCATAAGTCGCCAGGAGATGATGGAATTACAGCCGAATTAGTTAAATATGGAGGAGACCAATTAGACCAGGTGATTCATAAACTTGTGCTCAAGGTATAGGACAGCGAATGAATGCCTGACGATTGGCATTATCTGTCTCATACATAGGGAGATATCACACAGTGCAGCAATTATAGAGGTATCACGTTGCTGAGTACCATCTGCAAGATATTCTCTTGCGGCTTTACGGTTTCTTACCAGGGCAGAGGCAAATCGTGAGACGCTGCCTCACCTCTGCCCTGGGAGCAGCGTGACCGTAGCGGCTCGCAGATGTTGAGTGCTCCTTTATATAATTCGTAGAACACGACATAACTACGAATTATATTGAGCGCAAATTCAGCGTCTGCCGATTTGCCTCTGCCTTGGTAAGAACCCGTAAAGCCGTCATCGCTTGACATTTTTGAGGCAATGTTTGTTTATTTGTTTTTTATCTACGTCTCTGATATGTACGTATATCATCTAGTTTGAAAAAAAAATGAAGGAATATTTTGGTTGTTGGAAATGGAATGGAAAAATATGCGTAGAAAGTTTGTTACTTAAGATGAACACAAAACCTTTACAGCCGAAGCACCAGCTTCCGGTATTAAGACTTGTTTGGCTATAAAAAGGCAAGTTTTTATCGAAAAGCAAATCAAACTATTAAATACTACACTTTTATGCACTGAATAAGACTGCCAGGTTTCAAAAAGATCGGTTCAGTAGTAGCAGTAGTTTTTGAGTAATTTTGGTCATCGGCTTCGAAAATGTCATTTAGTCTTCTCCCTGTAATAAGCTCATAGCCCGGAGCTTTATTAGGAGGTGTACTGGATAATGGCCCACTTTTCTGGTTGGGGTTAAACATGTAGACACCTGTATATCTAGAGGCTAGAGGGTACTTTCTAGATGCTTCGCGAAGAGATCTGCCTTATCCTGTGCAGAACGAACCCATTGACCGTTTTTCTGTTTAATTGGTGGAATTTGTTGTCTGAGTCTTTTTAAATCTTTCGCGGCATTCCACAGAGAGTAGCCTGTGTCTGTTGTTGTAAAATTTAAGATATATTTGCTGAAGCACTCGCTTCTATATTTGTTAATTAACGCCTTTAGTTTGTTTTCCAGAAAGGTTAGAGTTTTTTCCTTCCCGTTGTACAGTATATGGCATAGTTTTCGAGATCTACATTTCCCTGCAGTTAATTCGTTTACTTCTGCAGTCTTCAATCTATGATGAGTAGGGATGGCTTTCCAAGCCGCCTCTTGTATCTTCATTGTTAACAGATCGTTCGATTTGGTCAAACTTTTCGTTGACCAGCATCATCACAGGCGAGTGATCGGACATTGCGTTTTCATTATTAACAACATTGATATATTCTCGTGAGAAGGGTGAAGATTGCACCTTTGTGCGCTTCCTGCTTCAAATAATGCTCTGATTCTGAATGTTGTTAACCTAGATCCCTAGAAGCCATTTTTCTCGTTAAAGTCTCCTCCTAAAAGGAAGAAGCTTCCGATGAACTGGAAGAGTCGAGCGAAATCTTTTTTTTCCAACCCCGGATTCGGGCGGATATTATATTTAAGATGTCTTCACAACTTTATTAAATAGTTGCCCACCATCTCCTTTTCAACTTTCTGTTCTTCGTGGTGCCTGATATCCACCTTAACGAAGTTTCCCATCTGGCCCGTTGTCTGAGATGTATTGCATGATATGAGAAAAGGCTACGGATTTTAATGTTCGTGGGCGCCGCGAGGTGGCTTCCCGAGATGAGGCATATGTCTATCTTCTCAGTATTAAAAACGACTTCCAACTCTTTTAGGTGCTATTGCAGTCCATTTGTATTTTGCGTTATGATTTTCGGGAGATTTGGCGTTTAGTTGGTTTTACCGGGGTTAGCTCGTTGTTTTTCGGAAACAGTTACCTCTTAGCTTTTGCAATTCTTTCGCTACTTCACAGCCACAGACATTTTAATTATCCATGATCACCAGCACATTTCGCATAGCTTGGATTTCGATGGCAATACCTTTGTGTGTGATTGAAACCTTGGCGTCTTTTGCAATGGTGACAGGTCGCTGACTTTTCTCAGTCTTTCTATTTCCACTTTCATATTAAGGATAACTCTTAAATTGTGTATTTTGTTTGGGTCTTCACTATTGTCGAACGTAAGCATGAACAGTGGGAGTGCTCGCTTGCTGATTATTGTTTCTCTCTTTTCATTGGACTTTTTTTCCTTTTTCAATATATTCATAGCGGGATCCTAAATCCCTTGCCTTTTTGGTACGTTGGATGGAGCCCCCTAGCCATAACTTTGAGAGGCTTATTGTTTTTGTCTACCACTGGGTTTTTTTCATGTTTAGCTTTTTGAGAGGGCTCTGTAGTCATCTACATTTATAGTATGTACTTTCGAAAGATTGTTGTTTAGAGCAATTATTGAGTACTCGTTCCTCATAGCTGCCGACTGGAGGCTTTTCATTTTCCGGTGCTTATCGATTCCATTAATGTTAAGCAGCGGAGGAAGTTGAACTTTCAATTTTGTTAAATTTTTTGCCTTATCACTTTTCGCGGGGCATCGTCCAATGATTTCCGGTGACGAGTCTACCTTTCTTTTCTTGGATGCTCTTCTTGTTTGCAAGATCCAGTCAGTTTCTCTGGGCTGCGATGGCGTAAGGTCCTGTTGCTTGCGTTGATTTCAATCCATTGTATTGCGTCCATCTACCGTTTTATGTGCATAAATTATTTCGTCTTCTTGAGATATAATATTAAAAAGGAATGCTTTTGACACTATATAACATTTATCCATTTTCTTACATTTCCATTTTATACATTTTGTTCAATACCCCTTTACATTCACAAAATATTTCTTTTTTCACATTCTTGACATTCTTCCATATTAATCATTTATTATTTTAAAACAAAAAAAATCATCATTTCATTAAAAAGTATCGAAAATCCTACCACCTGTTACCTTTCCCTTAGTACTTTGTACCTGCGTGCGTGAATATTGTATTATATAAGCGGTCAAAAGAGAACATTGACTTTGATTTAAACCAGAACGGATTGACAATGCAAGTCGTTAGGTTGCTCCGAGTGGGACGACGAAAAATACCCACTTTAGCTTGATATTGACATTGAAAGTGTTGCATTTGCGAAGAAGCGGTAGCTTTGACATATTATCACTTGGTTAGTAATAGTGCGATTTCCACTAAACTTGGTAGGATCACGCTGGGGGAAGGGGGGTTCCGGCTCGGTGTGGAGGGTATTTCGAAGCCTTGGTACCATGTACTGAAAGCCTCTTGAATTTTTTTTCTTTAGTTTTTTTAGTTGAGTAGTTTCTGAAAATGGTTCCGTTCAAGAAATGGCTACTTTCGACCCCACCTTTCCAACAAATGTCAAAACTAAGAGCCAACTCGGAAAGCAATAATCGAGATCTTTCATTTGATGCCCCAAGTGACTATATTTGGTGAAAAAACATGTACACACCGCTTTTCGACGTAAAAGGATGTAACCCATTGTATGCATGAGCGTTCACAGTTCCCACCTTTCCACCAAATTTGGTGTCAACCACTTTAACCGGCTCCGAGAAACATGCGTGTGACTGACAGCCAGGCAGATGGATAGGCAGTCAGACAGAAAATTGATTTTAATAAGGTTTTGTTTCACACAAAACCTTAAGGGGGTCATCCCGTGTGTCGGATCCGCGGAAACGAATTTTTTTTTTGTGGCATCAATTGTATCTAGATATAGTGTAGAAAATATGAGGGAAAGGATTTTTTGATATTCGGAGTCATTCGGAAATTATAGTGTTAAACACGTGATAAGTCACATGTCAGATTTATGTCGATCGCCATAATAAAGCGCCTATTTATCGGTCCGAATGACTTGGCTAAAAGGACAAGAATTGAAGCCAAAACTGTACATGTGTTTCTTGACGAAACCTAAGGTTAATGGACTAGGCATAGCAGATTAATGGTCAGCTAAGATTTTCTAGCTAAAAATCACATCCTACATTTTAAATGCGTTTTTCTCGAAATCTATCCGACGAAATTCTTTGAAATTTTCACGACTTACTCAGAACATATTTCTACGATCCACAATTCGATATCCCCAAAAGCTGTTTGGCGTCCTGACCTACGCCATCGCTACATCTCATGCAGGGTCTGCCTCGTTTTATTTTTCTACCATAGATGTTGCCTTTATAGACTTTCCCGGTTGGATCATTCTTATCCATACTGATTAAGTGATCCGCCTGCCGTAACCTATTGAGCCGGATTTTATCCACAACCTGACGGTCATGGTATCGCTCGTAGATTTCGGCGATATGTAGGCTACAGAATCGTCCATCCTCATGTAGGGGGCCAAAAATTCTTCGGACGATTCTTCTCTCGAGCGGAACAGTTTTTGTAAGCTGAAATAGGCGCGGATTTCATCATCGTAGCTGTTATCGGTTGTGATTTTCGACCCTAGATAGGAGAAATTATCAACGGTCTCAAAGTTGTATTCTCCTATCTTTATTCTTCCCGTTTGACCAGTGCGGTTTGATGTTATTGGTTGGTATACTTTGCCTTGCCTTCGTTGATGTGCAGCCCAAGATCTCGCGCCGCCTGCTTGATCTGGATGAAGGCAGTTTGTTCGCCTCGGGTCGGGTTCTTCCCATGATGTCGGTATCGTCAGCATAGTCCAGTAATTGGGTGGAGTTGGATAGAATCGTACCTCTTGCATTTACCTCAGCATCACGGATCACTTTCTCGAGGGCCAGGTTAAAAGGAACGTATGATAGAGGATCCCCTTGACCATTGTTGATGTCGAATGGTCTTGAGAGTGATCCTGCTGTTTTTATCTGGCCTCGCACATTAGTCAGGGTCAGCCTAATCAGTCTTATCAATTTCGTCGGGATACTGAATTCTCTCATGGCCATGTACAGTTTTACCCTGGCTATGTTATCATAGGCGGCTTTAAAGTCGAGGAAGAGATGGTGCAACTGATGTCCATATTCCAACAGTGTTTCCATCGTTTGCCGCCCAGAGAAAATCTGATCTGTTGCTGATTTGCTTGGAGTGAAGCCTCTTTGGTATGGGCCAATGGCGTGTAGAGGTATCACGTTGCCATCTATAAGATATTCTCCGCTATCTTGGTAGGCCGGATAGCCCCACACGCTCAGAACATCATTGGCGCATCATTGGCCCATCTATATACAGGTCTTCACAAAAAAATTCTAAAAAAGTGAAAAAAATACGACCTTCACACGGGATGACCCCTTAAAACCGCAAGCGCCTAACGGTATTGGAAAAACTGACATAGACTTTTTTGGACACTGCAGCTAGAGGAAGGAAGGTGTAAACTGCCGTGCAAGCAAGGTGTGAACTGCGAACGCTGCGAAAGATTATAAGAATCAATCAGAATAATTCATGGTGAATCGAGCGCTTCTAAACTAGCACTGATAACAAGTGTAAATAACGCGAGTGGAAATTGTTGAAGTGAATTACTGTTCGTATTTTACGAAAAAAGAGCGTTAATTACAAACTTTCCATTCCTTTGTGCTTTGCATTCTTGATTCTCTAACGAACTGTGAACGACAAACAGCGGTTTTTATTAAGGTTTTGTGTGAAACAAAACCTTATTAGAATCGATTCGATGTCTATTTGTCAGTCTTATACGATGTATCTGGAAATGGCTGGACGGATTGTCACGAAAATTGGTGAGAGCATGTGGTCTGTTGTTCCCTTACAGTAAGTGGCGCCTGTTTGTGTTAAATCTAAGTGGGACATGTAAATTGAGGGTGCAACATTTTTTTCACCGAAAGAAGCCATGTTGGATATTAAATGAAAGGACTCGATTAGCACTTTTCGAAACTGGTTCCATACTTGATATCGGGTGAAACGCTGGAGAGTGATATCTCGAAATATGGCCCCCAAAAAGTGTTCTCAGAACCTATCCAACCGAAAAATCTTCAAAAATTTACAGTGGTGTATCTAAACGAAATCTAGGCCTCAAAATATATCCCGTTCCGATATCCGCACAAATAAAGTTAATAATAGTATACTAGCATATTTTAGAAATTTAGCCGGAAACCCCCTTAAGTTCATGCTAGAACTATAAAGAATGGCACTTGCATAAATGATAACATAAGGTATAACTTTGAAGAAAATCCAACTATTATTGATGAAGTTATAGAAGGTGAAACTTCTACATTTTGTATGAATTTCCTGCATTCCAAAACGTGTATGACGTCATCATAACATATCAATTCGTCAAAACCACAACAAAATGAGCTCATGTGAATGGGAGGTCGGAGGGAAACATTTCGTTTTAGTTTTTTAGCCATTTATATATCAATATCAGTTACTTTAGACAGATATATAAGCCGACTATCAAATACCTGGGGGTAATAATTGACACCAAATTGAGTTTTAGGGAACACCTAGAGTATGCTTGCCAAAAGGCAGCCAGTGGTGGATCGAAACATTGCCGGAGGTTGGTGCTAGCCGGAGTGGTGCGCTCCATCCTGCTCCACTCGTCGCCTGTATGGGCAAAGGCGCTTGCAAACTCTCAGAGATGGAAGCAGGTGAACTCGGTTTACCGGCGGATGGCTTTGAGGGCCCCCTGGCTGGGGCTGGAGAGACCGGGGGTGGTTTTTAGTGGGTGTGAATCCCAAACGCGCCCGCTGTAGTTCCGCCGTTCGGGCGGCGGACGTGTCTTTCTAAGATCTACGCACAAAAAAAAACTATCGGCGGTTACAAACTAAGAGTTATAATAGCCCAAATACAAGAGCATATCTCGGCGGTGAGCATAGCTCAGTGTTAGGTCGTCTGCCTCACGTACCCACGGCCACGACCAGAATCTTTGCCAATCAGTGCTTCTAAATACTTTTCCTAAAAAATAAATAAATTTGCGCAGCTTTGGAAAAGAGTCGCTTAATTTATCTTCTCCGTGGACTGGGCATTGTTGTTGCTGTTATTATGATATTATTACGTACAAGAGCTGCTACAGGTTACAATAGCTCCATAGAAAACCATATTCTAGCTACATACGGATAAAGGAAAGAAACTACCATTACTATTGAAGGAGGAAGAACATATTGAAGACATTCGAACATCGAAGTAGATACTCCCACAAGTGATAAGGAGGAGGTAACGAACCTGGATCCCTTTAAGCGAAGTGGTAAAATGCTACGTTCTCCACACAGGTCCGTGAAGACAAATGAACGACCAGGTATTGATTGTGGCAAAGGCTGTACAGGGCCCAGCAAAGAAGAAGCGGCGCACGCCAATGACGAGAGAATTGATGCAATCCTAGTAGTACTCAGGGTGGAAAATTGCCTGGAGGAGATGGGTAATACCCTGCACACGCTATACGAATTCATCGGGCCGAAGCATAACGTTCCTCGCCATATTAAAGTGCTTATTGAAAACCTTAAAGACACCTGGGAAAAAGCTGTGGGTGAGTTAGGTTAGACGAACCAATACTGAACGAATACAGGAGAGTTACAAACTCTTACGCTGACCCCATTGGGACTGGTACCTATTCCTACCAAAAGGGTAGAACGAGCCACTCAAACAACTCCAAAGTGGAAAGTTGTGGAGGGCGTAAAGAGGAGCAGAGAAAGAATGGAGGATACTTGTGTAAAGCTCCTAACACCAAAGAAAAGTTGAGGGTCCAAGGAATCAGTAACGAAGGAATTGCAACGTTTGGATCACAAATCGGCTCCACAAATGAAATCCTAGGAAATGTGAGCAAATGTTTAGACAACCGTGAAGCCAAGGGAGCAGGTAAAAAGAAGGAGCCTGACCTCTCTTATGCTGAAATTGTACGCAAGGTCAAGGGAGATCCGACACTAAGCGGTCTGGGAGACAATGCTACATGGATTAGAAGAACGCAGAAGAGAGAACTACTCCTGGAACTTCGGACGAACGGACGCTAAACTGCCAGAACTTTGGTTTGTAGTTTCTTACGTGAGGAAGTTACGGTAGTTAACCCACGAGATAACTGTGGAGTGGTAGGGACCTCGACGAGACCACTGCCACAATTTCGAGTGCCACAATTTCGAAGTCCAGACGGCAATGTCGACGCATTAAAAAATTTAGGGGAAGCATACGGTGTCATGCAAACGACAATCATTAGCTTGCCAGCTGCTTGGGCAAAATAATTTCTGGAACCTAGCAAAGTCAAGATTGGATGGGTTGTCTGTAGGATTCGTGAGAAAATATCTCCTGCTACGTATTTTAAAAGCGTAGAGTATGGCCACATAGCCAGATCTTGCGCAAGCAAGCACCATAGATCTTACCGGTGCAGGCGGTGTGGCAAAAAAAGACACCTGGAACGAAATTGAGAGAAAGACCCTGAATGCATGTTGTATAAAGATGCAGGTTTCGGTGATTCAGTAAGCGGAAAATACACGTTGTCTAGGAGGGAACCAAAAGCAAAGAGTAAATGAGACTTATTCAGATGAATCTCAAGTATTGTGAGACCGCACACGATATTTTGAGCCAATCAGTCCAAGAGCTCAATTTGGACGTGGCGATTATTAGAAAACCATACAAAGGAAAAGATAACGGGGTAAGGACCACTAACAAAAGTGTAAAGAGCGCAATTTGGAATACAGGACTACACCCGCTTGAAGAAATAACTGCAACGCCTGTAAAAGTGTTCGTAAGAGCTAAAATTAATAATGTTCATGTCTGCAGTTACTACTCTCCGCCTGGAATATGAGCAAATGTTACATGAACTGGTGTTAGACGCAAGTGTACGATCCCCAATTGTCGGGTGTGTGTCGGGGGATTTCAGGGCATGGTCTACTGACTGGGGAGGCAAGGTTTCTAACAACGGAGGGCTTATATTGCTGGAGGCTTTTTCTTGGCGGGACATTCTTCTTGCTAATATCGGAAGTACAGATAACTTCCGTAGAGGGAGGATAGGTTCAGTGGAGATAATGTTATACCTTCGTAAGCAGTGCGTTGATGAGGGACATTACCGGGCGAGTTAGTGAACACTACACGCATAGTGACTATCAAGCTGTATTGTTTAGTGTAATGGAGAACGGGAGAACGGAGGATCCGAAAGACATAAAGTCATGCCGGACGAAGCAGTGGAGTTCAAAAATGTTTGACGTGGAAATATTCACTGAGATATTTAGTGATAGCTCCACGCCAACCGGTACAAAGAGTGAAAAATCTGGACATATTGTCAGAAACATGGTCACGGCCTGTTATGCCTCTACGCCAAGGTGCAGAAATAACGCTTACAGATTATCGAAACATGGTGGAAAGAACTTAGACGAGTGCGTGCCATATGCCTGCAAGCGAGAAGAAACTATGAACGCGGAAATGATGAGCAGGAAATTGCATAGAGGAAGGCAAGGTACAAAATTAGTCCAAGAGAACTGCGGAAAACAATCCGTGAAAGTAAACGGAATTCCTTTAAAGAACTCTGCGAAGAGGCCAACATCAACCCGTGGGGAGGAACCTATAGAGCGCTAATGGCTAAGTTGAAAGAAAGCAGGACTCTGCAGATCAAGTGCCCAGTTTTATTGCGAATAATATTGACCACCCTATTCACACAGCAAAGCAAATGCACTATTGCGGTCGAAAGAGAGGATCCCAGAACGGATGTACCAAGTATAACAGAGAATGAGCTTACCAGTGCCTGCGAAAAGTTAGGAGCTAAAAACTACCAGAGCTGGACGGAATACCGAACGTGGCTTTGGAGGCGGCGATAAAAGCATAACCGGAGTGGTTCATTTCCACTTTTAATACGTGCTTGGAAGAGGGGACTTTTCTGACTCAGTGGAAAAGGCAAATGCTGGTGCTGCTATCAAAGAGTGGTAAACCACCTAGAGAGCCATCGTCGTATCGTCCCATTTATTTGCTCTACAATATAGGAAAGTTGCTGGAGCGTACTACATGCAACAGGCTACCTCCAATTGTAGAAAAAGCAGGGGGCATGTCCACATAACAATATGGTTTTCCGCGGGCCGATCAATTTTGGATGCTATCAACGCAGTAGTCAATCTGGCAGAGGAAGCAATTGCAGGTATAAGGTGGAAAGGTGGTTGCAAAAAATACTGTGCCATCATCACCCTCGATGTGATCCTCCTTAAACCAGCTGAATGTTCCCACATATATTCAGCTAATCATTACGAATTGTTTCGTGGATAGAAAGCTCCGCTATGAAACCGACGTAGGCTCAATTGAATATCTGGTAACCGGCGGAGTGCCTCAAGAATCAGTGCTCGGTCCACTACTCCGGAACGTGATGTACGACAATGTACTACGCATCAAACTTCCGCGACAAGCTACCCTTATCTGTTATGCAGACGACATCGCAATTGTTGTAGTGGACACCTGGAGGATGTTATCTGGGCATGGGAGACATTGGTTAGACTGATCAGGGATTAGTTGGTATCACATGGATTATATTTAGCTGAACACAAAACTGAGGTTGTACTGTTCAGCATCCTCTACGGATTCGTGTGGGGCAGCATATGGTAGTGTCCAAGCCTTTCATCAAATACCTCGGCGTTATGCTGGATCATCGATTGATCTTCAAGGGAATTTGAGATATGCGGGCGAAAAAACAACGAAAGTTGAAGCTGCGTTAACTGGCATGATGCCCAATATTGGAGGACCCAAACCACCGAGGAGGCTGCCCCTAGCCAAAGTCTGTTCATCCATTTTACTATACGCAGCACCCGTTTGGAAAAAAGTCCTTAATGTTCAGGGGTATAAGAGAAAATTATCTTGATTGTATCATTTGAGTGCGTTAAGAGTCGCTAGTGCATTCCGAACAACGTCAGACGAAGCAGGTTTCGTAGTCGCGGGAATGGTGCACATTGATATTTTGTTTGAGGAGATTCGAATACTTTACAATTGGAAAGCACGTAGTGACGATAATGTTGAAGACCGACGATGAGAATGTTGTGATAATTTTCATAAGAGGAGGTGGACGTACAGGCTGATTTCAAACGCAGTCATGGAGATGTCCACTATCACTTGACCCAATTTCTAACTGGACATGGTGGATACCGCAGGTATTTACATCGTTTTGGACATGGCGATTTCTCCTTCTGTCCTAAGTGTATAAACGAATACGAGGAGTCGCAGCATATATTTTTCGTACGTCTGAGATTTGCAAATGAGAGGGAACAGCTTCAACTCCTCTTGACAAGACCCTTACAAGTGGAAACGATCATTCCACAAATGCTCAAATCCCAAGAAGTGTGGAATGCAGTTAGTGGCACCATAACCTGTATTCAGGAGGACCTTCGAAGATTAGAGCGCTTCCAAAAAAGCAGCAGGGGCGAACAATTCTCACTGTAGGAGTAAGCTGATATGGCTTTAACCCGCCCCACGATGTAATGTCTCTAGATGTGGGTTAAAGTCCCACACTGTGGCTTTCGATAGTTTCCACCTCTAAAATAAAAGTAAGGTTTTGTGTTTTTATAAAAACGCAAGCGCCTAACATTGGAAAAACCGACGTAAACTTGTTTTGGACACTGCAGCCAGAGGAAGGAGATAAGGGCAATTTGTGATGTCGGCTTGTCAATTAATAGTGTTTTTAGCTTAGAAATGAATTTGAATGTAAAATTTCAGGCTTGTGCCATCGGAACAATGTGAGGAGCATATTTAACTGGGACATCGAGCGGCAAAGTTAATTATTTTAATTATTGTGCTCGTTGCAGGGTCCGACTGAAATTTTCCCGAGTTTGCGGTGAGCAGAGCGTATGCGGCATTTTAGGGTGCAGAGTCGCAGAGGAGGGCGATTGGCAAGAAAATTGATCGTCGTTGATGCAATCTGCAATCATCATTGTTTAATTCGGAATTCCTTCATGCGGTAACTATGCGACAACCTATCCTTTCTTCGACTGCTTGTCAGCAGAAAGGGGTTGCAATTTGGATATTGATGTGTATACGAATGACTTAGAACAATTTGCTTAATCCTTCAAGACGATGGTGTGGATCCGATCCCCCAAATACTCAAAAATAATCAACTCTTCATCGTTTTAATTAAGGAAGTAATATTTGGTGGGCACTTTCACGGGAGGAGGATCAGGTTGACTTTGAAAGAGAGGAGTGCGACATGCTTTACTAATTACAATATATATTATAGTTGCAATGACTTACTGAAAATGGAATATTCTTTAAATAATAACCAAGATGTACATCAAACAGAGGTGGGTGAGGTATAGGGAGGTTTTGTTCTGCTAATTTTAGTGCTTACTTACATTTAGGCTACCTATTAAATTATAAAGGAGCACTGGTGGTGGTGGCCGGTTGTAGGTTAATAGGAGACAACTTCCCGCAGCACGTATGCAGAATGCTACACAGACTGTGTGCGATTCCCATTATATCAACGGAAGCCGTGAAGGATTTAGGTAATATAGTAGCTGACAATATTATGGGAACTACAACCACCCGCTCAAGACGCCAATTTGTTCTGATTTCCCGAGCCAGTGGCTCATAGTTCAATTTCTCACCGACGTATTTCCATTCAATGTTGTTATCATGAAGGATAGCAACATCAATATTATACGCGAAGCACTGCACTGGTCGTTCTCGTTCATGATGGGTTTTTGTTTAACTCGGGTGGTGACAATGCCATCCTTAATAACACACGTACAGCCTTCCGACTTAGCAAAGAGCTCCTCAGCACAAAGCCATCTGTTCGACAACTGCCTGGCAAAGACAATTTACGTGTTTACCGTGCATTGCCTCCGACTTCCATGCATCGATCCGCTTTTGGCACAATTTCACCCCACTCAGAGGATTGAAAGATAGATTCGTCAAGTTAAAAGAAGTCAGTCCACAGTCTGCCTTACTTACTGTAAAAATAAGCCCGCAGCGAGTCGACTTGGTGATGATGTCAACCACGCCTCTACCTTTGATGTCACCAGGCAGGTTCATACGCCCCATGACAGAGTTTGGATGATGCATTGGGAATTTGAACATAGTAATCCGTATCGCCCGCTGGACGTTTCCCAGATCGGTTTTCGTCGATGACAATATTCCGAATGCGAAAACCAGTGCAGGGATCGATAATACATTCAATGTGCTTATTTGATTCTTCCCCAGAGATGTGATTTCAGCAACCTTCAGATCACCAACTTGAGCATGGGTTCCTTCCAGGATTTCTAAGTATTTGTCTGTCTCGATCATAGATTGGATGTGGATGCTAAGTCCGGCATGCGGTTCGTGATGATCTTTGAGGACGGCTTGGATTCGACACTTGTCTAATCCAAATTCCATCCGAATATCACGGCTTAACATGTCTATCATTCGCAGCAGACTTCTAAGGCGGACATCAATACCAACATACAGCTGGATGTCATCTAAGTACATCAAGTGTATCAGGTTTTGGCATCCTCAAATGTGCGCACTGATAAGGTGGTATGCCACCCTTCCATGACTATCGCCAAAAACTTTATTAGTTTCGGATCAATACGATACGGATGTAGGATGTCGATTAGCCAGGTATGCGGAGTGCTATCGAAAGCCTTAGCATAATCGATGTAGCCTCTAGTTGCTTGTCCTAAAACTACCGAGTCAATAATGAGTTGTTCTTTGCAACCCCTTGTTCCAACTCGGTAGCCCTTCTGCTCCTCGGACAGAATTTTGTTAGTCTCGAAGTGCGCATTAGCCTTTCCACTAATAATGGACATTATGAATTTGTAGAGGGTTTGTAAGGAAGTTATCGGTCTTGTGTCTGCGGTGTCCTGCACCGTGTCTTTCTCAGAGACAAGGTAGGGTGGAAATTACTCCGGCCGACTAATGACCTAATTTATGCTATATGCCAACCGAGTTTGTATAATGGTAAATGTCTTATACCACTAATTCGGCACCCGATCCAGACATGGGCTCCTCCAGTTCTGCAAGCGGTTGATGGCCGTCGAACTTCCTCATCGGTAACATCCGCAAAATTCATGCCAGGCGTATTGGCATGGCGGGTGACTTCGGCTCCAAAGTCCACCCCAATAATCTTTCGTTTTCGTCACCGAAAAACCGTACTGTCTGGACGCTCTGCTGGGATTCGTTGAGTGTTCTTCTTATTTTTATTTCATTATTTTTCATTTCCTTCACAAATTATTTATTCTTTTAATTTTTTGATGATTTATTTCCATCACTTCTTTTATTGATTTAATTTCATTATTATTTTTGGTTAATTAACTTTTATTACATTTGGGGACATCCTCCAAATTAATTGCCTGATGATTTGAAGGAAGGGAGTTAACTTCAGAGGCCGCGCCTCAATAAACATCCAAGGCAGAAGAAACAGGGATCGAGATTGTGATTAATCCTGGGTCTCGCTCCTCCATCGCGGCACTCGGATCCGGAGATTTACAGCTCCACGCGCGCGGTCGAGCCGTCGTTTATTTTCTATTTTCATTTTGAGGTTATAGTTAGCATATTAGTTTATTTCATTAGACTTGTTTGTATGATTACTTTTAAGATCCGGTGCGGACCCACGAATCGGTATAGACACGTGCATTTTGGAGAATGACACGTGAGGGATCGAAGCGCATGAAGGACGAAACTTCGACGTTCCTAATTGTGAGCAGTTGCGCAAGTAAGATC
Source organism: Hermetia illucens (assembly GCF_905115235.1). Lineage (NCBI taxonomy): Eukaryota > Metazoa > Arthropoda > Insecta > Diptera > Stratiomyidae > Hermetia > Hermetia illucens. The sequence continues at coordinate 79,134,276 of NC_051852.1, read as the reverse complement.
ACTTCTACTATTTTCTGTCGAACTTGCCACCATCACCATTCAATTCCCAATGAGCCAGTGCGCGCTTTATATTTTTTTAACGGTGGCTTGATTTTCAGGGCAGCAATTAGGGTGAGAAAATGGTGCGTGTTGTGAAAAATAGTTGATTTGCGTTTCTATTCCCACTATCGATTGCTTTTTCTGCTTCTCGTTTGCTTCTTCTGATATCTCGTTTAACAGGCTAGATTCATGCCCACTTTCAAAGACTGAAACCACCTGACCAAAACAACTCGCCATTTGCCTGGTCAAAACTATTCTTTTTTTAAGTGCCTCACCGCCATCGGATACCTAGTCGTCAACTGGCTAAGTGGTGTAAAATACTAACAGACAATTATGTTGCTGGAGTTTCGCAAAACGATACAGTCGTTATGGCCGGTGCCTTCCGTTGACCTTTACAGGATTCGCTGAATATTCCTGTGACATGTCTATATCTTCACCATTTTAAACATTTTTTCTATATGTACTAAAATTGCTGACTCCCATTTTCTCCATATACCTTGCAGTTTAGGTCCGGTATGTGGGCTGTCGAAATGTTTGAGGAGACTGTCCTAGATTGATTGAAGTGGTACCTTGCTTAAGAGTATTCACCTCAGCTTTGTGGTGGGCCACGAAAGAATCCTTTTTCTGACACTTTGACCTAAGGTATCTGCGTCAGTGAATCTCTACGCCTCCTTATTTATATAGATAGAGTGTCAACTGAAAATTAGGAAGAACCACCGCAGTAATTGCTTATGGAACGCCAATTCCTGATATAGTCAGTAGTGTTTTAACTTTATCCAGCCCTAATTAGCTGTTAAGGAGCTGAACGAGGCTCTTGATCTGGGGTCGATCATAGCATGGACTATAACCGTTTTATCGCCTTGACTATTAGCCTTCACTAATGATATTGCTAATAACCTGCTTGAGTACTTGTGGATTGGCATTTGTATCGTTTTTGTAATGCAGCAAAGTATGGTGAAATTTTTCACGAACTAGATAATGGGATTTGGTTGTAGATTTCATAGAGATACTTCGTAAACTGACGGCTTCCTTTAACAGTACGGTTTTTAAAGGTGCCACAAGTAAAATTGAATGATCCTCCTTGCAGTAGGAACGGTTTCACTAGTGTCAAAAAAGATTTCTCTTCGGGAATTAGCAACCAACTGTGTTTCGTGATTATGAGAAGTTAGTATCTTTTTAGTAACAAGGCGCAGCTTGTCCATTCATTGATGGAAACATCTTTGGAGTCTCCATGTTCTCTTCAAAGATGCAAAGAGTTTCGTAGTCGATTTTATGCGCCGTTATAATGATCGGATTCCAATTATTTCTTGGGAACCAAAGATTGTGGAGACTAGCCACACAGTTAATTCTGGTCAAATAAGAAGCTTGCGTAGTTGGACAGTCACGAAGGCATTGCGTCTGGAGGCGACGATAAGCGAACTCCCCAAATGTTTCATAGGACAGATTAACCCCAGATTCAATTTCCACCCTCCTTCAGCAGATCATACTGAATTTATCAAATTTATCAAATCGTAGTCGATTCCTAATACACTATATATAACGGAACTATCAAAATTAAAAAAATAAAATCGATTAACAAAAAAATCAGCATTGCTTTTATTTTGTTTTTAAAAACTAATTGCTATACAAAGTTTATTAAATAAACTTAAAATAGGAAATTAATATGAAATCAAGTAATAAACGAATTAATTTTAAATACAGATTCATGAAAGGATTACGTGCAAGAATTGGCGAATAAAACTAATCTAGAAGCGAATATCTAATGTAGCAGATTAACATATTTTCCGCAATTAATAATATCAGAAAAATGTTATATATTAATTTTGTATTTCGTTAGATCGATGACAAAATAACGAAGCTGTCGCTACTTCTTTCTTCTTTACTAAATATCTTTGGCAAAGGCGGTGCTTTTTTGTGAATAATAGTATTCTCGCAGGGAATACATTTCTAGATAAACAAAGAGGAAATTAGCATACAAATAAAAAGGAGAAAATAAAATGTTATTCTAGTAACTTGACAACCAACACGCAAAAAATCATATCAGATACTTGAAGTAACTTGGTTGATGCCTTTTCTTTTTACGGAAAATTAATAATGAAAATCTATGATTTACTTTCAAGGTACTAAATGAAACGCTGAGAAAATGTATTTTTTTTCATATTTTTGAACCTTTTATTTGAATTGATTTTATTATTTTTTTTTGTTTCGTAGTTTTGTATTTTTTCTTTTCAATTAAATATAAAATAAATTTGACAAATAAGTTTCAAGTCATACATTGGCTGTATTTATTTTCATTCTTATTTCTTTGCGTTACTCTTCTCGATACTTAAAAATTATTATTTACATTAAAAATTCATTTAGTTTTTTGTTTTTTTTTGCGATTTTGTGTTTTATACATATATGAAATTTTTCAAATTTCAATTTTGCCGTTTATTAAATAATGTGTTGTCCTGGGTTTGTAATATATAAAATGTACTTCCTGTCTTTATCTTACATAATTCATAGCTTGTTCTCTGCTTGCTTTCCTTCATCCACTTTTCTTCGTTAAGTATATGTAATTCTTCCATTTGTGTATAATTGAGACGTTTTAATTACATTATTTTAATTTATTAGTAATCATAATATAATATTTCATTTTAAATGTTCTTTTATATATTTCGAAGTTTGAATTCGATTGTTCGGATTTAATATTGGCTTGGCTCAATTTTGTTTTAGTTTGTCTTATCTCCATATTAAATTCATTTTGTTTCATATACTTTAAAATTTATACAATTATTAGTTTATTCATTTAGGCGTCCCTTACATCTCCACCATTTGTGATTCCTGGAAAAATTATTATCCGTTTGCTTGTAAAAATGGGATTCAGTTACTACTCCTTACAGCTGGGAATTCGGAAAAATGTTGGGGATGCGTTTTACCTGTGCGGGGGAAGGAGAATTCAAATGAGGTGTTGAAGCTGGAGGGAATACAACACTAATCAGGCGACATACGGAAATCAGTCTTATTTTATTAAATAGCCGACCTGCTAGTTGTATGTAAACTGTTTTCTATGTTCATGAGAGGTTTGAAGAGGAGGTTCTATACAAATACAAAATTTAAAAGAATATTTATTGTATTTCATGTAAAAAGAAAAACATTTATTAAATTTGTGACAATAAGACGTGAATGCGATAATTAGTTATTCGAAATAGTTCTTCTAAATTTTGTATGAGCTCTAACTACGTTCCTATCCATTATTTTCATATATAGATGAGTATCGTCAACATCAGATTTGGGTTTTCATTTCGTTAAACTCTTGGAAAATTCTCTTTAGACCTTTACACATTGAAGATTTTTTTTATTGTTTTCTTGAATAGTAAGTCATCTCACAATTGTCATAGAATATCAATCATTATTCCAGAAAATTGGTAAACTTCAGCTATGAATAGAATGACAGAGTCAGCTTTTACATTACATGAAACAATAAAAGAAATAAATCATTTGGATTCTCGGATCATAGTTTCTGCCCAGTTCGTCCTTCTTCTGTTTTCTTCTGGCTAGAACTCTTTCTCAATTAATTTTTCGTTAACTAGTTTCGAATCTGCCCGCTTTATTCACAGTAATATATTTTTTTAAGAATATTTTTTTAGTTTTCCTTCCATTTATGTAATTGTTTAAGTGTTAACTTATAAAAAATCTATTAATAAATTTAAATATTTCTTCTATATTCAATATTTACAATATCTTACGATAATATTTTTGAATTTTTTTCAGGTTTTTTTCAATTTTCATATTATAATTTTTTGTTACAATTTCATAAATCACATGCATTAAAGGTTAGCTCATTCTTATAAATTGAATTAAATACTTCGATTTCGTTTTATGAAATTAACTTTGGGTTTGCTAGTTTCGAATGTTGTTAAAAAATTTGTTTTAGTGCCTCGCAGAACTTCTGGCCCAACCAAAGGGAAAAGTTGTGTTCGTGGCGACGGAAATTTACCATTTACCATTTATATTCAAATTTCTCTATGTTGAAATGCCCACTACGCATCTAAATATGTTTGCCGTTTCAACAAATGCGCCGCTACCTCAGTCTTAATCAGCTCAAACTGCCCAAGAGAAATACTTGAAAAGTCGAAGTATGCCGATATTTAGCGACGACGCCAATCAAAACCCCCTTAATCATGTCAGTATCCGATCTGCGTTCAAAACAAAAATAAAAACTGCGGAGATCAGTTGCAAAAATCCCGACACGGTTATGTAAATGTTAGTTAACCTCCAAATGCAATTTAAAAGCAGTAGTAGCAATTAAAGGTGTTGAACCCCAATCAGGACCGGGGGCGGTTGTCAAATTTCAATCAGTTGCGACCCTTGCGGATAAGGAAATATTCATGCACAAGTAGGGTAAATGGGATCCTACGCCCACCTCCGTGAATAAAAATTGATTATCGGAAGGATACCCAGGAAATGAACTAGATATGGAGAATGAGAAAGGGCGTTATTTTGTAATGCAGGGCTCAGTACAGGGGGTTTTTGGGAGAGACCAAGAAGGCTCCCAGCCGCCGATAAACAGCGACTGCGATGCCTCAGTATTGGGAAATATTGACATCGTGGCTCCCAATATTACAAGAAATAATAGCGCAGCAGAAACGAGACCCTCACCGATTCCTTTTCGTGAGAGTTTGGAGTAAGCCGTCGAGAGTTGTCGCGATTTGTTACGGGGATTGGAAATAAATGTCCCCCTATCAAAGTCAATGCTGTCAATGCAAAAGCCGAAAGTGGGAGAGAGCAAGCTGGAACAGAAATTCTTCATCATCATTCACGCAAAAATGATGTCTATGAGTTCATTAGGGAGAGGCAAAATTTCTACCAAAATGTCATCATTTAAAGCTAAGTCAGCCTTTTTTATTGCTGTGAACAAACGTGCAAAACATAAAACACATAAAGTTCTAAAATGCTACTATGAAAACCTAACGCCTTTTCATACCACTTATCATTTTCTTTGCGGAACAATGGGGAAATTCAAAAACCAAGTTTGAGCTTATTTACCTGTATCTTTGTCGATAATACGTTTCAGTTGTATCGAATTATAGGTTTGATGGAGGACTGGAGATTGACATTTTGCTCTGCCTAGAGATACTCCATTAAAAGGACGCTTCATACTTTTTTGAATTTTTTATCGCAACTTAACAAGGGAGCCAAGAAAGATGTGTCTGATGGTCATTAAAGACTTAATAAATAGGCAAAAAGATATGTCCACATTTATAAATGTATTATATTGCGTTCTATTAAAGACACATTGCTGAAAATATCCGCAAAGTTCAGTGTATATGGTTTCCTTTGTTATTTGTAGGAGTCGGAATAGTCGTTGTTGATTGTTACGAAAATAGACAAGTTAGACAAGTCCTGTTGGCTTGTTGTTTTTCATTCGTCTTTGCTACCAACATTTGATCCCCGTTTTCACATTTCTGTAGGATTTAATAAACATCTGGCTGCCTTCGCGATAATTCAGTTTGGCAGAATTTCATCGATTCTGTCGCTCGGAACTTGTCCTTCCTTATTTTATTTCTCGTTATATATTTCTTTCCACGAAGTAATGAGGAATGGGGAAGGCAATATTTTTCACATTACCATCTCTGACTCCAATATATAAGATATATTTTGATTCCCAAGACGTAGCTCCATCTTTTTGCGAATACAATTCCGTTGGTGTCGGTGGGCTTGAGACTATTCTGTGTAAAACTCCGAGGAGCAAGAAAACGTAGTCTGGACGACTTCAGAACGCTATCTAAACTAAAGAAAAGAACATTTAATTCTGTGGATAACAAATGTCTTCTGCCAGTTTTAGACAGTAAAATAGTAAAGTTGGAAAATCTACCCAACAGAGAAAAGTGACAAAACTAAGATGGAAAATAGACAAAGAAGCAAAGATAAGATGAACAGCGAACGAAATTCCCTTCAATTTTGAACATCATGCATTGTTTGCTCTTTGAATCGTTGCATTTTCTTCATCCACTTCTTAGGTTTCAGCGGGGGTATCTGCTCGTAAGATGGGAGTCTCTTGAGAGGTACGTGTTGACGAGAGCTGTAGTATTTACCACGATCCATGTTGATTCCTTTTCCCAGGGGTGACTCATCGCCCTTTTCATTCCTTGCCGGGCCTTAGACCGATTAAAGGCAGCCGCCGGACTACATAAGTATCCTGGCAAGGCTCTCGTAGGATTGTAAATGGATGAATGACAGGAACAGAACTTTATATTGACTTCTCAGATTCTTTTTCCTCCAAATAGAGAAGAATCGAAATTACAACTGGCTGCCTGACTTTGATCCGGCAAGGCAGCCAAGGACATCTCGAGAGTTTCGTGTCGATGTAGACTAGATAGCTGTACGGTGTGGAGGAGGAATAATCGACTCTAGTTCTGTATTCTTTGCACAATTCAGTTTTGAGGCACTTGAGATTACTTCTACAAGTTACATGTCCCTTTTTCTTCAGACGAATCCTCGCAACATTTTTTTGGTGTTTGCAGAAAGCAGGGCAAGAGGATACACTGCAAGGCAAAAATACACACATACATCAAATAGTGAAGACATCCCGAACTTTAGTTCAGTTATATTTACTTAAAACTGGTGAAGACCATTGTGGTGACAGTTAAGCGAACCAAAAAATTAGGGCAAAGGATCAACGTTTACCCAACTTCCGCTATACTATTTAACCCTTTAGGGCGGCTTCCTTTCATACTGCGGCTTTTTCTCTACCCACAGCAAAATAAATTAATTTTTATGAACTCGGTGTGTTCCATCCGACGCACAAACACAACCCCCAGGCCTTGCCATCGTTCTGCATTAAAACATTTTCCATTACTGTTTTGACTATATGAGATCATTGTCTTATTTCCTTTTCCATTTTTAAAATAGTGTTCACGCAATTTTCATAGACTTTAACAAACTTCAAGAAAACCTTTCAACAGAGACGTGAAGTTAAAATATTGGAACGTTAAAACAAACGGAAAGCTTCGTGAAGCCTTGCTTGGTGGTTGCTCTTTAAGTGAGGTTTCAACATTTACAACGACACAGACATTAGAGAATGAGAGGACTAAATAGGGAAAAATATTAACTTAATATTGTGTAAAATGTATATATAACAACATCTTAAATATAATATCTAAATAACATATGTATATATATAATTAGAGAGTTTTCACATTCAGTTATCATTCATTTGTTTAATTTATTATTTTTTGTGTATTGTTTTCATATTTTTAATAATTATTTATATATTTTCACTACGAAGGCAGTTCTCTCAACAACGGAGAATACCACACACACAGTACATCCCTTACATGCTCGTTTTTACACAAATTCACTCTTGCTACTGTATTATCGTACCGTGGGTCGAAAAGACCTAACACCCTGTATTTGTACGTGTCCTAGGAAAAGTGTGTCTGGCCTGGATTTCTGGGGAATAATGTACGTATATATGCCCTTCGTCGACAGCGTATACGGCACTCCTGTAATAATATGTTTGATTCAATGCTAAGTTGAATTGATTGTACCGCTCCCTGGCTTCTCCTTGGTATTCCGAGACTCCGCAAGTATCCTTTTCTCGGGGCATATGAAATGGAGACTCAGGAAATGAACATCATTTTGGTTACCCCCAGAAGACATTGGTGTATTGTAATAATTGTTCGGTTGTGCGATGTGTTCTCCACCGTAGAAAGGGTGTGCCGTGTGCTACTGGAAGAAGTCAATTGAGCGTAGAATCCTTCCAACCAAGCTACCGCTGGTCAGGTAGTGCGTTGCTCAAGGTATCTGGCCTGAATCAGTCGACGGAATGGACTCGGCTAGCGGAAGGTAGATTCAATTACAAGTTGCTTATCCTTTCGTTGTTAATGGTTTCGTTCTGATTGTGTGCATCCTTTCGATAGCAGTCGACTTTATTGTCAGGCGTCATGTTTCTACAGGGGGGTGTTGTCCAGGCACGAGACACAGTAGCAAGTCAACGTAGACGAAGTTCACCGGTGACGACTACACCAGATGTCCGTCCGCGTCTGAATAGCCCATTGTGGCGTTAAATGTACTCAGGTTGTGTGTGTTGGGATCGTAGTTGCCAATCAGTAAACTATTACCTATGTTCGGTGCATTTTGAACATTTAGAATTTGCATAGTATTCAGGGGAGGCTGTTGCTGGTTCCTCTTCGGATCCTTAAGAATGCCCTGCGGCTGTTTCGGTGTCGATGTCTGATGTGACGATACCTGTGACAAATTACTTAAATTACTAAGTTGATGCGCAGTAGTTTGGAGCGTCGATCCATTGGTTTGCGTCGAAGCTGTCGTACTATTCGGATGTATATCGTGTGGAATTTTTGTCGTATGATGCGTAACGTCGGGTGGCGGTACCATTGCCCGCATGCCAATTGCACCGCGACGGAGGGTGCCTCCACCACCGCTACCACCACCAATCATGGTTTGATTGGGTTGCATGTGCGTAAGAGGCAAAGGCGGTGTGCTAAATTCCATTGGCGGGTAATCCTGTAATTAGACAAAGGAAATAGGTTAGTTCCGATAGTTTAGAAATTTTAACCTACAAAATTGTTCCGAAACAACTAATTAGCGACAATTCTGCTAAACAACCACGGCATATTTGTATAGAGCTTAGAACGTCAAAACTTGTATAGAGAGGAGACGTGAAAAGAGAACTTCTTGATAAAGACTCCAATTTCCAAAAAAAATATACTTTTTTGATGAGATTGGACTTCAGTTTCATTATTATGGCACGTCATACCGGGGAAGTGGTACACCTAGAGCATCGAGAGAGCACGAAGACGAACGTAACTCGACAATTCCACTGGCAATGGTCAATGGACAGGATAGCTATGTAGATTAGAAAAGATTCCTTTTAAAGGCTTTTTTAAACCCCCCTCCCCCATAGAGGTAAGGTGGGCGAAACGAGACAAAAATCAGTTTTATAACAGCCAATGTAAAGCCAGGGGATAAAAGGAGGCTCCCTTTAACTGGAGAGTTACCTTCAATAAATTTTGGTTATAAATAATAGCATTGAAGAGGTGATATAATATTAACAGTTTTTAAAAAGAGATTTGAAATGTCATCTGGGGTGCAACCACCATTAAAAAAAATTGTATCATGGAGGGATTTGACATTCGAAGCAATCAGAGGAGAAATAGTCGATATAATAGTTGACGAAGAATCAGCTACTTCGGAGGAATGCTCTCAAAGGAGCCTACAAGCTCAATTATAAAAATAAGAACATTCATCCAATTTAATATTAGCAGCGGGAGAAGAAGACGAAGAGCGGGGATCGCGAACCTCCGATTATAAGAATCTCAATTTCCGTCGCTCGAGTGAACTTAATGTACCTTGAATATTGGAACTGTGCATTTTTGAGTAGAATTTTCATAATCAACTGCGGCGCTAAAGTTTTCGGTAATATCATGATCCAAGAGTTTTACAGACTTCTACAGTGAACCAAATAGTGCTCGGTACGATGAGAGAATAGCAAAAGAGAGAAGAAGATTTTTTCTAAGAGTCATGAAATGCTAAGGCAGGGAGGTGCTCTAAGAAAATCATTTAGAGTTTGGAAACCGTAAGTGCCGAAGCTGTTCATTTTGTGACGCGATAGGGGGAATTCCCAACGCTTCAAAGTTGTAGTCTTTTACCTTCTTTATTTTATATAGATCAGTTCTTCCCAATGGCGCGGTCAATTCTTTGCGCCAAAGAGTATTTCTCTGTCTCCAGTAATCAGTAGACATGCCGGATTATGGTTTAATAAAACAAAGACAGAATTCATGATCCAGGTTCTACCTGGATCGGAGACGTCATTCAGACAAAATTTGACTTTGGAAGTTTTAGACTTAGAGAATGATCATTTGATTTATTTTCAAATTCATTTTGATAAAATATAGAGTTAAGGGAATGATATTCAACACAGATTACCATAGCCAATACATTGCATTTTGCTGCACTTATGTACGACTGCAAAACAAGCACTCTGAAACTAATTTCCAAAAAGGCTTCGATGTATGGAGCATTGCATAGAATATTGGACTCTATAAAAATTGGGGAAGGCTGACGACAGTGGTGCAACGGTGATGATTTATGATGATCCACTAAGATCTAATTATAAAGATCGGAAAGTTCCAATGAATCATGTCAGCCATATCGAAGTTATAGGCGATATCAATTCTATTCGACGACGGATGAAAGACTAAGCGTAAGGGAAGCGTCCAATAGATAAGATCAGGATAAGCAGGAGAACGCAACTGACGTGGACGCAGGTCGATTTGGGGGTTTCTCGGGGGGAAAAAGTGGCGCAAAATCATAAAGGTGAAGGAGAATACTACTGAAAATAAGGGCTTGATTTGGCCTGTAACGCTAACCATGATGATGATAATGATGATATGGTCCCTAAGATTAAAGATTTGTTACTTCTGATGCAACATTCTGGAAAGAATGTCAAAGATCCTGTAGTCAGGAACTAGCACCACTCAGTGGCACTGAGAAACCTGATTTTTACGGCATGTTAAGTAGGATTAGTCAACGAAACTGCCAAGTTCTATGAAACCACTTTACTCATAATTCGCTGTTAAACTAAACTGGGCTCTGAGTTAATGTTACTCTTTATATTGGGGCGGGGATTTATACACAAAAGTAGGCTACACTTAGGTTAAATAGTATAGCCAATTTCATTCTCTTCTTGACATTCATCAACTCTACTCAGTAAGTAGTAACACGACTTGTCAGTAGTAACAGAAAAAATATTTGTGTCGAGTAATCCCAATCATGTTTGTGTTGAGGTATCTGTAGATTTTCTACAGAAAGACATGGAAGGAACTACTGCTGTTAATGATTAGCGCAAAAAAAAAGAGAAACGGAGATATGGTGCCCATTTTTAATCTGAAAACCTTCATCATTATCATCATTAGGACTACATTCAACGTTGACATTAGGCACGTAGAAAATCACATAGCAGCTGCCGCAAAATGACTAGCATCTATTGACTCCGAGTTTCAGCGAAGTGAACCAGTGGAGAATCACATCACATCACATGTAAAAATTAATAAAGCGGAGTTTGGGATACTAATTTTAGCGGGTATTTGTGGTCCATTGATGGTTTTGGAATTGAGATATTTGGGAACGTAGTACCGATCGTTTAACAGTAAGAGAAATATTTGAGATATTGACTAAAACCTATCAAGATGCCTACACACCTTTCGAACGCCGGTCAATTACCGTCAGCTGTCAATAAATCTCGTTTAAGTCAGCTAAAACATTTTATCCAAAGAAGTTGAAAATATGCTGTGGGAAGTAGCCAGATTATACTCTATATTTGGCGAGTAACAAACCATTCAACTAAGTAGATCGTTTGGAGGAGGGTGCTTCTATAACTGTACGAGACACTGTGATAGACATCACACATCATCTTTCGATTTCGAAAGGACACATTTATTGCATCGTAAGCCACAATCGCAAAACGCATCATAGCTCAAGACGTATCACTGAAAGATCAAATCTAAGCAGATTGGCGAACTAACCTTCACGTAGCAGAAGCGGCTAATTCCTGAGTATTTGTGCGAAACAAATTTCTTTATGTTCTCCACCCAGCATATGCCCGGGCTCAAATTACCGCATATGCACAAAAATCGACTTGGTATATAGTTATCAGCGTAAATTTCCACTGAAGTGGATGCGTTTTTAGATCATTAACTGGAGCAGGCATTAACGCCGAGTTTGATTGATAACCACCGTAAAAGGGAGGACCCTCAGAAAGGAGGATTAATGGAGTTTCAAAGCTAGAATATAACTGCAAATAGTAGAATTCAAAACGCCACTGCTGAACCGGGTTGCTATCTACTTCCAGAGCAAGCGGAGTATTGAATTGCACCTAGTAAGTGAAGTTTACGATTGACTTGAATATGTTACATGCCCGGTTTCTGCCGAAACATGAATTTCTATAAAGGATTTGAAAAAGGTTTCATTTGGATAAATTACGAAAATTCCCAACGACGTACTTTTCGCACTTTTCCCAGTTTTTGCATTTCGCAAGTTCAGATGAAACAGAATAAAACATTTCCCGTGGAAGTGTGGAAACTATCTTCCGAATATTACTCCTTTCATGTTGGCTGTAAACATTTGAATAGACGTGAAACATATCTGACTGCTCTTCCTCTTCATATAAAATGCTCTTTTCCTTCTTCATCACTTGCACGTCATTGGAATATCTTGCATATTGTATTCACAAAAGCACATTTAAAACTTTCTTCACGAAAGAAAAAAAAAGTCGGCAGAAAACTTTTCCTTCGTCTCAACTAAATTGAATTTTCCGAAAAGATTGTTGCTTTCGCCATGTTCCTTGCTGGTCTTAGTGGCGCTCGAGTTGCTGTTGCCTTTGCAATTTTCCATTTCTCGATCTGTTTCGTTTCTCTTTGCGCCAAACTAAAAAGAAGTACAACTTTACAAAGTGCTGAACTATACAACGCCATAAAAGTCTTAAACACAAAACAAATCCGCCAAAAACTTTTCAAATTTATTCCAGAAAAAAGTGGCAAGAAAAAATGGAAAAACTGCGAAGGAGGCGGAAGGAAACTTTGAAAGAAGCATACACGTCGAAACGAGATGAGAAAAGCGGAAGTGAGTCCTGGAAAAGGGGTGAAAACGCTCTTCGCCTTACTTGAGAAGAAGATCAAGATGGCACATGAAGCAATATTTCTCTGATTCCCATTAAGGGATACAGAATTTGAGGTTGCAAGTTGTGCAGCCGTGAAGCTCCCTCGTCATCGAAACCGAGCGGGAAATGCTTCAAATCGACGGAAATCGCTCGTTGCACTCGATACTGCTGACTGTGGGAAAAATTCAAATTCGACGTACCAAAAGCGACTCCAACATGACAAAGCTTGTATGGAAGACCCTTTGCAGGAATGATAGCGAATGTGCTAAGACTCTGCCAAAGAGGATTTACAAGAAGTAGTGGTAAAATTCATTTCGCGTCCCCGTGGAAAAAGTAGAAGCAATGGCAAGGGCGAGGGAGAATGGAAAACTATTCAATGGGAAAAGTTTTTCAATATATTGCACCAAGCCGTATTTGGCAAGCCCGGCAATGCAATCATAATGGTATATGGCACGTTCGCAGGACGGAAGTGAGCTGCGACATAAGAAAATGGGGCGAGACATTTCGTGAGTGCATCTAGCAGAATGCGTGATCGGCTTCGTTGCTTCGGGTTTACCAGAGCCAATTGGGACTCGTTTGTTGAAAGGGGACCAATTTAGCACGATTCCGGGTATGTAGGATAGGTTCATTTTACTCCGTTTGAAGTGCATTGGGAAGTCTTTTCCAGAGATGGGAGTTTTGTAATAGTTGAATTAGAGGAAGATAATAATTTTGATGAATAATGGTCCCAAGTAAGCAGTGAACTTATTGAAGAGAATACGTTTGCTGGAAATACATTTCGAAAGGATAAGTTCCAATTTCAAGTGGTTTCAGAAAACAATGGCTGCGAATAATAAAACACAAATTAGACCACATTCACAAAACGTACTTCGAAAGAAAAGCAAGTTGGGAGAAAATATAAAAGCCCACTTTTTTTAAAGAAAACGCAACCCATAACAAAATTGATAAATATCACAAACTGCAGTATCTATGCTTTCCATTTGAGAACCTTTTGGAGCAAATGAAAGCGATGCGGCATCCGATTGTTGAAACAGTTGTACAATTTTTCTGTCAAAGTAGTAGAATTTAGAAAGCACATAAAAAACACATGGAATAACCTAATCACGTATATGAAGTTGAGTCGATTCTATAATAACTTCTTATCTGCCTCTACGAGTATAGGATATGTTACATATATATCATGAGTGGTCAATTCGCGCGAAGTGTCATCGGGTTTCCTACAAATATATTATATTTTCAAGTTTGAAGTTAGGTCACCGAACGTTTTAGAGGCCGGTAGATTTATAGGATAGAAGAGGAATAAGTATAGGGTGGTAAAAAGAAGTGTTAGATGCGCTTTACCATGAAACCAGAGTTTCTCTTTACTTCGCCAGAACAAGGACACCGTGATTTGAGGTAAAGAAACAACAACCACTCGTGCGAAGTGAATAGAGGGAGTTGCGTCTAACTTATGGCTCTACAAGTTTACACGATCGTTTCTCGTTTGCTCTTATTTCAAATAGTTTACTGTTGAAACTCAGATATATAGTGCAGCATTACCACGGTAATCTTATCTCCTAATTCCGTGCCCCGTGTTTGAGTTTTCTTCACCTCATAAGGTGAACAGTTTACTCGTTCACAACGGCTGCGTATTACTTTAAGGGAACCAGTTAGCCCAGGCCTAAGTAACTCTAAATAAAATCGTTTCTTTCTGATTTCCGCAGTGTTGCAAGGTCAATCCAATGTTAAATCAAGCAGTTTTTGTCGCCAATCGTCCCCTTAGGGTTTTTTAAACGAGCACTGGGTATTGTTGGTTGGAAAAGTTGAACGTCAAGACTAAATATTAGCTCGAGTTAGAAAATATACGACAACAAAAAGCTTTATATAGGATGAATGCGAGTTCCTAATACCAGAAATTACAATACTCTCATCGTTTTCATAAGCATATCGGAGATGTCAGTGCTCACCGCTTTCACCGCTTTGCACAATACTTGCTGCATGAATAGTACCTTTTATAAAAACCTTTCTTTGGTTCGTGTGGCAGGCCTAACGATAGATCAGAGACAATGTACAAGAAGGACGTTATCTAACCAATATCTGTGAAATAAACACCGTAACACATAAGCACGTAATAGTAGTTGAGCAGCATAGATAAATACAAGTCTGGAAACCGGAAGCTGGACGCTTCAGATATTGTATTTCCTTCATAAAGACATTTGAGTGTGAATTTGACCCATTAGTACGTAAAACGTAATATACATATATAGGAAGTGACAATTTTGACTTATTATAACTTTGTTAATAATAGTACGATTTCCGCCAAACTTGGTAGGATCAAGCTCTATATTATTGCCTATATTGCTGCATTTCATGGTTCTAGGATAAACTTAAGGGCGGTTTCCAGCCAATTACTGAAAATTATAGTAATATACTATTATTAACTTTATTTGAAGGGATATCGGTAAGGAAGGTATTTCGGAGCCTAGGCACCATATATTGGCAGCCTCTTGATTTTTTTTTCAGAATTTTCGATTGGGTAGTTTCTGAGAATGGCCCCGTTAAATAACTGATGACTTTCGATCCTCCGAACTCCCCGCCTTCCCAACAAATGTCAAAACTAGGACCAGCTTCGGAAAGTACTAACCGGCACCTTTCATTTGATACCCCACATGACTATATGTGGTGAAAAAAAAATAAACACCCCTTTTACATGTATGGGGACTCCCCTTATATTCGACGTAACAGGATGTAACTTACTGTATGCGTGAGCGTTCACAGTTCCCACCTTCCCACCAAATTTGGTGTCAATCGCTGCTACAGTGTCCAAAAAAAAGGCCTGTGACAGACAGATAGACAGTAAACCGATTTTAATAAGGTTTTGTTTTACACAAAATCTTAAAAAAGCGCTGCTGTATTGAAGCTGATATCGATTAATATCCATTATATCTGAATATACATATAGCTGTTACCCTGTTTGTTGTTTTTTATTGTTTTATAATTATATGTAGAGCGGAAGCAGGTTTTTCCTGGTTTAAATAAGTGGAACAAACAGATTTGAAGACTTTGTAATGTAACAGCGAGGAAGCAAATAATATATTGGGCAGTTGTTCGTTGGTAGCAAAAGGCTCACTGTTTCCAATATCTATGGAAACCAAAAAGACTGAAGACAGGAGGACAAATCAAATGTCTAAGAGGCACGGTATGTCATTACGTATTCTTGGGGTAGCTATTCATATATTGGTGTTTTGGTGTATCGATGGCGCCTAGATGGTTTTCTTGTGTTTGCCCATCCTATATGGCAAGCCAAGCCAAACAGTTTTGCCTAAGAGAGGATGTCTTAGAAAATATAGAAATATTACATATGTATGTATGGCGATGAAATTGGTGGATGCGAAAAGATGGATTTTACTTTACGCACCAGATTATACAGGCCCACAGCGAAGTTTGTAGGACCCGAAAACAAGTTTCCGGCTGATGGGGTGAACATCCCCGTGTAGGGGAGCGGTTGCTAAGGAGTTGCTGTCGAGCTTTGGTAGGAATAGTCATTATTTAATTTGATTTTTAGTTCGTTTTCAACAAATTTTTCTGTGCAAATTACTTCAATTAAAAATGGTTGTGTTTATTAAATATGGGCATTTAGTTAAAATAGTTAAATAATGTGGCGAGCGAGTAAATGTTGCTCGGAATGGAGGGCGGAACTTTAGCGTGGCTTTTGTCTTATAAGTTCCGAGAATATGAACCTTTCATTCTATTCATTCTATTTCTTATTTAGTTTTGTTTGCATTACTTTTGTATTCTCTTTTTTCATAACTATTGGTTTTCTTTAAATAACTGCTTTTCTTACTTTATTATTATTCTTTCGTTATATTATTCTTTTTAGTTTAGTTTAAAAAGAAGTAAATAATGGTTGCACATATGTAAATAGCTTTCTTCAATAGGAGGGCCCTTCTATTGTCTGTATGTCATAGGTCAATCGTCATCCACATCAAAATAAGTGTTGGGTAACGATGCGATCCATTGTTGGTTTTCTCATCTCAGCACACGGATCACGAGATTTCCAGCTCCACGCGGGGGTATTTTTCTCTATTCCGCTCTCTCTGACTCTGTTGCGATCTCAACACACCATGTATAAGACACTTCAGATTTTGGCTGAAGTCTCTTGAAAGACAGTATGTCTCGGTATGAGCCATGCAAGTGCAAAACCATGCCAGCGCATATATGTGAGACACTTCAATGGAGCTGTATTTAAGCAGTGATCCTTTGAGGATAACTTTCAAACTCATAATTAATCATAGTCAATCCAATCGCGGCCCAATAGGTCCCTATTTATACAATGGTAATTGCATTTGATAGTCTGGATAGTTGAGTGGTTAGAGCACAAGGCTGTCGTACGGAAGGTCGCAGTTCAAATCCCACTGGTGACAGTGGAATTTGTATCGTGATTTGATGTCAGGTACCAGTTGACTCAGCTGTGAATGGGTACCTGAGTCAAATTAAGGTCATAATCTCAATCAATGCTGAACAAATTGCCTCTTACACTATTACTGTAGTGTACCATTATGGTCTTGAATGAAGTGCTATAATACACTTCAAGGCCCTGATCCAATATAGATTGTTGCGCCAACGATTATTATTATTATTAATTGTATTTTATAATGTCGTTGCGCTCTGAGAAAAGATTAATTTCTGAACATAATGAAGAGAAAAATCTGAGATGATAAGGGTATGCAAATGATTCACTTTGTTAAAATATCTATTTGCGAGTTGTTGTACTGAGCAATCGAATCTCTAGTTTCATGGAATGGAATCGAAATCATTGTCACGAGAAATGCAGAAAGGGCGCCATTATTTTTCTATAGAAAATAATGTGAATTATTGGAACTTAGCCGCTAATACAGCGGCTAATCTAATCTAATTTTCTAATCGACAATTTTAACCAATAAAAATAATATTCCATTTATTCCGCAATAATCAGCTTTCCAAACGCTCCTATAATGGATTCGATATAATTCGTTATACAATTCATCATAAATGCAAGGTATATGCTACTATAACAAGTCGGGAAACAGCGAGATAAACGCTTCGGGTATGAAAGGTTTTGTGTATTGCTTATATAAGCATATTCTAGTTCGTCCCACTACTTCCTAGCTCGAAATGTTTATGCATTTAGTTTGTAAACCCATTCATTGTCAATATTAAAATAGTATCGGTTTCGGAAAGTATTAATCGGGTCCTTTCATTCGCTACTCCACACGACTATACTCGGTGGAAAAAAAATGTACACCCACTTTTTGTAACATACCCCCTTAAACGCAGCGTGCTCCCATCTTTCTTCCAAATTTCGCATCAATAAGAGTGAACGTTTGTGGGGTAACATATGTAACAGGCAGATAGGCAGTACAGAATTTTTAAAAATAATGAAGCTAGCATAGACGATGGGTATGTTACATGTAATTCAAGTTGATTTCTTTACCCTAATTGTATCTATCATAAAAGGTAAGAGTTGTGTGGTTGTGTATGAACTTCAACTATTATGGAGAGTGTGACGGAAAGTATAACTCAAAAGTCTGTAAGATCTGCTGGATTAAATTCGTAGCTAGTAGACTTCAAAAAATGATTCACCTGGTGGGACGCAACCTATTCCTTTAGACTCATACAAAAGGTCGGAATAATTTATTCCACGCGAAGCTTGAAATATTTCCCAAAATCTAAAGATGTTGTGAAAATTCCCTACTCCCTGCCGTCATTAAATTTAAAGTTGATAATGCTCACAGACCCAAAACTTCTCCGAAAAACTTACTGGTGCCAGCAATTAAGAAACTTTCCGAAGTGTAACTGAAGGATTTACTTGGAGATTGGATATTTTATTTATAACATTGTCGGAATTAATCATAAATTTCTGAGCTTTACTTCTTGAAACTTCGTAAGCTTAAACAATTGGAAATAAATAAATGGATACGTCAACTTTTTTATGTGAACTTGGACACCTTCGTCTTCGAAAATGGGGGGAGAGAAATCATTTTTTGAAATTTTGAACTATGTATTTGGGAATTCGTTACACCTAAGACTTTTTCGCAAATTTTGAGATGACAAGGGAAATACGTTGGTAACACAGCTGCAAAGTCTCCTCAATTGTTATCAAGCGGTACCATGTACATAAATACATATGTTCGCGAGATTTTAAATTCCTGGTTGAATTTGCAATTCCTCTGCCGGTTGAAATCTATGATTTTTGAAAGACTGACCTTTTTTCTTGTGTTCTGGGTAAAAATTAGCATACTCTATATCCACGCATGGTTTCTGCCCCCTCTGTAGGGCTTTAGCTCTTTTAAAAGTACCTTTACTAAAACATTTATTTATTTATCTGAGACACGAAAATAGGTTCATCTATTGGCATGAAATTTACCGCATACGAGAAGGATTATCAAATGATTTTCTCGGAATATAGCTGCATGGCATGCTCAATGATTAGTACTTTTTGAAACATGTCTTACTGAGAGCTGTGAAGTGTGAAATTTAGGTACTACGTCCATGATGCTTGTTTTGAATAACTCCACCTCGCGTTGAAATTTCTTGTTGTACCGTTTATTGTATTTCGGTTCAAACTAGACCCAATTTCATTCGAAAAATGCTCTTATTTCTACCGGAACGTCACGATAAAATAAATAAAATGAATAGTACCACGGGAAGGGGGAGGTCTCCCTCTTCAACTCTGATGGAAGATCGTTGTGGAGTGACTAAAGTTATGTAGGATATGTAGCAGATTAGGAGAACACGCAAAAAGAAGGGGAAGCTCCCTTCTCCCTAGCTTCGTTAAAGAATGATGAACGCCCCCTTATATAGTTATGGTACATAAAAATAGGGCTATTTTCTTGTCATAATAGTAGGGTATAATTTTGAATACCAGCTCTGCTCTAATAATAATAATAATCGTTGGCGCAACAATCCATATTGGACCAGGGCCTTGAAGTGTGTGAGAGCACTTCATACAGACCGTAACGGTACACTACAATGACACTGTAGGAGGCAATGTGGTCAGCATTGCGCTCGACCGAGATTATTACCCTGATTTGACTCAGGTACTCATTCCCAGCTGAGTCGACTGGTATTCGACGTCAAATTACGATACAAATTCCACTGCCGCCAGTAAGATTTGAACCGCGATCTTTCGTACGACAGCTTTGTGCTCTAACCACTCAGCTATCCGGACACAATCATCCCTGCTTTGGAAAAGGAAAGTATGAAGTGAGAAGTGGAAGGCCTTCTTTCTCAACTCCCGTTGAAAAATCGACTGCTTTACCAGTAAGTTTATTATCGATGCAAAAAGCTCCCTTTCGGAGCGTCGTAACATTTTAGTGGCCACTATGAATTTTAATTAGGAATATCAGGAGAAGGATCTCCTTTCTTCATCTTGCATGTCCTATTTATTTACTCTCCCCTGAGGTGACAAATCAAACTTTACTCTGATGATATCAAAATATGACCCATTGAAGGCATCATAAGTTTTTAAGGAGGGGTGACCGACGCGACTTTTCAACACACCTCAAGAGAGAGAACCTCCTGCTTCTTCCTGCAAGCTCTTTTTCTCCCCTGCCGCCATAAACTTTTTAAGCGGGGATTGTGATCACAGTTCTTTAAGTTCTTTCAAGGAGTTAAACCCACCCAATAATGTACAAAAGAGCGAACATTCACTACAAATGATTTTTTATAAAACTTCATCCAACTCCAAAGAAGTTTAAATTTTGGCTTTTTTTACTATAATAAATCGACGGGCAACTATTATAGTTGACTGTGCAATAACAGTAGCCAAATGATAACGGGTTTGAAGTAATATTTCCATTTCATTGGTTTCCGTATTTGACACCAGCGTCACATACACCCATTGCATATTTCACAATCATACTCGCATACGCACACACTTAACTTCCGTCTCGCAATAAATATCCTGGGCACCTCGTGGATAACTTTCAAATCTTCTAAAGGCTGTCGAGGCCAATAGCAACTGAAGATGAACAGAATTGTGACTGAGTTTCCCTGGAACTTTGCACGATCAATCAATGATTAGGCTTTGAAGTCATGGACAAAATTGCAAGAGAAAAGAAATAGAAAATGAAATATGCTCTTTGAGACGAGCTCATGATGGAGATTGGATTGAATTCGACGACTTCAATGTCGTTCAAAGGCGACAGAGAGATTACTTCAGGGATGGGATGAAGCTCATCACTTAGTTGGCATTCAATCCATCTGAAATCCGGAAGGGAGAGCTCAGTAACAAATGCGTGCCTATTTATGTGCAAGTATACTATGAAGAAAATTCCATTTTCATCTCATCGAATTTGTCAATGCAAATGGAAAGATTTTGCAAAGGAAAATTACGTAGGGATAGATTGGTTGCAATTAAATTATGAGCTACTTAACAGATTTTGAAGTGTCCTTTCTTTTTTAAATGAGGATTGAATTGGCTTTTTTAGTTCAACTTACATACATAGTTACATATTTGTGCATAGGAAATTCGTTCAATTTAAATACCAGTTTAGGCCATATTTGCCACGTGATATTGGTGGCAATTGCTTTATAGGCGGAACATGAAACTAATCCTTAGGAATATTTGTCGCTCGTGTAAAAACAAGCCTTTCAGATTCAATTTATTCGAAAATGGTTTGAAATTCGGTAAAGATGTTGGAATTGTTAATTTGTTTCGCCAATACACCGGTATGAAAAGAAAGGTTTTGATAAGAGCTTTACGAAGTCAATATAGTTTTCGGTATTCCCTTATAAAGGGGGGAGTGTAGATAATAAAGTGCAGATATAAATTCTTAGAAACTAATCAACTTCAAACCCATGAACGAGAAACTTTTTGTGATTGGTCTAAAGCTAGAATTCTTCAATGTGTGGATGACTAATTTGTATGCACCAACTGAGGAAAAAGATGAATCACCTGTACCCTAGAACGAACAAACGATGCATTACTCTAAAACAAGAGGATTCTAGTGCAGAAGTTGAATACGCGGAGACGCACAGATTCGTGACATGAGAGCGCACTCTCCAAGAAAATAATAAACAATAGTAAGCGGTTTGTCGACTTTGCTAGCAGCAACAATTTCATTAACAGCACGCATTCGTCTCACATTCTCACCGTACCGTTGCACCTTTGACGAAATAGCTCATCATTGGACGTCCGATGTCACTACCTCATAAGGGACGCGAAACTTGTGAGTGGGCAGCTTATATAACAACTCGGCACTAACAGAAACTGCGTCAAAACTTCCAGCACACTTTGAAAATGTTCCACAGGCGAAGATAGATATATCAAGGGGACAGTTTTGGACGAAGCTGAAAAACGGAGTAAAGAAAATCGAAGAGAAGGCCCTATGATTTGCCAATTGATGATAAAATTATTGTTCTAATGTGGAATGTACCGGCGCTGTAAGCAAGAATAAGTCGGAAAACTGACCACTGGACGCTAGGTTGAATTGCAGTGTCGTCTTTGCTGTATTGTGCGGGATACTGTCCTCTATGCTACAGAATTTTGCGAACATAGCATTCAGATTTTTGGATTGAGTAGATTCCGAAAATGAAAATGTTCACTTCAAGTTTGCAAATTTTTATCTTTCACTCACTTATTTTACAATTTAAGTCAAAACTAAAATCTGCTTGTGAAAGTACTTCAAACCTTTCATTTGATATCTCACACGGGTACATTAGTTGAAAACAATTTTTACTTCCTCACTTTGCATATATGGGGAGGGGAGGAGGGGAGGAATTAGACTGAGGAGTCAGATACAAGGCGGAGTTATACGAAATTTTTAACAATCCATTTATATCCATTCTGATAAAGGAGTTAAAGAAGACAAAATTTCTATGCTTTTCGCATATCCTCCTAATTTTCTCCTCTTTAGGGGGAAGGTATCACGAGCCTCCATCGGGATTGGATAGCTACTTTCCCTGGGGATGGGGCTGGAGATTCAACCTCTACCCAATAATGTACAAAAGAGCGAACATTCACTACAAATGATTTTTTATAAAACTTCATCCACCTCCAAAGAAGTTTAAATTTTGGCTTTTTATACTAAATCGACGGGCAACTATTATAGTTGACTGTGCAATAACAGTAGCCAAATGATAACGGGTTTGAAGTAATATTTCCATTTCATTGGTTTCCGTATTTGTCACCAGCGTCACATACACCCATTGCATATTTCACAATCATACTCGCATACGCACACACTTAACTTCCGTCTCGCAATAAATATCCTGGGCACCTCGTGGAGAAAAAATCAGGGCCCGTGAAAATTTTGCGAAAAAGGCAGCCTGAGGTGAAAATTACTATATACTGATCTTTGGAGAAAACTATGCAAACACCTGTATTATCCCTTTTTTCCTTCAACTTTCTATTCCGGGCCCGCAAGAAAACATTGTGAAATTTCGGCAAAAAAGCTGTCTAAAGAAAGTGTTTCTGGACTTTCTAGAATATACAATTACTCCCGCTTAGTTAAGTCACGAAGTAGAAAAGTATTTTATTGCCATTTTCGAATCACAAACTGAAAACCATGAAATGTAGGAGAAAGGAATTGATATGAATTTGATCTGGTGGATAGCTTTGCATATCTGGGCTCAAAAGATAAATAAATCTCCGGAATAAGGCCTATTGCCACGTTCCCCTATATTGAGGGATAAATATATGTAAGTACAAAGAAAAATTGACGGTTTGATTCGATCGATCCTTTGTTATGATAGTGAGTCATAGGCTATGACCGATGACAGATGACAAATATTACATACGGACTTGCTACCAATTTTAGTTATTTACTAAATCGACAAAAGCAGAACTTCTTAGAATGCTTTTACTATCGTGAACTTTCTACCCCTTAATTTTTTAGAGTAAAATGCGGATGGGATTGGATGGTGTTCCTCTATACACACCTAAAAGGCCCACGGATATCGTAATCCGCGAGATTCAAATATATTTAAAGTTGAAATCGATCCTTCAGAAGAGGATACAGCAGTGTAAACAGTTGAAAAAGTTGATAATCTTCCAGATCGCGGTTCAGTAGTAAAAGTGAACAAGGTTTAAGCATAACCAATTATTAAGAATCATACCTCCAAATCTCATAATGATCAGTTTATTAGCTTTTGAGTTAGAGCTTCGGAAGGTATGAAAAACGTCATTTTGAGAAAAACACGTTTGAAAAAAAATTGTTTGAAACGGCTCCTTTCGGATAAGAAGGCACTTCCCACTTGTAATGAGAAACGAAATGTGTGTGTATGGTGGGGGAGAAGCTACAGCTTCTGAGCACTCAGGCCGTGTTGGCCCATTGTACTCGCCGAGAAACGAAATACGATTACAACCAGAAGCAGAATGCTGCAGGTATGAATGATTTTGTGTATTTCTTATATAATATAATAACATTTGTGTGGATATTTGTCCCATTAGTACCTGGTTCGTAATTTATACGCATATATTATGTCAGAATATTCACTTTCTCTCCGCTTGTTCGTTAAATCTCACAACTGAGACCAACTTTGAAAAGTGCTAATTTCATTTGATATCCCACACAATTATATTCGGTGAAAAAAATGTAATACCTCCTTTTGCATCTATGGGCCCCATTCAACGAATGTAACTCACTGTAGGCGTGAGCGTTCGTATTTCCCACTTTACACCAAGTCGGTACACCCGTTTCTGAGAAAAGTGCGTGTGACGGAGAGACAGACCGCCAATAAATCAATTTTAACATGGTTTTGTTTTACATAAAACCTTAAAAAAAGCAAATGCAGTCGTATAAGGGTCTCGACTAGATTATACAAGGACACAGAGCGACTGCCTCCTGGACGCTGGAGCCTGTACCTGATAACCGCTCGGTTTTACGCTCAAAAAATATAAAGGAAAACGAATTTCGCTTTGCAGCAAGTTAACGATCTATGAAAAAAAAAAAAAAAATCGATTCTGCAAACTTCCTAATGGGGTTTTCCCTTTAATAGGCATTAAATGAACCCAACTTGCATTGTCTTACATACTTGACTGCTTTCTTTATTCAGCAGGATCCAAGGAACAATTTCTGAAACATTTCTTGATTTTTCCGCTAATTTGAGTCAATAGGATAAACCCTTATAGCGCATCTTCTTTTATGGGTAAACAGAATTCTATGGAGTTTACCGAAAGATAAGTAGCCAGCCGTTATCTACTGAAAATTATTTTCTCAGAACGTATTTTCCCGAAAATTTATTCCAGTTTTGCTCCTTTTACAATCCATTTCCAGAATATCTCAAGTACATTTAATTCTCGCATAACATATTTCCAGGTCATCAAGTTGAAAATCATTCGGGGAAAGAGCCATTCTATTTTTGGTGTCAGTACTTTCAAAGTGAAACAATGTTCCTGCCAGTTTCCCATCCCCTGTATATTTTCGATTTCTGTGGAGATATCGCTATTTCTCGAATTACCTTATTTTCGTTGGTATTTTTGCTTCGTAAAAAAACGGAACAAGCAAGGAAAGTTACACGTTACAAATAAGGAGAAAATAAAGGAAAGCTCCCGAACTTTTCCTAATGGATTAATTTTTTCTTACCCTAGGCGCGCCTTTGGTAAGTTGTGCGAGATAAAACAGCTCGCAACGGTAGATACACGTTTGATGCCTCGCTGTGAATTCGGATGTTTTTTCCAAGGAGCACAGAGTACAGTTTTAAGCTTGCAAGAATGTTGCGTGCTTCCCTTACCTTCCTCCAATACTGCTGCAGTATTCCTATGTTGTTTTCCTACCTTACCTCTGGATCTGACATGGCTTAGCAAACTTTAAAATTTTCATACCACTTGTCTCAAGTAGACCTTAAGGGAATAGTATTTCCTGGAAAATCATTTAGATATATGATACCATGCTATGTACTTTTAATTAAGGGTAGCACAACCCTTCCATTAAATAAGAGTCAGACGGACACTTGAGTCTGCCAGATGTCTCCCCCCGTTTTAATGTGAACTGAAAACTTTCAAATTTATATTGAAAACTTTTCATAGACTCAAATTACTTTCTCAGAAATGTTGTCTGCAATGAAATTCCACTATCGCCTGCTCTTCTTCACAAAGTCTTCTGCTGAGTGTTTATCCAGGTGGTGAAGAAGGGATGGGGAGGCGCCTACAATATTCGTATGAGATTTGTGTAAGGATTTTGTTTTAAACATTTCCCAGCCGCAATATATTTGAGTTCTGGAGCAATTCGTTCTATTTCTTTCACACTGAGATTGTGCTACAAAGTTTGCGAACTTGGGACCTCTTTGCAGCTGGTGAGTAAGTTGTCATTTCATTTGATTGACGATAAACGTCTTGAAAATTTCAATAAATCGTATCTTGTCGTCAATGTCCTATTTTGTGAATACTTTTGCAATGAAGAAGCTGAATAGGCTGCTACCAGGATGAGCAAATTAAATTGAGGGAGATAGAAAGGATCTGAAAAAAATGCCTTATCATTCTTGGTAAAGATAAATTTCGCTCAAGGGATAGAACTGCTGAGTATAGTCGTTCAGTTCAATCTAAATGGGTAAACTATAATTCTTAAAAATTATGGCGACGAAATTGTAAATTGAAAGATACGACCAATTTGCGAGCTGTTTCTCGTTTTTCTAAGGCTTTCTGTTGTTTGGATTACCATAATTGGTTCGCTGTCTGTTTGTTTTTCTATCACGCGCACAGACACGGTTAAACCTATTGATATGAAATTTAGTTGAAAATTTGGAAGTTTGAAAGAGTTTTGACATTACTCGTCAATAGAGAAGTAAGGGGGATACATATTGGTCACATACCTCAAATACCCATTTTTAGAACTTAATAATAACAAATTTGTCTGGAACGTCGGCGAGACTTACTAAGGCAGGACTTTGCCAGACTCAAAACAGCACTGGCATTGCCAGCATGTGAGAAATAAAGTGCAGAGGGTTTACAGAAACTATGTCTTCCCCAGCCAGACACTGATAGTTGAAATTCTGGACATACTAAAGCAGAAACTTTCTGTCATATGTAGTCGGTTACGATAGTATGACAAAAGTCACTTCAGACGTGTCCAGAATGCAACATACGCGAAGAACCAGTGGAGCTTTTTCAGATCTTTCCAACGAATCCCAACAGAGCGCCAGAGAGTGCAGTTTTCGATAACGGAAGCGAAAGAATACTGGCGTGGACTTTGGGAGTTACCCGCCCAGCATGCTGAGCCGAAGGCACCCGCCATGGTAATACACCTGGCATGAACTCTGCGGCTGTTACCGAAGAGGAAGTTTGACGAGCCATAAACAACTCGAAGAACTGGAGGGGCGCAGGTCTGGATCCGGTACAAAATTTCTGGTATAAGACATTTACCAACGTACACAGTCGGTTGGCACACAACATAAATCAGGTCATGAGTCGACCGGAGGAATTTCCACCCTTCCTCACTGCGGGGATTACCAACCTTATACATAAGAAGGACACGGTGAAGGACCCCGCAAACACAAGATCGATTACTTGTTTATAAATGTCTATAAATTCATAACGTCCGTTATTAGTGGAAGGGTCAATGCGCACCTCGAGACACAACATTCTGTCCGAGGAGCAGAAGGGCTGCCGCATTATGTCAAGGGGTTGCAAAGAGAAATTCATTATCGACTCGGTAGTTGTAGGTCAAGCAACTAGAGGCCAAAGAAACCTCATTAGTTGCTATATCGATTATGCTAAGGGTTTCGATAGCGTCCTGCATACCTGGCTAATCGATGTCCTACATCTGTATCGTGCTGCTCCCAAACTAATAAAGTTTCTGGCGACAGTCATGAAAGGGTGGCGTACCACCTTATCAGTGCTAATACCTCAGAGCCCATCATGTATTGGGACCGGCAAATTCTGACTGATTGCCATACTCTACATAACAAGCCTGACTTATTGTTAGTTGACAAGACGGGTCGCTCCGCGTATGTTATTGATGTTGTTATCGCCCACAACAGCAATATCGAATGGAAATACGTGGAAAAGAAGGTGAACTATGAGCCATTGTTTCGAGCGGGTGGTTGAAGTTCCCATAATATTGTCAGCTACAGGTATTTTACCTAAATCCCTCACGGCTTCCCTTGATGTCCTGGGACTTTCGCCCAGATTGGTTTAAACCATGCAGAAGTACACCATTCCGCATACGTGCTCGATGTTGCGGGAGGTTCTCAACGGATTCTCCCATTGACCTACACCGGCCACTACCACCAGCGCCCCTTTAGTTTTTAAGTAGGTAGGATCGTCCGAGCTTAAATGCTTGGCAGTTAGTGCTAGTATTAAGTAAAATCCGGCATCTGCTGAGATTGTGACAATTCGGAAATTATAATAATCGTTGGCGCAACAATCCATATTGGATCAGGGCCTTGAAGTGTGTTAGAGCACTTCATTTGAGACCGTAACGGTACACTACAGTAACACTGTAGGAGGCAATGTGACCGAGATTATTACCCTGATTTGACTGAGGTACTCATTGACAGCTGAGTCGGCTGGTGTCCGACGTCAAATCACGATACGAATCCCATGCCACCAGTGAGATTTGAATCACGACTTCTGCTCTAACCACTCAGCTATCCGGACTTACCCAACCGAAAAATCTGAAAAAAACATGGTCGTTTCTGTATGTGTAACTGTCCGGATAAAGTAATTATTATTGTATATTTGAAATTTACTGCAGACCCTGATTCTGATTTCTGATTTGACTCAGGTACTCATTCACAGTTGAGTCGACTGATGTCCGACATCCAGTCACAATAACAAATTCCTCTGCCCCCCAGCGAGATTTGAACCGCGACCTACCGCTACGACAGCCCAGCGCTCTAACCACTTGAGCCATCCGAACGGCGTTTTGTTATGGGTTAAATAAAGCCATGATTGTGAAGAGCTACGTTAATCCCACCCCATCACATTACATGAACAAAGGTGTTCGTTCTCTAGGCTAAGATTTTGAAGATATTTGAAATTGGTAATGAATTTACTGTTGATTGCAGGTTATACTATTTATACTTTATTAAGTTATACTATTCATTAAGTTATTTGGTAATGAAACTCTCTTTTGCATGCTTCAATATTTGCAGTGAAACCTGACGAAATTAAGAGTAGAGTTCGAAACTTAACAGTAAGCCGTAGCGAAAGTGCCATCTTGAATAGAATTAGATGAAAGACAGTGGGAATACCTTCGCGAAAATAATGTATTTTAGCGCTTATCATTTTCCGCAAGAATGCTTCAACATGAAGTTATAATGCTTCTTTGCCTTTATTTATGCATATATACATATATAGTAGAATCCCGGTAATCCGTACATCGATAGTTCGTAATTCCGGCGAATTTGTACAACTTTGCGGGTCCCTAGAGCAAATTCTCTTTATCTTGCATTCCTGATAATTGGTGATCCCCATATTTCGTACGAAATCGCCAGTCCCTCAACGCTACGAATTATCAGGATACTACTGTATAACACAATATTGTATTTTCTTATCATCATCGGCGCAACAACCGGTATCCGGTCTAGGCCTGCCTTAATAAGGAACTCCAGAGACCCCGGTTTTGCGCCGAGGTCCACCAATTCGATATCCTTAAAAGCTGTCTGGCGTTCTGACCTACGATCGCTCATAGATTTCGTCGGTATGTAGTCTACGGGAACGTCCATCCTCATGTAGGGGGCCAACCATTTTTTTTGCCAACAACCGTGTTCATCGCCATAACTCTTATCGGTTGTGATTTATGACCTTAGATAGCAGAAATTTTCAACGGTCTCAAAGTTGTAGTCTGCTATCTTTATTGTTTTCGTTTGACCAGTGCGATTTGATGTTGTTCGTTCTTTGGTTTTTGGCGCTGACGTTACTGCATATACTTCGTTTTGCCTTCATTAATGTGCAGCCCTGTACATCTCGGGTTGTTCTCACCATAATGTCAATATCGTCAGCGTAGGCCAGTAGTTGGGTGGACTTGAAAAGGATGGTTCCTCTCGCATTTACGTCTGCATCGCATCACTATCCCCAGTCCCAGGCTGAAGAGGACGTATGACAGGGCATCCCTCTGTCTTAGACCGTTGCTGATGTTGAATGGCCCCGAGAGTGAACCTGCTTCTTTTATCTGGCCTTGCATATTAGTCAGGGTCAGCCTAGTCTGTCTTATTAATTTTGTTGGGGTAACGAATTCTCTTGGCCGTGAACAGTTTTACCCTGGCTAAGCTGTTACAGGCGGCTTTAAAGTCGATTAATAGATGGTGCACCTGCACGTGTTTCTCCATCGCTTACCGTACAGAGAAAATCTGATCTGCCTGGAGTGAAGCCTGTTTTGTATGGGCCAATGAGGTTCTGAGCGTATGGGGCTATCCGGCCTAGCAAGCGGAGATTATCTTATGACACCACTATAATTGCTACACTGCGTGATATCATGAGGGGGACAGATAAAGCCTCATTGCCAATCGTCAGGCATTGATTCGCTGTCCCACACTTCGAGTATCAATTGATGAACTATTTGGTGTGGTTGGTCGCCTCCATATTTAACCAATCCGGCTGTAATTCCACCGGCTCCTGTCAACTTACGGTTTTCAAGCTGGTAGTTGCACGGACTGTTTCTTCCATGCTTGGTGGTGGTAGCATTTGTCCATCGTCTTGCTGACTTGTTGGCAAAACTTTTGCACCTGGTGCGGTGGCTCCCTGTACTTTTCGAGCTCGCAGACTTGTTGTTTCTCGATAGCTTCCTTTTTTCGTCTGCGTAGTCGCTTCTATGCTCGACGGTGTTCTTGAGAGGTCTCTGCGCGTGCCCGCGTTTTTTGAGAATGCAATGGATCTGTGAAAGAAATGATCAATTTTCAGTCCCCGCCCACCTCGCTTGTGCATAAAATTTCAGAATTTAGACTACCTTTGAAAAGTACTAATCTAGAACTTTGATACCCCACATGACTATATTCGATGAAAAAAATTTTACATTTACATTTTTAAATGGGTGTCACAGACAGACAGACATACGTAGCCAGATAGTAAACCGATTTTAATAAGGTTTTGTTTTACACAAAATGGCGGCATAACATATGAAACAACCAATTAGACACAAAAGTCGAAAAATTGCTTGGAATAGTCCTTTTTCCGTTTCCAATTCTAGAGATACAACTCACATTCAGAAGGACTAATGAGAAAACGTTTTTGATAATGTTATGAAATTTAGAAATCATCTCCTTTACTTCCATCGAGATGACATGTATAATCGATGAAGTTGAATTATTCCGTTAGAATTTAGAAGCAATTAGAAGCAACTTCACTCAACCCTAAGAAACCACATTGTCTTTCTTGCACTCATATTATGTGATGGCGATACCAAAACTAGGTATATATTATAATCTTTTCTGTTAAGAAGGCCTGCCTATTGAGAAGATAGCACATAATTATAGAATATATTCGATCTCTTCTCTTTTATCTTTGTTCGAAAATTTCGTAGAAATCTATGCAAACCGTCTAAAACACTCCAACCTAGAAAATCTGAGTAGAATGTGAATAAAGAGTAGACTTATCTTCTTCGTGGAATCATTCCTACCCTTCAAAATCCTTAATGATATTCATGATAATTTCCCGCCAATCCTATTATACTGTCGGTATCACACGAAAAAAGCAGGAAATCTCCAAAAACCATCTGCATTTCGCACCCCACAAGCTACAGCGCAGAAATTAGGAGAGAGGACAACTTGCCGCCCACTGCATTGTACATTTCCCGACTGGAATACATCCTTTTTTGATAACAATATGCTAATGCAGTTCGGCTGGCGGAAAATTCTATTCATTTCATGGTGAAAATGAGGCCGCGTCTAATGTTCAACGGACCACGACTTTTGAATTGAATTCGCTGCAAAGAACCTTAAGGAGAAGTAAGAGCTACAATGTGGTCTGATTTTTCTGAAATTCATCTGCTGGTGGAAACTTCGCAGATAGTTTCAGTTTTTATTATGGTTTCTTATTCCCAACTAACTCAAATCGAGAGCAAAGCGCCAAAGTGATAAGGCCGAGATACGAAAAGGAAAAAGTAAGGCCAATTTCCCGCTGTGATTGTAGAATTTCTAATGGCGTAAATGATCTTGGAAAGAGATACGCGTTAACAAAAGGTTCGAAAAGCGAAGACTGATGAAGTGCATTTCAAAGCAGTCGGCCATATTGTAAATTCCGAAAATGCAATGAGGAGGAAGCAAATGCTGGTTCTGATTTTGGTGCAGAAGGATGTGACGAATGAAAGGTTCAGCGTGATTTTATGCAACCCCATACTATGCGGGATTTCACGACTACTGGGTGGCATGAGCCTGCACGGATACTAGAGGCCTCAGTCGATTGACGGATGGGCAGAGTTAGGCAGGTACTTTATATAGTTCAACAACGCTCTGGCAGGGACCAGCAAGACGAAATGTTTTTCAATAACCCAACGTTTTCCTGCTACCGTTGCTGCTCCAAGGGCCGGAGGATAGTGCGATATGAGTATAAACCAGCCATCAAACTGTTGGAGGGACAGCAGTGAGGAATGCAAATGCAAACAAGAATACAAAAATCCTACCATTATGAAAAATTTAACTTAAAGGTTATGTATGTGTGCTTGTATTCATTCTTCCTACTTCCAGTGCAAGTGGCGTGGTGTACATGACGCTAACGAGAGGAGGAAAAGGCTGTATACATGTGCTACAAAAGGACGCTTGGGAGTTAAATTTTCAAGCGTGCTTGGATAAATATCAGCCTTGCCAGCCATATACACATCCTGCATGTATGTGACATTATAGATGTTTAAGCAAACAAAGTTCTTCCAAGTTTAATAACCTTCAAAGCGGTTGGGCTAACAGAAAACGAATATGTGCAGAACGTCTTAAATCAACATTTTCATGCAAATCTTGATTTTCAGGTTGCCGCTACTTTATGTTGATGAAAAAGTTAAAGTTGAAAGGGAGCCTTTTTAGGCTTTTCAGAGTCCTTTCAATATTGCTGGTGGAGAAATCCTACTTTATGCGGAAAAACTTCTTGAAGACTTCCATTTTTAGTGCCGAGTACCCAGGCGGAAATTTAGATGAAGTCTTGACCAACCATAGTGCGGGGAGGAGAGGTGAAATGGAAGCCTAGAAGCGGAGGCATTGAGATTTTTTTGACTGTGTTGTTAAATAGTAATTTCATGCTTGCTTATAATACGAATGTGAACATAAAGGGAAAAGTGGTTTTACCTCTGAGAGAATTATAATCTTTTGTTGAAGGAGGTGTTTGACAAATGTATTCTAAAAATATGGAAATTATGTTTCTGCAAAAGGTTGCGCACGTGCGTCATTTTTCCATTCCTTCATAGCTGAAAATTCTAAACTTTTCGATAAGTTTCCAAGCTGCAAGATACATGTAGATATTTACATATGCATATATTCAAGCCATAAACATTGTGGACATCCTTAACAAACAAACATTGCCCATTTTCGAATACTGAGGCTGATGAAATACATATAACTAAAAAGTTAAAAAAAAAACATTGTCGACCGCCACTCATATGAGTTCACACCCTAGAATGCAATAAATTAAAGTAAAATGCAAAATTTTGACATTTCATAAGTTTGTTAATGACATGTGTCCTAAAATTGAACTTAAGAGCGTTTCTCGGTAATTTTCTAAAATATAGTAAAAGGCTCTTATTGAGTTTATTCGAGCAAATATTGGAATAGGATGTATTTTGAGGCCTAGATTTCATATAGGTGCAAAACTGTATTTTTTTTTCAGATTTTTCGGTTGGATAGTTTCTGAGAACTAGGCCTTTTTCACTTCTTGGGGCACGCATTCTGGGCCCTCACTCCACTATTTTGCACCCAGTATCAAAAAGATCGGTTTCGAAAAGTAATAACCAAGCTCTTTCATTTGATACTGCACATGCCTATATTGTGTGAAAAAAACGTTGACCCCCTTTTGCATGTATGGTGGAGGGAGCCAAAATAAAATGGTGCAACTTGCTATTTGTAAAGGGATTCACGGATAGCTGAGTGGTTAGAGCACAAGGCTGTCGTACGGGAAGTCGTGGTTCAAATCTCACTGGTGGCAGTGGGATTTGTATCGTGATTTGATGTCGGATACCAGTCGACTCAGCTGTGAATCAGTACCTGAGTCAAATCAGGGTAATAATCTCGGGCGAGCGTAATGCTGACTACATACAGTGTTCTGTAGTGTACCGTTACGGTCTTGAATGAAGTGCTCAAACACACTTCAAAGCCCTGATCCAATATGGATTGTAGTCGCAACAATTATTATTACAGGGATTCACACGTTCTCACTAAATTTCGTGACAGTAGGCTCAGCAGTTTCCGAGTAAATCGGGTGTCACCACCGGAAGCTCGGCGAAAGGCTTTGTTGATCTTTTATGAACGAATATTTGGGTAGACGATGGTTTCATTTATACATAGCTCTTAGTGTATATACGTTGAATATACACGATATATTTCGAGATGGTACTGACATTTCATCCCTTAGGGAGTGGCAATTTAACGCAAAAATGTATATTTACCTGTTAAGAATAGTAGGGTTTCTACCTAACTTTCCAGTATGATGCTTCATACTAAAACATATACCAATGCAAGATTTTACGGAGTTGATACGAATTTAACGGAAGTTCGCAGTATTTTCAGAATATGATGATATATTGAGCTCTTGAAGTAATTGAGCCCTTTCCGACCCCTTTCACGTCTCCCCTTTGCATGTAATGTCAAAACTGATACGTGTCTCGGAAAGTTCTCTTCAGGACCTTTCAGTTGGTGCACCACATGGTTATATTCGGTGAAAAAAATTTGGCAGCTCCCTTTTACGTGTATGAGGATCCCCCCCTTAAGTTCACTGCTCAGCAATGTAATTCACCAAAACATTAAAAAGGATATTCAAAGAAAAAATGTTGGGGACGAAACCTGTGGGAAAAGAGAGGAAAATGTGGGAAGATGTAGTCAACGCCTTAGTGAAATTCTATTATATGGTTGCTTTTTACCCCTTGGTAGGGTATAGCACGTCAACCCCACCTACGCACGCCTTTGCCACCGTTCTGCGCCAAGTGTCTTTGTGGTGACACACTTGCCGGCTATCTTGGGAGAATGGGTTCCACTGCATGTTGTAGACAACAATGTAATTGCCGGCTCTCCTTAATGTGTGATCTATTCACTGCCACTTCTGCCTTTGGGTCATGATTTCGATGATATGACGAAAACAGGTTTTCAGGTATTTTTATTATTAAAGTGTGTGTTCTGTTGTTCTCTTTACATACAATAAGTGTCGCCATTTTGTGTTAAGTCAAATGGGGGGGCGGGCTCCTCATACATGTGAATGGAGGGTGTACAATTTTTGTTTCACGGAATGTGGCCATGTGGGCTATCAAATGAAAGAGTTTAATTAGTACTTTTCGAAACTGGTGCCACATTTGATATTGGATAAAATGGTGAGGCCTCAAATGACCCCCAGAAAGTGTAACAAATTTCGTTCTCAGAACCTATCCAACCCAAACATCTGAAAAGAATCACACTGGTGTATCTAAACGAAGTCTAGGTCTCAAAATATATCCTGTTTCGATATCGGCACAAATAAAGTTAATAATAGTACATTAGCATATTATAAAGGATGACGTAAGGCATCACTTAGGGAACTTTGAAATCCAACTATTATTAACGAAGTTATGAAAGGTGAAAGTTTATGTATTGTGTGAATTTCTTGCATTCGAAAACGTGTATGGCGTCATCATAACATATCAATTTGTCAATCCCACAATAAAGTGAGCTCCCGTGAATGGGAGGTCGCAGGGAAACATTTCGTCTTAATTTCTTAATAAATATTAATTACTCCAGGCAGACATATGTATGTATTTATATGCTATGTATATGTAAATGAAGCTTTGGGGTAGTGCCTAATTCAGATAGATATATTTGTACATTGAAAAAGCGGTATTCAATATACGTACTCCATATGTACATATGAATTTTTTATGCACAAGGTAAATCAAAAATTTATATAAATACATATGGAATACAGTATTCGGTAACAGACAATGTTTGTTTGTTTAGGGTGAGCATAATATCTACGTCATTAATATGTACGTATATTTTGTAGTTTGAAAAAGATATGAAGGAATACTTTGGGTTTTTAGCCATATATGAATGGAAAAATTTGCATAGAAAGTTTCTCACATAAGATGAACACAAAACCTTTCCCAGTTTTTAAAAACCAAATTAGCGACTTTCCAAATAAAGTTGACAATTTGCAAAATAAATTTATAAGATCAGATTGTTTTACAACTTAAAAAAATTATACATAAAAGGAGACTATATTTCCATTTTTCACACATAGTTGTTCTTTTAGATTACTTGATAGTTTCATCCTGTAAATCGGATTTAGAAAAATGCTAATATTATCTGAAAATCGTGAATTTCATTTGGAAACACGTACATTTGATGTGGAAAGCCGATAATTTCACTTGGAAAACTGTTAGAGAGAGTAGCGTTGATGTGAAAATGCAACAGCATCACAGAAAGAACAGTAGCACAGAATAGCCTCATTTTGTTCTTGGTGATGAAATAACTGCATTTGACAGATTTTAGGCAAGGCAGCGAGAGCTAGATCCTAAATTGATTGACACCTTTGATGCTCTGCCCATTAATGAAGATGGGGAGAGTACGATGCACGGTCAGAGCGGGAACCTTGGTTTTCGTGGTGTTTACTTTCAGTCCAACTCCACCTGGCTTTCTTTTCAATTTTAAATGTAGAATCATTACGCCGGCCATCAACTACACGTTGATGTGTTTGAGAAAAAATGCCATAGTCCTTCGAACTTCTTCATATCCTCTAGACAAGACATGCATGAAGAACGCCATCGATAGCAAGAAAAAAAAATATCGGTGGCAAGATGCAACACTGGCGGACTCCGCTTTGAGCCTCAAAATCCTCTGAGATTTTACCTCGGTACAGTACGTGACATTTTGTGGGATCATATGTCCCTCTAATAGCTACTAGCTTTTCCGGAATACCCCTTCTGAGTAAAGTATGCCAAATACACTCTCACTGTGCCAATGGTTTCTATCCGGCTTGAATAATTATCTTCAATAGGTCCTAAACTGTCTGCAATATCTCCGACGATCAGAAACCCATTTAAAAATTTCTAATTTACCTTTTATTATTATTTATCGTTGGGTCACATCAATTCATTCACAAAGTATTCTTAAATTCATGTCGGAAAAATTGATGGCCGTAACGTACGAAAGTGTAGTCGTCTTCGACAAGGGCGAAAATTGCTTTATAATAACTTGCCATATTGATTACTACCTAGGCAGGCACTTGGCTATCGCCTCAATCCAGCAAGTCAGTGGGGATATTCCCTCTCAATCGCGACACTCGAGACCGAATTTTACGGTCCTACGCGTCCGGTCGAGTACCCAAAGCGATCTCTTACATTCCTATACCTAACTAGCACAGAGACAACGGAATGCTTTAGTGGAACTTCAGAATTTACAGGCAAATATCTTCACGGTTAATTTCGCCAATTCCGTTTTTAGGCTTTTAGGGCAAATCTCACTTGGCGGACTCTGGCCAACTAGGATGGTCGCTTATCAAGTCCAATCCCATAAGGCATTACACTTTTCTAAATTAAAAAGTAAATTTTCATTATGTAGTTAACCTCAAAGGCTTGTTTCGATAATTTCCAAAACGGACATATAAGTGTGGATGGAATTCGCGGTTTGGAATTGGGAACTAATAAAAATACTCGTAGCAGAAAAGTAATGAAGAAATGGCTCAAAGGCCAACTGAAATAGCGGTCGCTAGACACACTATATGCTGAGTTAGTAATCTCGCGACTTTACCTCAATTAAGTCCAGGATCGAGAAATGGTACAAATTCGATCTAAACTACCAACGCTGACAAAGCCTAAAGAAGAACTAACTTCAACGAAATTCCAGTTAATGTAAGCGGTTTCCTTGCGTTAATTAAAACCACGTAGTCATTATTCAACACAGACACCCTCTTCAGTTAAATTAAATAAGTGAAAAGCTCTTAAGCAATCTATACCTAGCTATGTCCACGGCATAGGCAAAGAAAACGTCAATTTTCTAATAGACATGTTCTGTCCATTTGCAATAAGGTTTTACTATAAATTTTCCTTATGTCAATCCGTTTGCAAACCATGTCCCTTAAATCAGTCACCGTCACAGAAAATCGTAGTTCGTTGTCGTTTACCAACGTTCTTCGTTCGTCTAAAACATAACTTGAGCCGATAGTGTTCATAGTTAAGTTCTATGAGTCGGATACGTTTTTAGGCTCGTATAAATATCCTAGCTGGCGTTTCAGCGTTCATCCATCCTGTAGGCGAAACATTTCACAATGAGTGGCATCTCATGTCCTTTCTTATATGAACGAAGGACATGTCGGTCTTGGCTAAACATGGAACGACACATTTCCAGCAAGTTGAAAAAGGTTCCGTCCTACCGGGGAGAGAAGGATGCTTGTACCAAAGTCAACGATACAGACGAGCTATAAATCTATTGATTGGGTTATATCAAAGGCAGGAGCCAAGGCAAAGGCAAAGGCCATCAAATATACGATTTCCTATGAATGGCTAGGAATGATTCAAGAACACCCAACCAGTTGGAGCTCTTGGAGAATAGTTTTAAGCTAATGTATAAGGACTCTTTGGCCTTTCTCCTGCATATGAGGAGCGCAATTTCATAATATTCTCATTTGGGTGATCCCTTCACGCCGAGGAATCGATGTCTTAAAATACACTAATTATATTCTACTAAAATGAAATTCAAGTTTGTGGATAGAACAGAATTGGTACAATGGAATTGAATTCCTCTTACGAATTTCATTTTTATCCGGGATAAGTCGGATACAGTACCAAACTACGTATTCCAGAGGAGAAGCTAAATCCGACAATCATCCACCGGTTTAAAGTGAAGAAACGGATGTATTCAAACACTACATTGGCACTTAAACAAGTATCGGGGTAAGAACAGGTGGGTTGAGGAAGAATAGGGAGGTTGATTTCAGTAGAAATCAATGCAGTAAATCGATTTAGGTGTACATAGTAATACCATGACGAAACAAGCAGCGACATCTTTACTCGACAACTCAGACTTAAACATCTAATGGAAGAAGCGTAAAACAAAAGATTCTAGGATTTGAATAAAAGGCTTACTTCTCATTTTAATTCGAAGTATTGCCAACTGTTTCTTGTCTTTTTAGCAGTTTTTAACAAGATAACGCAAATGAAGTTTATTCAATGTTAAGTATCTTAAAAAGTTTTCTTATTATCAATCCTTTAATGCTATTTCCTTAGTTTTTAACTCTAGTCATTTTAGGGATGTTTCTTGGAGTCAAACAGTTTTTAATGCATCTAAGATCTGTGTGCTATTTATTTGCAAGAACATACAGGATACAGGTTTACTTTGGAGTTGACATCTTAGACAGCTTCCTTGTTTTCAGAAATGGAAACTGAAATAATAACCGAAACATTTTGAATTTCCCTAGTGTTCCACACACTTCCTGCATATCACATACAAGGATCCATTGTGAATCTATTATTCATTGACAGTTTATACAAATAATCAATCAAACAATTTATTGTAATGCCTAAGGAGTAAGCCACTAGTTCTGCTTTCGTCTGAAATAAGGACGCGTTGAAAATTATATGTAATTTGGTCCATATTGATGGTTACTTTCAGTCTATTATTTGCACGAGTTGCTGGTGAGTCTTGATTGATCCTTAAGAGAAATTAGGAAATAATAATAAAATAGGCGAATGAGCTTTTTGGCTACTATTTGAAACGAAATCTAAACGAAAGGACACTAGATATAAAATTAAAAAATGTAGAAATTTCGCTATGGTGGACGGCTTCGGAGTCTTACCTGCAACGATGTTGTCATGGGTAGTTATGAAGGCCAAGTTAAAAATTTGCCGCACTTAATTTGGCCGAGTAGGATTATACCCGAAATAAAAGAGGATCAAATGAGCTCACATGATGTTTAGCCAGGACAAACTGATAGAATCAAGAAAAGTTTTTTTCTTATAGCCAACTATTATGAGCTAGCTCCTTCATACGTGACCTCTTCGCTAGCTAGTTTCGAAGGTGGCGGCGCAGGTCCTTTAGTAATTCCAGTGAAGACAGCATGAAGATAAGGAGGAGAAAGGTATCTACAATAGAGAGCCGTCCAAGTATATTCCATTTTGCAGTTCTGACAGACTACAATGCAGCACGTGATTTTTGCCCTTCATATGCCGCTCCGATAATAGCTAATATTTTCTTAGGAATGTCTCTCCGTAGAGCAATCTAGATATACTTCTTGCCGGCGAAGTCAGAAGCTTTCCAGGAATTACGTACACAGCGATCTGAACAAACCCTGAACAAAAGCCAGTTTTCTTATTGCCAGCCCGTCTTTCGAGGTATTCTTTAACGTAAAGAAGTAAAACAAGTCGGGAAACCGGAAGCTGGACGCTTCAGGTACGAAAGGTTTTGTGTATTTCTTAGTACGTAGCACGTAATATATCCATATACTATGTGAGAGTATCCACTTTCGGGTGATATTGACATTCATAGTCTTCAATTTTCAAAGAAGCAACAAATTTGAGGTACTATAACTTTGTTAGTAATAGTGTGATTTCCACCAAACTTGGTAAGATCATGCTCTATATTATAGCCTATATCACTGCAAAATTTCATGGTACTAGGATGAACTTAAGGGGGGTTTCTAACCAATTACAAAAAATTGTAGTAATATACTATTATTAACTTTATTTAAACAGTTATCGGTATGGAAGGTATTTCGGAGCCCAGGCAGCCTCTTGATTTTTTTCAGATTTTTCGGTTTGGTAGTTTCTGAGAATGGCCCCCTTAAAGAAGTGATCACTTTCAACCCCCCGCGCTCCTCACCCTTCCAACGAATTTCAAAACTAAGATCGGCTTTGAAAAGTACTAATCGAGACCTTTAATTTGATACCCCACATGACTATATTTGATGAAAACAAATTTTACACCCCCCTTTTGCATGTATGGGGATCCCCCCTTAAATTCGATGTAAAAGGATGTAATTCACTGTATGCGTGAGCGTTCACATTTCCCACCTTTCTACCAAATTTGGTGTCAATCGCTATAACCGTCTCCGAGAAAAATGCGTGTGACGGACAGACAGACAGACAGACAGACAGACGGACAGACAGACAGACAGTAAACCGATTTTAATAAGGTTTTGTGTTTACACAAAACCTTAAAAAGATATGCAGCCTGAACGTATTCCCATCTCATCTTTATAGAATAGAGCTGTATGCCCCTTGACCGGAACGAACGCAGTTAAGAGGTCGCAGTTTTTCTTGCTGAGAACTCAAGCTCATTGACTTGTACAGTAAAAGCTTTAATCCTAAAGGACGTTTCGAGTGGAACATTTTTTGTAAGTTGAAATAGGCTCTGTTGGCTGACAACAACTGTGCACGGATTTCATCGTTGTAGTTGTTGTCGGTTACGATTTTCGACCCCAGGTAGGAGAAATTATGAAAGGTTTTAAAGTTGTATTCTCCTATCTTTATGTTTCTTATTTGACCAATGCCATTTGATGTTATTGCCTCTTTGGTTTCTGGTGCTAGTAGTTTAGTTAACTGGGAGGAGCCGCAGCTCTGGTGCTAACGTTGCCACCATATATTTCGTTCTGCCTTCATTAATTTGTAGTCTAAGATCTCGCGCCACTTGCTCGATCTGTAGGAACGTCTCGGGTTGTTCTTCCCATAATGTCGATATCGCCAGCATAGGCCAGTCATTGGGTGGACTTAAAGCACATGGTGTGTTTCGGATTTACATCAGCATCACCGATCATCTTTTCTAGGGCCAGCTTGAAAAGGATGCCTGATAGGGTATCTCCTCGTCTTGAACTGTTACTGTTGTCGAATGGTATGGAGGGTAATTCTGAAGATTTTAACTGGCCTCGGAATCAGCTTAGTCAGTCCTATCAATTCAATCGGGATATCGAATTCTCTCATGTTCGTGTACAGTTTTATTCTGACTATGTTCTAATAGCAGGCTGCCAACCAAAAGCCAGGAGCCGAAAAAACGAGGAAACGAAGAAGGACTAGACCGTCGGCTCTGCTCATTAAGCCGACCGAAGGCAAGACATTTGCGGAAGTCCTTAGTGAAATCCGCTACAGGATGAAACCCGAGGAGAACGGAGCAGAGGTGTCTTCGATGCGGAAAACGAGGAGTGGTGGAGTTCTCGTCGAACTGGGCCCAAAGACGACCAACAAGAGTACGTTCTGCGAAGCAGTCAAGGGGCTATTGGGGGAGAAGGCTCTTGTTTCCAGCCTAGAACCCATGTGCTCTCTAGAAATACGGGATCTTGACTGCCTCACAGAAAAGGTCGAAGTAGAGGAGGCGCTAAAGCGTGAATGTCCAGAGGTAACCAATGCCCCGGTAGGTATTACCTCTGTAAATGCTCGAGGCCAAAAACTCGCCGTGGTGGAAGTCCCTGAGCAATATGCGAGGAAACTCCTTAACAGCGGGAGAATCAAAATCGGATGGGTAGTATGCAGGGTACGAATGCGGATAGTCCCCACCAAGTGCTACAGCTATCTCGACTATGAACACACGTCAGCAGCTTGCAAGGGTCCGGACAGGAGGACAGCATGCCGGAGATTCGGCCAAGTGGGTCATCAAGCGAAGACTTGCAAGGAAAGCGAGAGTTGTATTCTCTGCAGGAATCGTGGCGCGTCTGGTGAAAGCGCCGCACACTGCGGGCTCGGGACGGTGTCCGATCTTCA
The DNA here is from genome assembly GCF_905115235.1 of Hermetia illucens. Taxonomy (NCBI): domain Eukaryota; kingdom Metazoa; phylum Arthropoda; class Insecta; order Diptera; family Stratiomyidae; genus Hermetia; species Hermetia illucens. Next base: position 79,091,829 of record NC_051852.1, on the reverse strand, counting down.
GGGCGGAATTGGAGAGGGCTAGGGTGCGAACGCCAGGATCCGCATTTTGCAAATTAACATGCACCGGAGTGCAACCGCTCACCAGTTGCTAGCACAGTTCGCTGCGGAAGTAAATGCTGATCTAGTGCTGATTAGTGAACAATACCGAAAAAAGGACCCGTCCTCATGGTATCTCGACTTGTCGGGCACCGCTGCCATCTGGGTTCGGGACAACGTTCGACTTCGTGTTCTTGCCGAAGGCCGGGAGGACGGGTTTGTCTGGATCCGGTATTTAGGGATAACGTTTTTTAGCGTTTACCTGACGCCGAATGAGACGATGCCGGACTTTCGGCGCCGGCTTGATGCTCTGGAGGACGCCGTTTCGAGCACGGAGGGACGAATCTTGGTTGGCGGTGACTTTAATGCCAGGGCTCTTGAATGGGGTATGCCTCAGTCCGACTCTAGAGGGAAACGGATTTTGGAAATGGTAGCGAGAACCGGGCTCGTATTTTTAAACACCGGATCCACGCCAACGTTTCGGCGCCCAGGTTGTGAAGAAAGTATTCCTGACGTCACATTTGCGTTGGAATCTCTGGCATCATCGGTAGACGGGTGGCGAGTCCTAGAAGATTTCTCGGCAACCGATCATCAGTACATTGCGTTCCAGATGTTTGACGCTACTTGCCGGCGAGCGCCAACACGACGTTCCCCATGCGTGTGGAATGTCGCGAGAGTGAACATCGGAAAGTTCATCGAAGCTCTTGGAGCAGGTAGGGCTGCGCTGGGGGGCACTCCGGGGGGTGGTATTGTCGCAGCTGACATCGTCGTAAATTCAGTGATGAATCTGATAACGACGGCGTGTAAGGCTTTCATGCCCCGGAGAGGCCCCAGGCGCGACAAGCCTTCTATGTACTGGTGGACGGCAGAAATTGCCCACCTACGGAAGGAGTGTTATAAGCTCCGCCGTTTGGCACAACGTTTGCACGCCAACGAGGAGGCATGTGCGATAAAGGCACAATATAGATCAGCAAAAAGGAGACTCCGCAGCGCTATAAATAAAAGCCAAGCTCGCGGCGGGCAAAATCTTGTTAATGAGGTGAATGAGGACCCGTGGGGAGTTGGCTATAAGCTTGTCACTCAGAAAATCGGGGCTCTGCGGAAGCCCTGCATATTGAGCACCGACCAGATGGACCGCATTGTGCTGGCATTGTTCACCAAACACCCTGTACGGGTTGATGTAAATAGCGCGGAAAGCGTCGTGGAATGCCCCCCTTTCACAATAAGAGAGCTCGAAGAAGCGGTTCTCACTATGAAAAACAGGAAGGCGCCAGGTTCTGATGGCATCCCGGCGGATGTTTACAAACTGGTGTCCCGCCAACGGCCAGAATTGCTGCTGAAAGTGTTCAACGCGTGTTTGAGGGAGGGTGTTTTTCCTTGTTGCTGGAAAGTGGCCAGACCCGCGTTGATCAGTAAGGGTAAAGGAGACCCGGAGCTCCCGTCTGCATACCGACCGCTGTGTATGTTTGACACGGCCGGAAAAGTGCTCGAGAAGCTCATCAGGGGTAGACCCGCTGAAGCGATCCGTGCTGCCGGGGACTTATCCGCAAAGCAGTTCGGGTTTAGAACAGGGATATCTACAGTGGATGCTGTTATGGAGGTCGTAAATGCGTTTAATCGAGCCGGGGCACACAGCCGCCGATCTCGACGGATAGTGCTCCTGATAACGCCTGATCTTAGAAATGCCTTCAATTCTGTAAGATGGACAGATATGCTAGGCACACTTGAGAACTCCTTTCACGTGCCAAGCTATCTCTTGCGGATATTGAGGGATTATCTGAAAGACCGCTCCCTGCTCTGTGAGACGCTAGAGGGCCATAGGAGGATGGAAATCACGTCGGGAGTAGCACAGGGATCCATCCCAGGGCCAGACCTCTGGAACGCTTCTTACGATAGTCTGCTGAGACTCGATATGCCCGAAGAGTCGCGCCTGGTCGGTTATGCAGACGACGTTGCGGCACTTGTTGCCGGAAAAAACCGAAGTAGTCATCCTGACCAGAAGGAGAATCCCGACCCTGCGTCCCATATCGGTCGGCGAATTGATTATAGAGTCAAAACCAGCGATTAAATACCTTGGTTTAATGCTCGACTCGAAGATGAGTTTCTTCGAGCAAATCAAAGCAGCAGCGAACAGGGCTGCAGTTGGAGTCGCGGCCTTGAGTCGGCTAATGGCGAATATCGGGGGCCCTATATTAACTAGGAGATGTCTCCTCATGGGAGTAGCGCAATCCGTTCTTGTCTATGGTGCGGAGGTATGGGCTGATGCCCTTGACAAGGAGGTGCATCGTAAACGCCTCGCTTAAGTGCAGAGGTGGGGCGCTTTGCGAGTGCGTCTGCTTATCGCACCGTCTCCTAACCGGCTGTGATGGTGATTGCGGGAGTGCTCCCCGTTGCCCTCCTTGCCAAGGAGCGCAAAGCTATCTATCTCCGTAAGCGCGAAAACTTAAGAGAAGTGGTTGGCCATGAAGAACGTCAACGCACCCATAGCGAGTGGCAACTTTCTTGGCAAAATGAACTAAGGAGCAAGTGTGGCATGGTTGAACAGAACGCACGGTGAGATTGATTACTTCCTTACCCAACTTCTAAGTGGACATGGAGGTTTTCAGTCTTACCTGCACAAGATTGGGAAGGCGCGGTCTCCTGATTGTGTGTTCTGCAATAGAGTGGCGGATGACGCTGAACACACCTTTTTCTCTTGCGAGAGGTGGGACGGCCTCCGCCAGCAACTTTATGCAGACGCAGGGGAGCTCCCTCCAGACAACATTGTCAGAGAGATGCTGAAGAACGCTGGCAGCTGGAGTCGTATTCCGCATTATGTTCGGGCTCTTCTTACTACGAAGAAGATTGAACTCGACCGGCGGAGGGATCGGACGGTAAGGGGTTCCCTGAACTAACAACAACTCGCTTCCTTCCCTTTCCCCCCCTCCCGTTGGTGAAAGGAATTTCCTGACTTGAAGGCTCCCAAAGCCGGGAGAACGGGAGGGCTAGCCCGAAGTAATGTGTCGAATGGTCGCAGGCTAGTTCTCTGATGACTAGGAGGTGTTTAGTTTGGTTGGTGGTTCGCGAGCGTGCTGTTTCGCGAGTCTAACACTCTGTGCGTAAACGCATTCACCTACCCTACTCTCCAAAAAAAAAGCTCTAATAGGGACCGGTGAAAAGATGGTGTCGTGATCCCCATATTCCAACAGTGCTTCCAATGTCTCAGGGGGAAATCTGATCTATTGCTGATTTGCCTGGAGTGAAGCCTCTTTGGCATAGGTCAATGATGTTCTGAGTATATGGGGCTAACCAACCTAACAAGAAAGCGAAGAATATTTTACGGATGGCACTCAGCAACGCGATACTTCTATAATTGCCGCTGTCTCTCTTTTAGTGTCAACAGGAAGTGCATCTGAGGTAGTTGCTCTGCGCAGGAGAATAATTCCGTATGCGGTGGTATCAATATATTCATTTTGAAATGAATGCAAGATATCTCAAGAATATTGTTTCAAAATTTCAAACTGATTGTAGCAAAATTGACGATGTTATGAGTATTTGAAGATTTGTTGCTCTAGGTCGGGTTTTGTAGGGTGGAAAACTTTTAATCGCTTTTTTGAAACTTGCTATTTTTAAAGTCCGTGTATGCCATAACTAAAAACCTACTGTACCAATCGTTTTGAAATTTTAAACAATGCTTCTTCACCTAATTTTTTAGCTTTTTTGCTATCTACTTTTACTTAAATATTTGTGGATTTGTTTAAATTAAAATTAAATTTTTAGCAAAAATCGAGTTTTTAACTCCCAAGTGCTTTGAAAAATTGAAAGCCGACCAGAAAAATTTTGCAGGGTTACTTTGAGAAACATCTCTTTTAATAAGGCATTCAGATTTTTGTGTTTCAGAGGGTTCTATTGGGAGAAATCATGTACACCGCAAAACAGCTATTTCCCGAAATGCCTCCGGAGATTCACAGTCACCCGTTCAATTTAAAATTTTTTTGTTACACAAATTTCGGGAAATATTGTTCGATTATTCCGTTCGTTATATGGAAATGGACTAAATAGGTTGGCACTATTTGTATCCGCAAAAATATCTTAAAAACGTACCATTCTTTCACCGAATTAACCCTAACCGCCCCCCCCCCCTTTAATCAATGTGATAAGTGCATTTAATTGTGTATTGTAGGTTCCGAATACGGAACCCATAAAAGGCAATCAAGGTTCGTTTTAGGTTTTATTCAAAGTAATTGAGAGCGAATAATCCACCTGTATCACTGTTAGCTTCCCGGTTTCAATAATGAGTGAAATCTACGAAATGCAAATGATATAACAAAAACTACCCACAAATTACTAAAACTTCACAAACTCCGTAAATGTAATTAAAATTACGAAACCAAATATAAATTCATATCTCAGCCAAACACTCTCCTCGCCTTCGCTGACCCAGCCTGAATTCTTCCTGTGTTCCGTCAACTTCCCCCAGAAACAACATATATGATGGCAATAACTTTCCCATGTAAATATTAATGGAACGATATTTCAAAGCAGTTTCTCTGCTTCGTCCTAGTCCAATCGAGAACTTTCGACAAGGATACATGCTGCAGAAGTGGCATCAGACTATTTGGAGATTTCAATTGCTGTAGCTTCGAAACCATTGTCCGCTTTATATAATACTAATTTCATGCGCAACTATAATACATTATCGTGTTTCGAGGGGTTGCCGGATAAGGACGCGAAAAGGAAGGAGGAAATAGAAGCAGAATGCTGTATAAGTTGGAAGCTGTAGTTGTCCGAGGACATACTAAACTTTTAATGTTATTTACACCCATTATATGGAATTGCATCTAATTTAGATTTCACAATTCAATTCGTTAAAAGAATTGCCGAGTGGTAGGACTTAGTCTCTGAAATGAGGGAAGGAGTGGGTGGATCAATGTCAGTTGCCCAACGGTAGATCGCAGCGTTCGGTTTCTCGGTTTGAATAACTTTTTCAGGGAAGACAAAGTTTCTAGATTGGATTCTACAGTATGCCATCTGTATATTAAAAATATCTTTGCTAGACGTTAGCCAAGCAATTTGAGTTTGTGTGTAGACATATGCATGCATGCTATATATCTGAACGAGCACTTAGATGTGTAGATGAACACATATATATTCGACTATGCACGGGGTCCTTGCCTAGGATAAGTTCATCGTGCGTTGAAATTCACAAAATGCAATGTGTTGCACGAACGGGTACTAAAATTCAAAGTTGAATAATATCTGAGGCATCCATGCAAAACGTAGGCACAAGTTGCAGTAAAGCAGTTGCGGAAATTTAATTTGGACCAATTAGTTTCCTAGAACCTCGGAGTGTAGTCGGTGCGTTCCTGAAATCTTGAGCCTAACGCTGGAGATTTCGTGCGTTCACAGGAGCAATGTGGGAGATTAATTTGGGTACACTTACACTTACACTTGCTCTTAGAGTGTGACATTTAGCGGACACGAAAGCTGGTATGAGGTTGAAGATTAAAAATATATTCATTTATACGCATTTGAAAATTGGAAGTGAAAAGTATATGGACAAGTTATTGAAAAATATCTACTTACCATTGGTGGATACGATAAATATCGATCACTATTCATATTGTAGTAGGAACCATCCAGTGGTGGTGCTGGTGATGGGGACGGAATATACGTTCCTTTTGTCATTAATATTTGATCATCGCGGGAGCGATGATCCATTAGTGTTGTGTTGTTGTTGTGGCGCGGATGCGGCAGCGTTCGTGTATTCACTGTAACGATAAAAGTTAGAAAAGAAGATTAGAAATTGATGGTCTAGAGAGTTTATTTTTAAAATCATATTAAATCCAGAAAACACATCAGCCACATCAGCCATAAAAAAAATAAGTCAATTTCTGGTCATGTTTTCAAAATATATTTTCCAGTTAAGGGAGACATTTATAGCACAGTATTCTCACGTCCGAAAGTGAATACAAACGTATTTATGAATATAAATTCCTTTGGATTAATATTTCCAAGTGCGAATATGATTCTTTTGTATTAAAATGTTAGTATTCGCCTGGATAGCGAATATTACCGCTTTCTCGAAAGATATTTTGAAGCCTGAAGGATTATTTTGTGAAGAGAAAGCAATTTAAAGCAAAGGCATATTCTTCTTTTTAAGGTTTTGTGTAAACACAAAACCTTATTCAAATCAGTTTAATATCTGTCTGTCTGTCCGTCACCAAATTGGCACCAAATTTAATAGAAAGGTGGGAACTGTGAACGCTCACGCATATAGTGTTATAGTTACATCCTTTTACGTCGAATTTAAGGGGGGTTCCTCATACATGCAAAAGGGGGGTGTCAATTGCATTCATCAAATATAGTCACGTGGGGTATCAAATTAAAGGTCTCGGTTAGCACTTTTCGAAGCCGGTCTTAGTTTTGACATTTGTTGAAAAGGTGGGGGGTGCGGGGGGTTGAAACTGATCTGATCATTTTTTTAACGAACCCATTCTCAGAAACTACTCAACCGAAAAATCTGAAAAAAAATCAGGGGGCTGCCACTATATGGTGCCTCGGCTCCGAAATACCCTCCATACCGATACCTATTCAAATAAAGTTAATAATAGTACAATACAATAATTTTTAGTAATTGGCAGGAAAACCCCCCTTAAGTTCACCCTAGAATCACAATGACTACAACATACAGCATAATCCTGCCAAATTTGGTGAAAATTGCACCATTACTAACAAAGTTAAACTAGGTCAAAACTGTCGCTCCTCTGCAAATTCAAGACTATGAATGTCAATATCACTTTTAAGTGGATATTTTCACATAATATATGCTACATGCTAATGGGGCAAATGCACCCTCAAATCTCTTTATAAAAGAAATACACAAAACCTTTCATACCTGAAGCGTCTAGCTTCCGGTGTCCCGACTTGTTTTTCTGTTGACTGGGATCGTAGTTTGTGTGAACAATGCGCAGACATTTTCACGACGCGTGAAATTAAGATTTGATTTGGTTGTGAGTGTGGGGGTTTTTAGCATCAGTAGAAAGCAACTCATGGTGAAGGTTGAGAAAAGAAGAAAACATTAAACTCGGCATGAATAGTTGCGCGATATTCCACTTCAGCCTTTATGCGATTAGAGCACGAAGCAATAAAAAAGAATGAATCATGTGTAATAATCGGCGATAATCCCCTGCATTACAATCGATTTTGTTTGAAAACTGAATTTTCAAATCGTAGATTTTTCCGTTCAACGTTTTTCTGACTTCTTAGCTTCCATTCTTTTAAAACTTGCACTATCTTATCTCAGTTTGACTATTCCATTTGATTTACATAAGGACAGAAGACATTCTGTATGTAAGTATATAAATATGTATTGGAAAATATTACAATATAACCTAGTCCCTTTTGTACTCACTTAGTGAACTTTTCGTTTCAAATTGTCCATTCTCAGAAACTACTCAACCGAAAAATCTGAAAAAAAATCAGGGGGCTGCCACTATATGGTGCCTCGGCTCCGAAATACCCTCCATACCGATATCTGTTCAAATAAAGTTAATAATAGTACATTACTATAATTTTTAGTAATTGACAGGAAAACCTCCCTTAAGTTCACTCTAGAATCACAAAATTTTGCAGCAATGTAGGTTACAGCATAGAGCATGATTCTGCCGATGAAAATCGCACTATTACTAACAAAGTTATACTAGGTCAAAACTGTCGCTCCTCTGCAAATTCAAAACTATGAATGTCAATATCACTTGAAAGTGGATATTTTCACATAATATATGCATATTTTACGTGCTACATGCTACTAGGACAAATGCACACTCAAATCTTTTTATAACAGAAATATACAAAACCTTTCATATCTGAAACGTTTAGCTTTTGGTTTCCCGACTTGTTTTGCGCTTGTGTCAGGTAAATTCTGTGCCTGTATCAGACATCAGACAGACAGATGTCTGTGTCTGAAGCAAACAGGCGGTTGGGCAATTGACTCACAAAGTACGTGCATATAAATAGTTGCCACTTACGAAATACAGTTTTATAAATATTTAAGTTACACATACGATATTTATACGCAACTCAATTCACAATTTCTGCTTGCAGCCACTACGTTTGTAGATGTGTACATATATATGCACGAATTGCAGAACAAAATATGCCATTACTGATTTAAAGTCCCAAAGTTTGGCATCAGTTTTAGAATCTATACCCAACTATGTAGATGAAAATCAATCGATATCCATGTATTTGCCCAAAAAATAGAAGTAGGGACAATTTTTAATCGCTTTCAAGTTTAGGGAACATAGGGATGAAGTACATAAATTTTGATACAGATCTCAAATTATTAGTTTTAATTATCATGGTTTTTGAGTTGCATTGCCTTCATATTGTTGTTGTTTCATTTGAACCTTAGAACCAGCGAGTTTGTACTTCAGGAAAAGAAAGATCCAGCTAATGTGGGCTAAAATGCCGCCTCTACCTTTGACGCTCGAAATTCTTTTTCTCGTAAAATGTACCTTAAGTAGTAGCCAGGTATGGGAAATCTGCGCACTAGAAATGGGACAGAAACCTTTTCTCCCAAGCGACATCTTCTGGTTGTCGACTCTGGACTTCCAACCAGAAAGAAGGGGAAACTTTGTTTGGTTCCAAGCGCTTGTTGGATTTGTCGTCATGTTGTGCTCTCTGATCCATTAAAGCGAGTAACCAGCACACATTGAACCAACATGCAATCATACCATATTATCAAACTTACGCTGTACATGTTTATTGAGACGAAAATTTCCGACTTTCTTCTGATTTACGATCAAACTTGAATCTCGGTAGTTCGTCTTTAATGTTTAAACCTCATGCAAAACTCTTCATTTGACCTGACCAAATTGAAGCTACACTGCATTACCCGACTCCATTTACTTAGCTAATTACAGTTAGATGAAAATGTTCCTTTAATCCTTGAAACCCTGAATTCTCCTTTGAAAACACAAACTTTCTTATTAATTACATCCTGTTTTTCACGCCGAATCTACCACTACCACGGTCTTTATTCAGAAACCACTGCCTCAAAAATATGCTTTCAATAGTCAGCCACATTCTCGGCCATTTCCTCCCTATCATCCTTCGGCCAAATCTATCTCGTTCGCCCTCTCTGAAAGTTTTAATCCGTTAAGCCTCTCGACGACTGATTCTTATCATAAGTTAATGGTTCAAATCCTTTCTCGGTCACACTATACAAAGCTTTGTGTGTTATGTTTACCGGGCCTTAAAAGGACTCCTCATATAATATACCTACATACATAAAAAAGAAGGGAAGAAAGCACAAAATGAATTCATTGGAAGTCATAAAACGTTTTTGTCATCAGATATTTTTGGTGAAGGGTTTGTTCATTATTCGAAACCGCACAATGAAGGCGGACGGATTTCTTGGCAGGTTCCAGAGGTTGAATGGATACCGCTGTTACGGCTGCTAGTTTTCCCTGCGAAGGATAGTAGTAAAAGGCCAAAGTATAGAAGTCTGTTGAAAGGGTTCTCTACGTTTATTCATATAATTTGATTGTTTATCAGGGAATCCTATCTGGTGCTGGAGTGTGAATGGATTCGTCCGGTTGCTTTGTGTGCGGCTAGAACTGTTGGTTATAAAAAAAGTTTAACTTTAACTTTCATGTAACTTGGTTATTTTAATACAGTGGTGTATTTCAGTGGAGAGAGTGTGCATGAAAAACCTCTCCAGGGAGGAGCTGGCAAGGGTTGCACAGCTTTGAATGCATCCAACATATTATTTTATCCGCTTGATTGCTGGTGACTGCATCGATAAAGTTCTATTCATTGATGAGAAAATCTTTATAATAAAACCGCTTCGCAATTGCCAAAATCATCGTTAAATTTTGAAAAAAGGTCTAAGGGAGTCTACTCCAACAAGAGTCGTCACTTCCAGCCATTTTTAGTCTTCGGTAATGGTATACGCCGAAATCTACTCCTCTGGAAAAACGTAATCGACTTTCATTGAAAAAAACCTGAAAATCAATGGGTCTTTTACGAAGGTGCACGGTGCAGCCTCCTCTCTTATTCCGAATTTCACAGCTCGAGTTTTTCGTTCCACTCCAATACGATGAATAACTTAAACTCTTTTCGGGTGCAGTGCGTAATATCGAGAAATTCGAATAACGATTCTTCTTCTTTCATAAAGTATCCGGAAGTCGGATCACAAATTTTTAAACGGAATGTAAGTTCCTTAAGTCACAGAAAAAATATACGATGTTTCGTTTATTGCCCACTGCTTTTATTTGCCGAGAATTCACACTGAAAGTTGGAAAGTCGAAAGAGATAGGACGAAATTTGGCGAATTCTTGCTGGGAAGCTGCGACGATGTGTTGACCGTCCGTTTTGGGTGATGGCTGGAACAGAAGAGACTGGCTGGTTTTCCACGCGGTCCCTCTGTCTCCAACCAGCGAAACTTTTTCACCGATGGCTCTCCACTCCTGAGGCAAGTTCTAAAAAACGCGAAAAGCATCGGCGGCGTCATATATCCGCTGGCATTAACAAATAAATAAATTTCGAATGTTGTTAATCCTGCTGCGCCACATCACTCCGACCCTAGATGAAACCTTGGGGTTTCAGCGAAGGAACCCGGAACTGCGTTCCCCATCATTCTGCGAAGCGAACTCGACGTTGTTTTGGGGCGCACACAGGCTTCAACCTGGATACCTTCTTCCATTCTCTGCAAAAGTTGTCGCATTCCTAAGATTCCGTACGAGCGGAAGGAGCAGATCTGCAGTTGCTACAGGTGCAGCGATAAATAAATCTACAGGGAAACCATCGAGCCCAGCAACTTCACTCCATTTGAGTGCATTGATGGCTGATTACTGAGGCTGAGTGATTTCTCTTATGCTCGTAGGAGCAGTCCGTGTCCGTACGCTACGGTGACTTACCATTTCATCCGGAAGAGAAAGAACTTCACCTGATGTGATGCGGCTGGGAACCGTAGGGGAGTGTTCTTTCCACTTCTTTAGTTGCTCGTCATCGTGGATCGCCACGTTTTTCGACCACATACAAGCTTTTACGTGATGCAATATACACTTCTGTAATCATTGTATTTTGCGGCGTCTTCCGCTTCCCTAACCAGCGTAACAGCAAATTTTCTCTAAGTACAGCGTACACTACGCTGAACTTCTCGGGTGCATTACGCCCGCTACCGCTCGCAGCGGTCAGTAAAGCCTTCAACCTCGATCCCCTTCCTCGATTCCGCAGTGAGCCAGATCCTAAGACGCCCCTTCGGGACACGGTTGAGGACCTGTGCAGCACCCGAGAAAAAAGCACTTTTGATGAACGCCCAATGTTCATCGATATTCTAAAGGGGGTTACTCAGTATATTTGCCGTTCGATCAGCAAGAGAACTCTCCTACTGTCGAGCGACGGCTGGGTCATATAAGCGGTCGATATTTAACTTGGGAGGTCGCAGCAGTTTTCACCTCTTTTGCGCATAACCAGGACACAACTCCCAAATGGCCTGCTGATCGCGAAGTCGTTGATCTGATTGCTTACACTATATCAGAAGTCTCCACTATTGGAACGTAGCATTTTACAATTGTGATGCTTCTCAACTTGTACCGGAATCTTGTAGTTAGGAGTCTGTGAGAAACTGGCTCCCAGGCCAAGAGAGCGCGCCTTGCCGTAGCTGACACAAGCAATCCGACTTTGGATTCGCGGCTGCAACCATTTGGCTTTTCAGAGTACAAAAGCACATGGCCATTAGTGCGCAAGAGAGAGAGGAGTACTTTTTAGAGTCCCACCATCTTACAATGCTTAAGTCCAGAATGTCCAGATAATATCGCTGGAATTCCCGCTCAAGTTGGAGAAAGCGAGCAATCTGAAGACCCTCGCTACCGTCATCGAGGAGCGTGCGCACATTTCAGAAACCAATCATAATCTGTTTTCTATAGCCAAAGACATTCCCTATCAGAGGCGTTGTTGACATTTCGGTAACAAGAAAGTTTCAAAATGTGCAGGTTACTAGCGCAGGAATTTCCATCCCCTTTAGTCGCCTCTTATGACAAGCAGCGAAAATTTTCAGTGTATTCTTAAGTCCATAGAGCGCCAACGGTGAACTACATTATGGAATTGCTTTACGCATTAGCGCGATATGGATGAAGTTGCTTTTTACAATTCAATTCAATTTTAAATTTATCGCAGTGCCATTTACCCTGTCGGTTGGTTCTGAATGTTGGCCGAATATAAAAGACAATGTAGTGTAGGCGAAAATGGTGCGTTAGACCAGTGGCGTAATGCGCCATGATTACATTGGAAATGAGGACATTCGCCACCGATAGAGAATTGCACTTATGGTAGAAAATTTGATAGAGAGGCGTCCTCGATTTGATGACCGCATAATTTGCGGTGATAAGAATTAATTTGCTAAAATTGGCCTGAACATCGATGTCCAGGGAAATGACCAAAAAGCCGTCCGAAACAACGACGGTTTGATACGCTAGATATGATCTGGAAGCTTCACAAACGCATCCAGATCAGCCTTTGACAGAGCAAAATGGCTTAACTGATCAAGACAGTCGACACCGCTTCTAAAAAGGACATAGGGTGAAGACGAAGAAGAAGGTCGCTCTGATGCTTCTGTGGGAAAGTATACTCTGTCATACTCACCAACAGATAAAGAGGATTATACCCCAGGCACAAATTTATACCGTTTTATTGGTAGTAGAATAATGTTTGTAATACCATTCGGCAAACCCATATGAAGCCAGTTGTTGCTGCGATGTGGCAAACTGAACGAAAAATTCCTGTTTTGAGTGCTAGGGCGTTTGAAAATCGTTGGTAATGAAGAGGCTACCAGACTCGCTCCCCAAGGATCTGGCTCCACAATAGTAGGACCACAGCCAGAATTTGGCATCAAGTCAATGGATGGGAAATCTGTTCTAAAGGGTGAACTTCCAAGGGTTTGCCGACTTTGAATATTGGAAATAATATCAGCTTCGAAACCACCTTCAGACGCCGAAGGCGAGAGCCCATGGCATACGCGATTTTAGGGAACAGAGTGACATGAATGAAAAGCATGAGTGTTTAGAGCCGTATTTCTTCCATCAAACTAAATTTCCCTCTTGACTTTCAGGAGGAGACGATTACGTAGTTCGTAATTTGTAGTAGGGTCAAATCTAATGCGACATACGAAAATAATCATGGCAGAGATTGAATCTTCATTCAGACTCGAAAACGGGCTGATTGAGATCTTCACAACTTATTCAGTTTTGAAATGAGAAGATGATATCCAACCTAACACTAAAATAGGTTATCGACACAGCATACATGATACTGGTCAAATCTACTAAAATAATATATAGCATATCTTGATGATATAAACATCATGGTACGTTCCGTACGCCAAAGCAGTTGAATAAATTTAATTGAGCATCTATGAAGCAAAAAAGACAGATAAAATATGACAATGGTGGCTATAACCATGGTGATAATTCTAAAGCTCCACAAAAAAGCAACAGGAAAACAGAAATGCTAGTTCAAGTGACGCATTAGGCAGGTAAGGCGTATTTCGGTCCTCCAGATGGTAAAACGATGATTGAATAAAGGGCACAACAAAAGTATGAAACGTTAATTCAGCCTGGGCTTACGTACAGAGGTGAGAAATGGGCAATGACGTAAAGTCCATTGTTTTCGCATGCCGTACATAGCCCATTCTGGGGCCAATCAAGGATAGTTAGGTACATCCAGGATAATTAGACGCAAAATATAAGGCGAATAAATCTATTGATCCTTATCAAGTCGCAGCAGTGGAAATAGGCTCGCTATTTCGATCGAATGCCGGATGAAAGGGGCATAATGAAGGGCGAAGCATTCGACAAACGCCCGACAGCAAAGCCTCCTAAGGTGGGGATTCGACTGACTTTCAAACTTTATTCTCGATTTGGACTGTCATGTCAGTAATGATAATGATGCAAATGAGAATAATGGAAATTGGCCAAGAAAAACGATTTCAACCCCAAAAGTCAGAGATTATTTTATTGCAAAAAAAATAATTTGTTTGCAGTTTCAATGCTCGCAACGGCAATTGCTTTGATATGTTACATAGATGTGCGCCGGCAACTACCAGGAAATCATCCAAGAACTTCCTGTTTATTAAACTTTGAAACGCAACATTTCATTATTTATTCCGACTGGCACTTAGATTGCTTTCATGAAGATAGTGAAGCCGTATTAGATGGAAACCGTGAAAGGTTCCATTGACACGTATTGTAGATACCCGTACAGAGATGACTCAACGAGATATAGTCCAGGTCCAGGTGCTTGCATATTTCTGTTGATCGATTCGGCCAGAAAGTCCAATGAAAACTACTAAAGGAGAGGGTTTTGCAAGGAAATACATAGATTTGTTTGTAAATAATTTGTATGCGTCGGGCTAGACTTTTATTGGAAAAAGCGTTTTATTTATTAAAGATTCGTTGCATAGAACCATACGTGGTACGAAAATTTTCTTGCAATATTTTAATTGAATTCATTTTCAAAGGCTTTTAATCAGACATAATAACGAGGAAAACAGTGTCCTTTGCGGACTAGTGTATGGAGTTAATTGCTGAACTTGAGACCCTCCCGAACCACAAAATAAGTGAAGGATTCCAAGCTGTTATAATTCCTTTTTACTAGGAAACAGGTAAACAAACTTTTTAATGAGCAAGCTGTCTCGCACACACGTTGTGTCATACATCTTCGCTATTCCTGCATGCAAAATGGAGGCCTAAGGGGTTTCACATTATGGATATCTGAAATGAAAATACCTCACGATATTCCTGCCTAAATTATTTCTATGAAATTTTTGTGCTGACATCAAAATGACGTATGTAAATAAGTTTACATATACAGCACAGATACCATGTGAAGTATTCCAGGGCTGTTCAGACTCATCATTAGAGTGGAACAGACACCATCCATCTTACTCAGTCATTTTGCCTTTCGCTCAGCAAAACGGAGGACGACAGGAATGAATTCGAGAAAGTGATAGAGGAGCTCAAAGACATATCAGTCAGATACGGGTGTGTGTATGCAAATTTGCGTACAGTAGGATATCCACGAACATTGCATGAATAAATGAACGACGACACAAGCAAATGAGGTGGAAGATCCTCTTCAAGTCTTTTTAAATAGATATTTCATGAAGATAATCATTTTCGCCGTTCACATGGAATAGATCCGGGCCGCGCCCCTCGCGCTCATCCTTCGGACCACGTCCTGAGTAGACGCGCTCGCTTGCTTCTTTGCGTTTTCAATCCTTCACGATGAATGAGCGGATGAATTTATAACATGCAAAGATTTGTATGATTCACAAGTTATAAAAGCAAAAGAGGAGGCGAATGGATGCAAGCAAATTCAATTCACCTTTTCGCCTTTCGTCGGTGATTGAATGGTTAATGCGATTTTTAAATTTGTTATGCATAGCTATAATTTACAATTTAAATGATGGGATTTATGTGTGTTTTGAATTTTCCAGAATGAAATTATTTTTATTGCTGAAGCGTGTAACCACTTAGTGCAAGGATCGGGGCTGATTATGCGGCCAAGCCTACGCATGTTGGAAAAAAACTACAAAGGAGTTTCGTAGAAAACTATCATTTGGGGCTGGCTCGGATTGAGTCGAACGAGCAATTAAGGAAAATTGAAGCATGGAATTTAGACATTTATTGAAAAAATCGGAATACCGGAAGTTGGACGCTTCGGGTATAAAAGTTTTCTCTTCATCTTGTGTGAGAAACTTTCTATGTTTTTACACATGTTCACAAAAAAAAAATCAAAGTATTCCTTGATATGTCTCCAAACTCCAGCTCCATCGTTCATATGAAATATGGGTTCATTTTATATGATGACGTCATAAGCGCTCAACAAGAAACCCGATGGCCTGGCTGTAAACTTCTATACTTTGGTAGCGCACACACTCAATACGGTGTTGGCAGAGGCAGAGGGTTTCCGTAATGCCATCAAAAAGTCGAACGATTTGATGATCGGCTGATGAAGCTCACCATTATATCAGCTGATAGCGCTATCACTTCTTCACCGCGTATGCACCGCAGACAGGTCGACCTGATGTTGAGAAAGATGCTTTCTGGCAACTTGACGATGCCAACACCTGTGACGTGCCTGCTGATTACTATATCATCGTTGCCGGAGACCTTAATGGTCATGTGGGTGAAAAGGCAGACAGTAGCAGGTGCCATGCGGAAAGGGGTTTGGAGTGCGCAATGGAGTGTGTGTGTGTGTGCGAACACCTATGACCTTGTACTTATGAACACGTGGTTCATAAAACGATTGTCTCATCTTCCTACCTTTCGTAGTGGAAATAGTAAAACGCAAATCGACTATATTCTCATAAGACGCCAACATTTTACCATCGTTCCCTATGAGACCATTGCGCCTCAACGTCTTGCGAATCAAGCCACCGATAAAACAGCATGATGAACGCACTGGGCCGCCGCGATTACGAATGTGGAAAAATCGTGTACCCAAATTAAAGGCACGATCCACAACGCTGTCTCTGCAAACCTCGGGTTCACCAAGCAAGGTAAGCGGTTCATGAACCGAGACACGTGGCTTTGAAATGACGATGTTGAAATGAAGGTTCGTGAAAAGAAATGTCTACTACAATTTTCTCAACGATAAAACGCCAATTGGTAAATTTATAAAAATGCCAACCGAGAAGCAAAGAAAGCGATCGCCGCCACCCGAGCGGTCCATTACAAAAATCTTTACGATAAACCGAGCACTCGGGATGACGAGAGAAATCTGTATCGACTTGTCAAAAGTCGACACGAACGCACACACTTTTGTTGCGTTAATGATAAGAACAGTACTTTGCTTACCGATCATAAAACCGCGGCGTATATATACGGGGAAAATATTTCGAGTAGATTTTAACTGAAGAATTTGTTCATCGTCCACTTTCACAAGCATTGCCGACATTTGCAGCAGTTCCACCTGTCAGCGTAACTAACAGGCGAGGTTGCAAAAAAAATGGAATTGGGGAAAGCAAGAGGACTTGATGATACCGCATCTGAGCTGAAGAAAGCGAGGATGTGGGACCCCCCCCTGTGGGTCAATGAATTCTTCAATCGGCTTACTGAGGAATGAGAATACCATCTGACTGGCAACAAAAGTACCACATTTTATTTCTGGATCTAGAGGAAGCGTTTGACAGTGTGCTGCACGAACTCATTTGGTGTGCTCTATGACAACACTCGTGCGCTGGATCCCACTGCTCTACCACGAATCGAAAAGTAAAGTTCGAAGTGTCGCGGGTGTATCAGAACCGCTTTTTTGTTTTGGTTATGAACATTGTCACACGGGACATCCAAAGTCCAGCGCACTATACACTGCTTTATGCAGATAATGTTTTCTTGGCGCCCAAAAAGGATCACAAGCAACTTGTCCAAAAATGAAATGATCGCCTCATGCAACACGATCTCAGATTGAATCTGAATTAAACTGAATTTTTGTCGTCCCATTCCCATGAAACAGGCGCCATCACTTTCAATGATAGTGATCTGCCCAGAACTGAGCGATTTAAATATCTCGAGTCAATGCTATCAGCCGATGGAGAACTGCGTTGTGAAAGTGCTTCTCTCGATCTGAATGAAGTCGCATTCTACAACTGGTGTTCTTTGTGATCGACGTATCAACAAACGTCT
Source organism: Hermetia illucens (assembly GCF_905115235.1). Classification (NCBI taxonomy): domain Eukaryota; kingdom Metazoa; phylum Arthropoda; class Insecta; order Diptera; family Stratiomyidae; genus Hermetia; species Hermetia illucens. The sequence goes on along the minus strand of NC_051852.1, from coordinate 79,074,124 downwards.
CAAATCTAAAATTTACCGCAATGTCGTCCGTTCTCTCGCTCTATATAGTCCTGTGTGTATCCCAGCGTCTTGCGGTAATGGAGGCGAAAATTTTGCGTTGGACTAGTGGCGTGACATGTTTTGATCACATCCGAAATGAGGATATCCGCGATCGATATGGATTTGCACCGATCGGGAAAAAATTGCGAGAGAGGCATCTTCGATTGTAATTCACGTAATTTGCGCTAACGAAAATTCACTTGCCAAGATTGGTCTGAACATGGAAGTCGATGGTAAGCGACTAAAAGGCCGGCAGAAACAACGGTGGCTTGATACACTAGATGGGGATTTGAAACCGTTACCATTGCATCCATTGCGTCAAGGTTGAAAGAAAAGAACGTGTTGTTATTAACTTTATCTGAGCATATATCGCAATGGAATGTGTTTTGAGGCTTAGATTTTGTAGAGTTGCGCCACTGATAACGAGACTGGTTTCAGTTTTTGGGCCACACATTTTAAATCTTCACTCTCCTGCGTGTCACCCAATATCATAAATCATCATTTTCAAAAAGTACTAGCCGACTTAACACAAAATAATGCAACTCGTTGTATGTGTAGCAGTTCGCAGACCACATACCTTCACAAAATTTCGTGCCGATAACTCCTGCCCTTTTGGAGTGAATCTCGTGTCCTAGACGGATGGCAGACAGACATTGGACCGACTTTAATAAGGCTTTGTTTCATACAAACCCTAAAAAAATTATGTGGGTTTCAGACTCTTTCAGGCTTGTGCAATCATCGGGAGAAGGAAACATTGCGGAGGATGCACTGTACAAGTGTGTCTATCCTGATACCCATCCTCAAATATGTAGTCGTTGAAAGGGACCCACAAATGAATATGGTCACATTTCAGCAAACAGTTAACAGTGTACAAACTTTGCAGATAAAAATTAGTGTTCATATTAGTAGAGACTCTAATGGATCTCATTTGATTTTCAGCTTCCCCATTATTACGCAATCAAAATGCTTAAGCCTGTCGTTTTGTACGCGGCCCTTATAACCTTTTATTTCCATCACGCCTGGTCGAATCGGATTAACTCCCCCAGTTGACCCTTATGTTTCCTAAGCAGGTTCGTACTGGGCGAATTCGATCCTCTTCGAAGCTGCACGTTGATGGCAATTATGTCCTTTTTTAACCGGTATAAAGTTCAGCTATTCAGTCAAATGAACATTTTTGAGATGAGAAGCATAAGTACACAGATATTCTTATAAAGAGTGGTGGAGATCAGTCAAAGTGTATGCATGCTCATTGATTCCAGCTGAAACCTTAGTTTCGGCCCTTTCTTTCCTCTTGCGCCCCTTAACTTCCAGGCAATATTTTCTGATTCCTCGACCCTCCATCAAATCGAAAAGTGATGAAATAAAAACGAAGGAAGCAACTGCACCGATGGACGAAAGGGTAATAAATCAAAATGAACTCCATGAACTGCAAAATATTTCGGAAACGGCTCAAAATTCCGCCACTTCCTGACTATACACAATAAAGGAAAGCACAAAAATGCTGTTCTTCGGAATGAGTTGCTGATGTTGCTTCTGCTGTTACGGATGAGAGGAGATAGTCATTGTAGTTACAGGCACGAAGACGTTTTAAAGGAATTTCACATGTACTGAAATAGAGGGAGAGCGAAGAAAGGTGAAGTGAATTCAGGCAGTCAACTATTGAAAAATTGACAAAAAGCTAAGATAAGCGAAAAGAAGGGCAATGGGATTCTGTGTGCATGATACTGAGCTTTCAGACTTGGATTTATTATTCGGAATGACATGGGAAAATTTATTGGGCTATATTTTGAGCCTGACGCACAAAAATTGGAAAAAAATAAACGTGTAGTTCTAATTGTTGACGGATATTTACGAAGGATGTGCTTCGAACTGGTGAGGCGACCGAAGAACATTTGCAAAGCTTGCCCTCTTTATTGGGAAAAGGCTGGCGGTAAATGTATGGACGACATATTGAATTTCCCATTGGAGTTGGTGTACCTCTCTGCGGTAAGTGATGGAAAAACTGCTGTAATATGACCATCAGTTGCACCATATTTTCATCGACTTTAAAGTCGCCTATGACAGCATAGCCAGGGTAAAACTGTACACAGCAGAGAATTCGGAATTCCGACGAAATTGATAGGAGCGATTAAGGTGAGTCCGACTAATATGCGCCAAAATGTGCCAGATAAAAGCTGCAGGATCACTCTCGAGACCATTCAACATCAATCACGGTGTAAGACAAGGGGATGCCCTATCATCCATCACCTTCAACCTGGCACTGGAGAAAGTGATTCGCGATGCAGAGGTACCATCCTCTTGAAATCCACCCAACTACTGACTTACGTTGACGATATTTACATTATGGGGAGAACAATCCGAGATGTACAGTCTGCTTTCATTCAGATCGAGCAGGTGGGGTGAGATCTCGGACTGCACATTAATGAAGGCAAGACCAAGTACATGGTGGCACCATCAGCACTAAAAACCAAAGAACGAACAACGAAACGAAAACGATAACGATAGGAGGCTACAACTTTGAGACCATTGAAAATCCTTTTATTTAGGAACGAAAATCACAACCGATAACAGCTATGACGATGAAATCCGCGGACGGTTGCTTGGTGCCAACAGGGCTTATTTGAGCTTACAAAAACTGTTTCATTCGAAACGTCTCTCTTACTCTACAAGACTATGATCTAGCCAATCCTTATGTATACCTTGGAGACCTGCGTTCTTAGCAAGAAAAATTGTGAACTCTTCGCCGCGTTCGAGAGAAGAATCCTCCGAAGAATTTTTGGCCCCCTACACAAGAATGGACGATTCCGTAGCCTACATAACGACGAAATCTTGTGGGTGATGCCATGACCGTATAGTTGTGGATAAAATCAACAGGTTGCGGTGGGCGGGTCATCTAATCCGTATGGATGAGGATGATCCAGCCCGGAAAGTCTATAAGGGCAATATTTATGGTAGAAAAAGAAAAAGAAGACGAGGGAGATCCTGCCTGAGATGGAGCAATGGCGTAGGTCAGGACGCCAGACAACTATTATAGATATCAAATTTATGGACCTCGGCGCAAAACCGGGGTGTCTGCAGTTCCTTACTAAGACAGGCCTAGCAGATACCGGTTGTTGCGCCGTTGATGATGAATGGGTGCCCCTTCACATGATGATAGATTTGCGTTACATGGTGGTAGCAAGTTGATTTCTTACAAACGTTATTTACCGAATAATCAGTTTGTTGGACCTAATAAAGTCTTAGATGTCTAGTGTTAAAATTTAATTTTTATAAAATGTTTAGTAACTTTCACTTTTTGAAACGTTTATTTTCTTTTCTTTATTTTTGAATTGCTCTGAAGGTTGTTCCAAGAATGTCGGGGTAGTTTGGTAAGTGTGCTTTCCGTATGAATTAGTCGGGATCATCCATCATCATGGATAAAATATGGTCTGTGTTCACTGTCGAGACGTAATTTCCCAACGACCCCAAGGAATGTTGCGATATGAAAAAAAAATGAATAGATGGACTGTTTAACGACATCAAAGTTATCCCAGAATAACCTAGACTCTTGACACGGTAAGACAATTTGCCGCATGTCTCTGTCCCCAAACATTGACTTGATGTTAGGTTGTCTGCTTGATTTTTCAAGCGAATCCTTCGAGAAGAACTACAGTTTCTCCCGTGTAAATTTGTTGAATGGTAGTAACGGAACAATATTTAGCATATTTGGCAGTCTGCGCTCGTTTGTTACAGCGATGTAGTTCACTTCCATTTTTTATTGTGCGCTAATAAGCGGAACATTCGTCGTTTAAGTCTTGTTGAGTCTAGATAATTTTATGAGCGATCCCTATATTCTTGTCTTTTTCTTTCATGTTCACTATCCACAGTTGGGGTCATTGGACCACTGTTTTAAAAAAAAAAAAAAAAAAAAAAGTGACAATTTCGGTGGATTCTGACTGTTGCGCTTGCACGATTTAGGAACTTTTCTTGAAAAAAGTAAATGAAATAAATGCGGCAGATGTGTCACTCGAGCAAGACGTTGCTGCACCATATAACGTCTGACTTCTTTGAGGTAAAATCTACTGCCACGCGCTAGTTGAAGGGGCATTTGTGGGATTCTGCCGTTGTAGAGATAATAACTAAAATAATTCGAGGACTTGTCAAAAAAACACCTCGAAAGTTTGATCGACAAAGAACCGGCTGGTCTCCTTTTCCTTGACCACGTGCATGTTGTTATTCTTTATTTCAGTCTGGAGCAGTGTGCGGAATTTAAATGGCCGCTTCACCTGCTCTTCACCGATTTTGAGAAAGTCCTCGACAGGATCAATAGAGAGTATATTTAAAATGCTTTACGCAGGAAGGGTAATCCGCAGAAACTAGCATCTATTATAAAGACATGTAACCGCTTTAAACATTATGCATTGCACTAAGGCATCATTTCAAAGGAATATGAATCCCAAAGGGTAGCTTGACAAGACTGCATTCTGCCATAGATATTTTTTCTCCTCGTTATTGGTGATGTCCTTCATGCTACCTTGTCTGGAAATAGAGGAGGATTTCGATGGACCATGACATCTTTCTCAAACGTTTCGACTGAGTGACTATGAAATATAGCCATGTTATATTTATTCTTGAAGTTGGTAGTAGAAGGAAGTAAAAACCATGTTTCGGAAAAGACCAACGCAATTTTTGAAAACGAACAAATGTCAACTCTGAGCTCAAGTATTTGTAATATAAATAAAGTCTAGAATGAAACTACTTTTGGATTGAACATAAAACAAGTCGGCAAACCGGAAGCTGGACGCTTCAGATACGAAAGGTTTTGTTTATTTCTTAGTACGTACCACGTAATATATGCATATATTATGTGAGAGTGTCCACTTTCGGGTGATATTGACATTCATTGCCTTGAATTTTCAAAGAAGCAACAGCTTTGAGGTATTATAACTTTGTTACTAATAGCGCGATTTCCACCAAATTTGGTAAGATCATACTCTTGATTTTCTTTTCAGATTTTTCATTTGGATACTTTCTAAGAACGGCCCCCTTAAAGCAATGATCACTTTCAACCCCCCGCACTCCCCAGCTTTCTAATAAATGTCAACAATAGGACCAACTTCGGAAAGTACTAACAGAGACCTTTAATTTGATACCCCACATGACTATATTTGATAAAAAAAAAATACACCCCCTTTTGCATGTATAAGAACCCCCCTCAAAATTTGATGTAAAAGGATATTACTCACTGTATGCGTGAGTGTTTACAGTTCTCACCTTTCTACCAAATTTGGTGTCAATCGCTATAACCGTCTCCGAGAAAAATGGGTATGACCGACAGGCAGACAGACAGACAGTAAACCGATTTTAATAAGGATTTGTTTTACACAAAACCTTAAAAACAACGGCTGCAGGTCTCCATGATTATGTATCTTCTGAATTAAGGAAGAAAGATCTCGTAAAAGACAAATGATATTATGATAATATTTAGCGAATTCTAAAGGCGAAAAACTTTCAACGAGACCAAAAGCCAACTACTAGGTTTTATCAACCAAAATTGGAAGCAGAACAGGAGTAGGGGTGTGTTCCGATAAAAAGAAATAAGCTGCTTAACGGCTAGCAGTTCTCAGTTCCAATAAAAGGGCGTTGCTTGGAAAGTTCAGAGTTGAAGGATAGTGAAGGTGATAGATAGCGCTCTGCCGAGGCGAAAACTACTGAAAGCCAAGTGGCAGGAACACTAACAAAATTCAGGTTCAGAAAAGATTGAATACAAGTCATCTCCTTCAAGTACAGTTCAATTAATTTCATGAACCACTTCGAGTTGAACCGTTCTGTCACTGCATTCATGAAAAATTGGAATGCTTTCAGCTTCATAGTCTGATTCCGAAGATAGGGTAAGCCAAAATCATCTTTTGCACGAAATCAATTTTGCTTGGATTGCACAATTGCGAATCATCAATTTTTATCAACTTTATGTTTGTGAACGAGCATGTATGCAAAGAGATACATGCAACATTTGAAAAAGGGCCGAGTTTTCAATTGTCATGCTTTACAGTAAGACCAGTGTAGCGATCGAAATAATAACAAATGGGGCATGAGCACCCCTGAACATATATCATTGAATCATGCCATGACAACGAGGAGTTGAATTGTTAGCCTTGAATAAAATCCTAACATCATCCTTATTTCAACTTTTGTTTGGCGAACTCTCCTCGTTCATGCCGCATCTCAACAATATACGGTATTTGCGATGTTGTTCCATGGGGGCTTTTTCTAGTGTATACTTGTTAGTACCAGTTCAAAGTTCTCACGAAAAGGACATCTTATACAAATATGTATCAGTCAGCCACGATGACGATACGATATCCTTTGTGTATTTCCAGGTCGACTTCGGTCTACTCGGGTCTCCGTTTTTTTATATTATCGACAAATCCATTTGAAATCCCTGGAGGGACATAGATGAGATGGTTAGTCTTTCAAATAGTGGCCCCAACATTCTTCTTCATATCCGTTAGGGATATTATATTGAAATTGAGAGAAACTGATAGAGTTGGAGAGAAGACTTTTGAAAATAGCAACAGGATATGGTCCATTTTTAAACGAAAAAACCGATTCGGATCTTTGCGATATTTGATTTGGTTGCAATGTATATGAGCAGCGAAAAGTAAGTCTCTACTTTTGCGTCCATTGTTTTTGGGCTTTGATGGTTAAATGGTTTAGGGGGAATCTTCTCTTGGTTTCAGCCGGAGCTGGCCTTATCTATTTTCAAATCATTGTAAAAGGACCGTTGTCTCTGCTTGAGGGCACATTTCAATTTCAGTTGTATTCTTGGGCATTTGCCTTGAATCGGACAAACATATGAATTCCGAAATGAGATTTCTTCCTCACTTTTCATTGCCATGTCCCGAAGGAGACCGGATGTTCTTACCCTGCGCAAAACTACTCCCATAGTAGAGCGAAAAGCACAATGAAGGACATCGAGCTTGCACGCTAGCTGTAGAAAACAATTGTATAATCGGATGAAGGCATCATCCTATCTTGTTTCTAATGACAAAAAAGCAGGCTGTACATAGTTCTAGTCACAGGACCTTACGAGTTGGTGGTAGTTCTTACCTGAGTTTGCGGTGTTGTTGGGCATTAAAGAAGGCAGCGTTCCATCTTTTTGATAACGTGGCGGCGGGATGTCTGTGTTTTCGACCAAATATGTTGAGGCAGCTTTCTTACGGGTTTCATCCTGAAAAAGAAAAAAAAATGAGACGGGGAAGTTGAAAATTAAGATTTTACTAAGGCATATTGTGGCCAACGTTGTATATTTTTTATCTATCGCCGCAGCTAATGTCTTTCTGGCTATAACGGTGTACTCATCAATCTGACATTGTTGAAGGAAAATCTTTTCAAGCAAGGAAAAAAGAATATGTTTAACTATCTATCAGATATCGAGTATGGATTCCCCACGCGCTATGATGCATACTAAACCATCTTCTAAGTTTATCTTTTCAGCTTTCCGGCGTTTCTGTCAATCTAAGTATTGCATCCTTCTGGTAGCGAGTTGGGAGTGGTATGAGGATATTTTTTGCTAAATTAATTGCTAATGCTATTATGGGACGAACACGCATACAAGCAGAATGCATGGAGGACTAAGCGCATGGAGATGGAGATGTGGCGATAGTTTCTGCTTAAGTTGGCATCAGTGCAAGCGGGAAGGCGACTGCTGGACTATGGGAACGATGGAATTTGGTTCAGCCAATTGTTAAATTTACTCAATGGATTTATTTGTGAAAATACCCATGTTTCCTCGGATATTGTGCGTGAGAAAGACAAGAGCAAACAATATGGATATTTATGGGGCTTATGTTTTTCAAGAGGGAAGGATGTTTACAGACGGTTTCAGCAATAAATAAGAGATTCTGAATGAATAAATCGATGTTTTGGAAACGACGCTTTCAATAATGTGAGTTTGAGGTTTTCAAGCTGGTGTTATTCCTCAAGTGTGATTAGCACGGCTTGTTTCGTATTTAGGATTGTTGATTGATTGATGAAAGAGCGCTAATTAAGACTGGGACTGGAAAATGCCATCAGGAAAATGTTCTGCGGGAGCTTTTTGGATTATGCTGCTTATACTCGCAGCCAGTGTTGTCATATCACGGATGTAAATCTCGTGATCATACGAGTAATGCTTGATAGATTGTATTTAGTCGTATAAAGTGCACTGTTAAATTGGACTAACTGTGATGGAGCAAAATTCAAGAAAAAAATTTGTCCAAAGTTGCTAACACAAAAATTTGTGCGTTATAACAAAATATGATTTGAAAAGAAAGCAAAATTTAAAGCTGTATTCGTGAAAGTTTCCCACCGTAGCAGAATACGAGGTGCGATAACTAGTATCAATCAATCTGCGCTTTTTCTAAACTTAATAGCCTCGAACATCTATTGATTGATATAAAATTGTGGTTAGCCTCATTGATATGGTTCAAACGATTTATAAACGAATTAATTTTTGTAGTTAGAACAACCTCAATACCAGGAGGAAAACAGACAGTTTCAGCAAAAGTTACAATTCCACATTAGGGGTACTTCACTTGTTATTCTGATTTTAATTAATTTCGTCGTCTCTGTATCTGTAAATCGGCGGAAAAATCAAGGTTGATAGCTGACCAATACATACTTTGATCATCTTATTATCATTGGATATAGACAATTACGTCCAATAACGCGGAATTCTCCCAAGGTAGATTGTGCCATCTGTGGATATTATGAGAAGGTACTGCTCCTACTTTTTCTATCGCTATCTTTTTCGTCTATAATACCACAATCCCAACTCATGATAAACATTATTAGGTTTACTATACTTCTTCTTTTTCAATCCGCGTGACGCAGAATTTGAAACCGGTCACTTTCATTGCCAGTATTATGTCTACCTTATCTGAATCGGTCGTCAAAAATATCCTTCAAACTGAACCGTAGGTCGTGCTGCATGAGATCAAATGAATGAGTTGCGCGAAAATGACTTTACTATGAGTAACTAGAAAAACAGGATCACCATGATGCAAAGCGCAAGACATTGGATATCCTGCGTGAGAGTGAACATTACAGAAAAGAAGAGGAGCGAAAAGGGAAATCCTTCATTAGTGAATACCAGCCGAATCATATAGTGATTTTGACAAATTAGCCAAACTTGGAATTTTGCTTTTTAGAATGTGGTAGATATCGTCAACGGATTAGTTTTTGAGATCAAATGCATTCTCTGGATTGAAGAAAACAACGTAAGGAAAATGATAGCCCATGGTTCTCCATTGACGGTGCCTCAGGTTTTGACAGTTTGATTACTTTCTCCACTTCTGTAGTGTTAAGAGAAGAGAATATTTCGATTCTTTCGGTTTACGCTTGTCAACCTTATTTAGATGTCAGCTGAGAAGTATTCAATTGTGCAAAATTGGCTTTTCTCAGGTTTTTGTAGCCAAGTATGACGCTTTCTGGGATTAGTGACACGGGAATTATTTAGGCCACTTGGTGGATCGCATAGTCGTGATGATTGGCGGAAGACTTGGACTCTTTTCTCGGAAATCGGCCCCATTTGATTTAGCGCCGGGCATACTTAGATTTTCTTTACAATTTTCTCAGCTCTCTGCTAGTTGGGGTTGGAACGATCGGAACTGGGATTGAAGTATATTCAAAAGTGCAAGAACAAGTTGATACCGACCACAGAGGAGATTATGTTAGCACCTATTCGCAGGAACGGCAAGACTAATCTTCTTTAAAATTACATTTTGTTGCGATTTAGTTGACGGGACGGGAGAGCATCAACTCTTTCTCTCTCTTTCTCGCTTTTGCTCTAGAATGAACAAAAATGTTGAAGAAAATGCTGTACCCTGTCAACTAAATAGATATTAGAAACTACATTCTTAGATTTTCTTCCTTTTCTCTTAAGCGACGCCATCGGAACATTTGCTATGGTCTAATGAAAAAAGTTGTCAGATTTGGCTGCTTCCCTGTAAATTTGAGGCCAACTGTTTATCGGAAGAGTTTGTCATGTGTGTATCCTAAAATGTGGAAGAAAGTATAGTAAGCTCCAGAAAGAAACGAATAGTAAATATGGGGGTATTTATGCTTTCTTTAGTGCCAATGCTGATTTTTCTTTGTAAACCATTCTGTTAGTCTGCCTTCAGATCAAGCAATGACAACCGACTTTTCCACTCCCTTCCCTCCCCTATATATCTCCATTAAAAAAATTGTTACACACTTTTTAAAGTCCGATTTAGTTATGTTCCATTGTGATGGCAAAAATATGCTCCTGGTTTTCGGGACGTACACATTGAGTTAGTATCAACAGTTCGACTACCTAATTCTATTCTCACGTTTACGCCTTGATAGCTTGATGCAGTCAACCTTACCATCAACGTTATAGCTGCCGTCAAACCCATATTTAAGAATCGCTTCCTTTTTCTCACGTAGCTCCAAATAAAGTGGTGTGTTGGTTACGAGGTTCATCTAACTAGCTGACTAACCACATTTGTGAATACACTGCCGATGTTTCAAGCGCGTTGAATTGTACCTTTACAATAATTTATCGACTGAAGAAGAAGTCAATTATGATTTCCCCTACCTCATTAATAAGATTGTTCTAATATTTGTCTTCTCATTTTAATAGGAGAAACCTTGTCATATTGTCATTCATGATAAAATTCTCCAAGCTATAATGAAGGAATTTCTCACTTGCTGACAAATTTCGAGATTTACTTGCCGCTTCTCGGTACTTAGTCACAAAAAATTTACATTTGGCTTTTATTTTTTAATTACTTCCACCTCGTTGGTTGCTAATTTTAATTATCTTCTTCCTGTCTTCAAATGCCTTCTCGGTTCCTAGTTTCAAAGAGATCCTCCAGAAGATTTGTTATCCCCCGCTATTCATCAACACTTCTTTTAATAACACTCTGTTTGCTTGTCTCACTGTAATTCGTCCATCTCCAGCGCAAGGAATGAATTGAGCTTAGCGCCCCATTGTCATGCTCCCCTTGTCTGTCCAGCGCTACGTGTTTTAGAGGTCGGGTCTCTCGCTCACATTAATTCTGTACGCTTAATAAAACATTCTTCTCATGTCATTCATTGTGGACAGCGGAGCTCACTGCTTATATGCGGAAGGATATAAGCAGTGAGCTTTTTCAGTACAGTTGGTCTGCCCGCTATCTATCTCTTAATTCAGTGGAGTGGTCTTGAGGACCTTTCATTTAGCTCGGAAATAATCCCAGAATGCTTAAGTGCTAGTCTGTCTGTACGTTAGCTAGTCTTTGTTGCCTTGTGTTCCAGGCTATTAAGGGGGAGAATCGACGTGGTGGCCAAGTGCAATCGTTTGAGGAAGTATCTCGTCTTGCGTCTACGTTTCACTAGGATAAAACTCCACATTGTGATGAAAGGATAAATGGGCCCTGATACAGAGCGGCGAGTTTCAGAGACACCGTTTATGATTAAAAATTAATATCGAGTGGCATATCTGGATCGTTCTGTTACCCCTCAGTTTCTTGCCGGTCAAAAACAATTATTACAAGAATGCTGGGGGAATAGATAGTATATTAGGATGAACATACTGTAGGGAAGGAAAAGAAGGATCCTGCTATTTACTAGAGCGAAAACAATCTGGGGAAAGAAATTTTTTGTATTGTCAGCGTACTTACCATGTAGTCCGGTTGACTTCCCTCATTGGAGTACGAATCGCTTTTTTCTGAAACACTCGATAACGTTTCACCGGTCACTGTATCATTATAGGAGCTGGGCGCATACATTTCGATGGTCGCTGTTTTGCTATTCTGATTGGAAGCTGCTGGTTCAGGCCACGATGTAAAGTGTGTCCGCACAATTCACAGAAGCAGTATCGGACATCCACCAGGGACACATATGAGTAAAGACGATGACAACGATGACGGCGACGAACCACGACACAGGATGCAGGATACGTATTCCACCAGAGGAAGCACACGAAATGATTTTCCGCAGTAGCACGTATGATTGATGTTAAGTGATGCGAGATCATGTGTTCAGTCGTCCAGCAACACAATATACGTTGACGGTATTGTACGTAATGTTAAATAATATCACGTTACGTCGGTTGAAAGCATCGAATTGATTTGTTATGGAATTGTCAAAAGAGAGATATACGTTAGAGCCGCTTTGTTCAGTAATCTGTGTATGTTTCGGAATATTGATACAATTTGCATGCTTGGGTGTGAGTGGAGAATGCACTTACTGCAAGGGATCGTTATTCGATTGTCCGTTTTAAAAAACAAGCAATTAGGCTGACAATTTACTCGTTATTATATTTATATGAAGTGTTTTGTATTGAAAAAAAAAATATTTTTCGGAAAAAACTTTTGGCGAGCCATTTTTTAAACGAAGCACATGACATAAGAATGTTTCTTAAGTTTCTTAACTTACTTCACAGATTCCATTGATTGTCCTGTAGGTAAGCAGAGAAACAAGGGTGTAAGTATAGTGAACATCTTTTAATCTATCTAGAGAACCCGATGAGTGGGACCCGCTAAAATCCCTGGTACAAAATAGTTCGAGAAGAGTATAAGATTCTCAGTGAAACCAACCAGAGGTGGAATACCTAGTAGAGAGAAAATCCCGACAGATGAAATGAAATGACTGCATACATGTATTGTATATGGGTAGAAATTAAAAGCAACATGGCCTGGATTGACAATCGGATTACAAGCACCATAGTTTGAGTGGATTAAGAGGTTAACTTTCTGTGAATTCCATGAGTCTGAAATTCCATGAGTCTGAGAAGTGGCCCAGGATTACACTAACTTAAGTCACTGGAAAGATGAATTTTAGAGGACTGTTTGATCCCGGGATCGTGAGAATTCTTTTTCCTTAACCATAATTCTATTTAGGAATAAAGTTAATGTTCAATTTGAGATAAAGCGCGTACATTCATCAAATTCTCGTCTACTTTCCATATTAATTGAATATGTATGTATCTCCTTAAATTATGGACGCAACATCATGATGGAAATGTGACACCTCGTTGCAAATGTTCTACTCCTTGTGAAGCAATCAATTCAATCAAAAAGAAATATTCCATTACGATAATAAAAACGTGATTTCGAAACTCGCTTGGAACATCAACCACTTATACGAAGTTAACTACCTATCGCTTAATTGAACAGATCCCTATGGCCTCGCACTTCCTTCTCTATTCCTCTTAACAAATCCTTACATTTCCTTTGCAAAAAGCAGAAGTTCTTTTATGCATCCTGTCATCACCATATTCAAGTCCCTTATTGCTTTTCTATTGCTTCATTAATAGCATCACAGTTGGGTGTGTGTGTGCACCATTGCACAAATACGACCCTTTATCGACTTTCAATTAACACAACTCAATCATCAGCGTCCTTTTGGAGAGAACACCATTTGGAAATGTCACATTCAACAATCCGTTGCCTTCTCTCTCTGTAAGGATGATTCTGCAGATGCTATCAAACAGAAATCATTCTCAAATGTAATGAGGACTTTTCTGAACCAAGAGCCGGAGGCAGCAATAAAATCATCTCGCTGACTACTGTTGTGTGAACTATGAGCAGAAATGTAGTCAGCGGGGCCGCACTTTTTCGTCCTACATTTTTCCACTTGATGGTTCTTTCACCTTTGTGGATTTTTTCCGCGAAATTCGTATGAGATTATGTAAACAGTTCAAGTAAAATGTAGAATCGTTGGATGAACCTGTTTTGTGGAAATCAGGCATTAATCTTTTATAAAATCGTATTGAGATTAACAGTTAGCGTTTCTTGTAGTTGAAGCCAACCTTACAGATATTAACTTACTTTGCTTTTCTCTTTAGTGTATTTCAAAAGAATTGGAACGATATTCCAAGGAGAGGGTGTGAAAAGTTAAAGCAAGGCCCTTTTTTTAAAGCTTCTAGTTGTGCACAGAGGTACGTAAAGCATTTCAACCCCTAACAGGACGAAAGGGTGTAAGTCAGCGAAGATTTTATGCCTTCTCATAACCTATGTCAATAAATGCCTTCAACAGGTTATGATTTGCATAGAACTATTATCAATACAACAGTTGTGACTCCTGGAGACAAAATGACCCTCCGCAGAGGTGAAAAACAAACAAAGCAGTTAGCAAATGTATTTCATAATCACCTATGCAATATGTGATGTTGAGGGTAAGATTTTAATGAGCGCTCCGTTCATTAAAAGTTTGCTATCCTGCACACTAATCCTGGGCTGCGATTCGCTAATGAGAGCCATACACTTTCATAGCAGTTTCCTTACATGAATTCTCATTATATTTTTAGGTATTTTGAAATATTCGAAAATTTCATGTAGTAAGATAAGAAAGTACAGCAGAACCTAACTTCAGCAATTATGTAAACCAGGCCAAGGTTTCGCGAATGAGGATCCTGCTCACAAGAGTTCTCTAGTTCTAATTGCATTTCCGACACTCATAACCTATTATCATATTGGGTTGGTGGTCAGAATGCTCAAATGATGGCGATGTGTGAAGAAATCTGGATCATGGCCGTAGGGAAATTGGGCGGAGTGGCCGTCTTAACTACCACACATTAATAGCTATCAATTTAAAAAACGACAACATTTGTTCCATAAAAATTATACGCACATCATGTATATACCCCAGAAAATGTGGAAAATATAATTCAAAGTAACTAGCCAGTAGATGGTAATTAATTGTCTACAATGAACAAGATTAAATAATATATTAAATGTTACCCCCAATGAGGGAAAGCTCGAAATATATAAAAACAAGTCGGGAAACCGGAAGGTGGACGCTTCAGGTATAAAAGGTTTTGTGTTTCCCTATGTGAGGGACGGTGAGTGTGGGACAGTTCTGCATGTACATAGCTACTATTCAACTGTGCCCTATCTTCTAAAAATCCATTTACACAAAAAAAATCATCTGGAAAGCACTGTATTGATAATAGTCAACCTCAAAGGCTTCACACCAGCAGGGCTGGGGAGGAGTGGATTCTACATAAATGGAATTTTAATATTCCAATCGAATGTCAATTATTCTCGTTAATTACGACGTCAGTATCTTGGTAAGGCTGGTACTCCTAGGATGAACTAAAGGGGAGTTTTCCAGGAAGATTCAAAAAGTTGGCCATATACTATTAGTAAGTTTATTTGAGCAGATATCGGAATGGACATATTTTGATAGATTTCATATAAGCTCATAATTCTGACTTTTTTCGGATTTTAGAGTCGGGTAGTTTCGGAAAATGAATCCTGTTTTACTTTATGTGCGCACATTTGACTACCTACTCTCGTAATTTTCAATTTATATGAAAACTAATATCAGATTCGAAAAATACTAAACGGAACCTATAGCATATATATATATATATTACTGCAAAGTTGATGATTCTAGGATAAACTTAAAGGGCGTTCCCAATCAATTTCTAAAAAATATACGTATAATAAATACAATGATCTGCTATCATTAACGTTATTTAAACCGGTATCGATGCGAAGAATATTTTGAAGCCAAGGTACCATGTCCATGAACCACCATATTTTTTTCAGATAGTCGGTTAGTGTACTTTCTGACAACGGGTCGTTGAAGTAACCGACTCTTTTCTGGCCCTCGCACTTCTCCCCTTTGCAACCAATGTCAAAACTAACACCAACTTCGTAAAGTACTAATCGGGGCCTTTCATTTCATGCGGATATCGGGACTGAGTTTACCGCTGAGCTTCCTCAACTACAGTTGCAATCTGTGACTTGCTTTGCAACTTAAAAACTCAACAGTCTGCATAGGGAAAACACTTCGATTCACATAAATTCGCAATTCTCACTCCAACCCTCTGATTTAATTCGTGCTTTTCTTCATCTTGTTGGCTTTTGCAACCATCTTCTTTTCTTAGCTCTCTTCTTTCTTTCTTATTACTTTTTATTATTCTATGTTGTTATTTCATTGCCGTAGTTCTTTGAACTTTTCTATATTCGACTTTGATTAAACAATTTGACGATGTGCTTTCACCAAGCACTACTGATTTCAACGGGTGTTGTAGGTGTGACTTTACTTGTTCATTTCTCATTGGGATCCTCTCTCATCCCCTACCTCTCACCCCCCTATTGGTGTTTGTCAGAATTTAACGCGAGGCAACTTCCTTGTTAACACCACCAAGGAATCAACGGCGATAGTAGACTGTGAGCAGCCTTAACCGTAAATATTAATGTTAATTTTTTCATTCCATTGCCATTTGCCAACTTTGTATACAATTTTTGTAGACAAGGAATCATAGGGCGATTTAATTTGATAATTTTCCGACAAGAGAACTGATCATGGACACGGCTTTTTAAGGTTTTGTGTAAACACAAAACCTTACTAAAATCGGTTTACTGTCTGTCTGTCTGTCCGTCTGTCTGCCTGTCCGTCTGTCTGTCTGTCCGTCACACGCATTTTTCTCGGAGACGGTTGTCGCGATTGACACTAAATTTGGTAGAAAGGTGGGAACTGTGAACGCTCACACATAGAGTGAATTACATCCTTTTACGTTGAATTTAAGGGGGGGTCCCCATACATGCAAAAGGTGGGTGTAAATTTGTTTTTCATCAAATATAGTCATGTGGGGTATCAAATGAAAGGTCTCGATTAGTACTTTTCGAAGCCGGTCTTAGTTTTGACATTTGTTGGAAAGCTGGGGAGTGCGGGGGGTTGAAAGTGCTCATTCCTTTAAGGGGGCCATTCTCAGAAACTACCCAACCGAAAAATCTGAAAAAAATCAGGGGGCTGCCACCATATGGTGCCTGGGCTCCGAAATACCTTCCATAGTGATATCTGTACAAATAAAGTTAATAATAGTATATTACCATAATTTTTAATAATTGACAGCAAAACCCCCCTTAAGTTCATGCTAGCACGACAAAATTTCACAACAATATAGAGTATAATATAGAGCATGATCTTACTAAGTTTGGTGGAAATCGCACTATTACTAACAAAGTAACAATACGTCAAATTTCTGGCTTCTTCGCAAATTCAAGACTATGAATGTCGACATCATGCGAAAGTGGATATTTTCACATAATATATGGATTTATTACGTGCTACGTACTAAGAAATACACAAAACCTTTCGTACCTGAAGCGTCCAGCTTCTGGTTTCCCGACTTGTTTAATTTTGAATTTGTATGTATTGTATTATTAAATTTTGCGTGAAAAAAACTTCTATGACTCACCCAACATCAAATAAGTCATTATGGAGGCGAAAGTAAAGAAAAAGCATTACTTGGGTGGTGTGAGATGTTTTAATGAAGGAATTCGTCAAAAACTAAAGGATTAGCGGGCAAAATATGCAAAGATTCTTCACTACAATACCGTACAGTCAAACAATGGAAAAATAAAACAGTTCGTAGTCAGTTGTGCTCTAGCCGGTTGCTTGACTTTCAGGGCCAAATCAGCTTTAAAACCTTGAATTCAAAATTCCCGAAGGATTCATGTTTTTCTGATCAGGTTTTTTCAAATCCGACAGAGTCACTGCCAAGGTTTATGTTCAATTCAGAAAACTCGAAAGCCAAATGAGGAAACATATTTCAAGCACAGCCAAAATTTGAAAATCGACTGAATGAATGGTAAAAGCCGCGGTCAAAGGGTTTCCAAGCGGGAGAACATAGATATCTTAGTTGATATGCTTCTTCTTCGGCAAAAGGTTAACCGCGATTTAGGGTCAAAATGTTAATTAATAAATAATTATTAGTCTGATTAGTCTGGTCAATAAATAAATAAATAAGTCCTGCCTAGGGAGTAAAGTAAGTCCTTAAAGAATTTGCAAGTGAATCAAGTTACCGATTAGGATTGATGCCAATCAACTTTGATTAATACTTTGGGGATTATATTGTAGTTCGTTAATCGCGATTAGATTAGTCAATTAAGAAAATTCAAGTCAACGCTGCCTCTCGGTCAATGATGATGTGCCCTCAAAAGTTAGCTCAACGAAAATTCGCCCAATCTTTTTTCATGCTGTACATTACCATCTCAAATTTGAATATAATCAAATAATTTAATTCCAGTTTAGTGGAGCATAATGCTTTTATGTTTTCGCAGACATTTTAGCACTGCATTGTAGACTAAATTTGCATTTAACGGCTGTCAGTGATGTCCTGCTTCTACTGAAACATATTTTTGGTATTTCATCCCGTTTTATGCAACTTAGCTAGTAATTGGGTACAAGAATGGACAATAACGAATTTACATTTTTTGAAATATAACCCAGAATTATTTATTTGTAGAAATTTGCATACGAAAAATGGAATTGCATTGACAATTTTATTCAATTTAAAATGAGCTGACATACATATTCGAAATTGAAATGTTGGGTGCATTCAAGTGAAATAGTTCTTGTCAATTATTTTATATTTCCACTGAATATCATATTAAGTATTTTAACGGTCGTGTTTGCTTGATTGGTTGTATTTTATAGCAGCACAATTTTGTTAGGATATTGACCATATTCTGCCTCTCCAATGCTTTTACGTTTATAACTCCGGCATTCGCATACAAGTTTTAAATATAATATATAATTAAAAATAGATAAAGTGTGGTAAGTCCAGATCTATATTCAGCTCAATGGAAAAGCATCATATCTTTTGTTGAATTCCCTCAATCGTAGAAACTACCCCCTGGCAATCCGACAAATTTGGAATCCTGCGCATTCTTCCGATATTCAAACTGGACTATTATCGTTAGGACGTCATTTCACTTAAAGAAGACGCTAATTCCTATTACCACTACTAATGTCCATTTAACTGCATTTTACTCAACTTTTTGCCTCACTGCTCGCTGCAAAGACATTTTTTCCCGTATTCACAGAATTCACGAAGATACTTTTTTCCTCGTGCTCTCAAGCTTCAAAGGATGTTCGGAATTGATATACTATACTTACTATTTAGTTGTGTATGTGGATCTACTTATACTAGTTGACTATGACGCAATTTAATTAAAAAACTTTTCCATTTTTTTCGCCCCCAACGATTTTTCATAGTTTGTAGTGAGCGAACCAGACAAGGCAAAAAAACGGAGAAGAAAGAAAAAGTTTCTCTTTTCACACAATATGCTCTTGGAATAATGCAAAATGTAGATGTCTTTCATTCTATTATGAATATGCTTTAATTTTCAGTTTCCTTGTTGAAGTTTCTGAAAAGTTAGCTGGAAAATTATCCGGAGTTCAATTATTAAGGATTAGAATTCGAGAGGGTCAAACTGGATTATGCAATAATGGGATGTGCTGCGGTGATCTTCAAGATATTTTCAGATAGCTCCCAGTGCTATTTTCTGCGAAAGCGTAGGAAAAAGAAATCTGAAAGGATGAACTCGCAGGAAATATTCATCCGAGGAAATAATAGCACGCTTAAAAATTCTTTTCATGAAGACCAAGCAGCCATATGAAATATCATGAATGATACTGTTGGCGAAGGGTACATTGAAATTTGCTAAATAGAGTGACTTCGTGACTTTTCGGTCGAATTTCAAGCATTTTTCCTATTACTAATGTAAAAAGCACAGAAGGCAGGACTTTCTTTCCACTGATTAAAATTAGATAAAAAGAACTAAAAAAGAATAATTATGCCCTGCAAAGGGGAAATTATATAAAATTTAACGATTGGATAGCTGAGTGATTAGAGCATAAGGCTATCATACGGAAGGTCGCGGTTCAAATCTCACTGGTGGCAGTGGAATTTTTATCGTGATTTGACGTCGGATACCAATTGACTGAGCTGTGAATGAGTACCTGAGTCAAATCAGGGTAATTATCTCGGACGAGCGCAATGCTGACCACATTGCCTCCTACAGTGTACTGTAGTGTACAGTTACGGTCTTGAATGAAGTGCTCTAACACACTTCAAAGCCCTGATCCAATATGGATTGTTGCGCCAACGATTATTATTATTATTAATGAAATTATGATCCCTCCTTGCGGTTCAAGATTTGCCCTGAAAATAACTTTTTTGTCTTCTTCACTTTAAATAGTAACAGAGGTGGAAATTTACCATTTCAAAATAGTCAAGCTTCTTCAAATGCCAATTGTCTGACTCTATTATCCAAAATTTGACCTTAACTTTAGATTCATGTTATGTGAAAGGTAGTTGCTAAGACTGCGGCTGGGAGGTAGTATTGCACTGGGCGCCAATAATGCTGAGAAATGAGCTCTAATACTAACTATCATCACCTACCAGGCGCTGCAACATAGCTGCAAAATATTGAGTTCCGTTTAAAATTCATCCCCAAAGCAAAGGCGCAGTAAAAGAGCAAAAGTAACTTATCATCACAAACATGAATCAGAACAGACACCAAAAAGGAAAATGGCTGCAACTGCCACCCTTACAGGATCAGTGCAAAGGGGCTGCTCGAAAAATATGATTTTGACCGAACAAAACAAGGCCCGACCAATCAGAAAGAATGGACTAAACATGGTGGTCACCTTGACCAAGGGTAAAAAAAGGAATGCTCGCATCAAGTGCCGAATGACAGCTTACTTGAACGTAAGGGACTTTGCCCCTTGGTTTCAAGGGGTTTAAGGATACGTTCAAATTATCCATTCTTATCCAAAAAGGTTGCTAAAGTGGAAACCTTATTACAAAGGGGAAAGTGCCTCGGATAAGGTTGACAACAGCTAAGACCTTTTCCCATCGATAACCGTTTATTACTAACTTCTCACTTTTACTCGGTCCAACTTGAGCTGAGATTATAGTAATATACCCTATGGTCAAAAAGTACCGGGAATTTTTAAATAAAATAAAAGTGATTCAATTGTGAGGAACATTGATTTTATATCCTTCCAAAATAATATCCATCTGAAGCAACACACGTGAGCCAGTGTTCATCTCCTCGTCCATGCGCCGCGGGTACATCGTCAAAGCGATAGCTCTCTCATCGCATTCTGGTGTTTTTGGTTTCGGCTCGTTTTCAAAGCATCGATTGGATGCGTTTCAGGAAGGTCGGGTCATTATTCGCTTCAGAAATCATATTCTCAGCAACCGTCTTTCGATGTTGTTTTTGCACTAAATTCAATGCACTTTTGAACTCTGCAAAGCCTAGTGGCCATAGATGCGATGTACTGATTTCTGACAGAATCTTGATTGCGGGATTTCGGTGCAAATTAACTAGCATCAGATTTATACAGCGGTATGTATAATAACAAAGGAGTCTTCCCATATGGAGGAACTACAATTTGGTATGACAAGACCTTGGTGACCAGTTTATCGATTTTAGAAACTTTTAACGTTACGTTATTGGGTCCTAATTCCCTGGTGCAGAGTTTAGCATGAGGTTAGTTAGGTTTCAACTGACCGGCTACGAACATCTAGTCATGTCGACCATACTGTGACCCACGGCAAATTTAAGAGCAGTCGCAGGCGAACAGGACGTGCCCACGCCGTTTTGCTGCGAAAAAAAAGTACGAACTTTAAAGAGTCCGCCCGATAAACACTGAAATGCCATCAAACGGGTTTTTCACTTTGACGCGGTAAAAATGTCAGCCATGTCTCAAAAGGACGTCATCAGACCTGAGCTGTTATGGAAATATAAAAGCAGATCGATGAAAATGAAAGTGAGATGCAGGACGGGGCTGAGCGCAACGCATTTTCGCGAAAATGTTAGCTAAAATCACCCATTAAAGATCCCTTCGAAAGCTTGATCGGCAAAGTGTAGATTGGTTTCCGTGTTAAATCCTCCTGTACCAACCACATTAATACCCTTCGGATCATTGTGGAACAGTGTGCGATATTTAGATTACCATCCCATCGATTCTCCATCGATTCCGAGAACATCCTGGAGTGTGTCTGGAATGTTCTAGTCAGGAATGGAATTTCAGAAAAACTAATAGCAAATATCAGAGCACAACATGATGGTGTATAATTTACATACTTGCTCGCTTTAAAATCCCAGAGAGTCCAAAACGGACGATGCCATCTGTCCACAAACACCTGGACGACGCCGACGACACCTGTTGGCTCTTACTGGATCATGCACTTTGCCTAAGTCGTTCTGTATTTGGAAGGAGAGGCAAGTAGGGTCGAACTAAATACTACTAAAACCAAGTTTGGTAGTTGGTTAGAACATCTAACCCGTTGATCAATTTATATGCCCCCTTGTCGTGTTAACGGTGGCGCCGAACTTGAAGTTGCTCAACTTATGGACAGTGCTAACTCGCTGAAGACGCAAGTGTCTCAACAAAAACATCAAGATAAGGCTATTCTGCGCGAATATTTTTTCCAGGCCGTTATGTGGCACTGGTACACGGACTAATATTCGGAAGCTCTAAGCTTCCACCATCTTGTGTATGGGTCATGTTATCGGAGTATTTTGGAACGAGGCAATTACAAATGAAGAACTTGGCTGGCGTACGAACGAGATACCCATGGACATCTTGAAGAGAAGACAGAAGCGACAGTGGGTAGGAGTCACATTGAAAAAGGGTGACAAATTCATCACAGGTTATCCCATGCAAATGGAATGGAATCTATTATCCCAGGATGGTGATGAGTGGATCGGCTTACACCTGCTTGCCACAGAACAATAGAGGAAACGTCTCGGAAAATGTCGGGGGTGAGCGATGGGCCATAAGCATGGTAGAGGCAGTATGCCTACATATTGGTTTATGATAACCATATATAAAGGATAACGCATAATCATCAAGACCTTGGTTAAAATGAAACCAAGAAAAAAGTTTGCACAGCATTTACTGACCTGTTTAAAATACACAGCTTGAAAGTAGATATTTTGATCTTATTTAGAAACACACAAGTAACTGCAATTTATGTTGATAGCCAGAAAAGTGCTCCTCGACTGGGCCGACTGATAATGCAAACAATAGTATGTAGTTGTCTTAAAGAATTGGCAGTTAATAAATTTAAAATCTTCCATTTATCTTTTATTTAAGCTAACTTTACTATAAATATAAGTAAGAAAAAATCAGGATTTGTTTGATGTTTTAAAAAAATCAAAAAATCTGTCATATATAAAAGAATCATCTTTTTTATCAATACTGATTTCAGGTTAGAGAGTACAAAGCAGTGATGACGAGATGGGCAATCTGTAGATATTGCGGTGAAAAAGGTCATTTCATAGAAGGGCATTTACTAGAACCAAAATTGTTTTTTCTGAATGAAGGTATTCTACGCTCAACCATTGCGCTGCAAAACAATTTGAAAGCATTTTAGCTACAGCGTATACACTTTTCAAAATTCAACTTACAGTTCTTTAGTGAAATCAACGACAACGTTCTTTCTATAGGTGTGGAATTTTGCTGCTTAGTTAACCTTTAAGAGATCATGTTCTAAAGTTTAGATGATATCGCGTACTTGAAGGTTAAGCTTCCTTTTAGTCAAAGATAGTTACATGTGATGCTATCCTGAAAAGCAATAGAAGTGATAAAGCTCGACCGTTACGACGATACGACACCCAAGTGAAGCTCAACTGAAGTGTGATGTGACAATCAAAAAGTGTAACAGGTCTCGTTCTAAGAACATATCCAACCAAAAAATCTGAAAGATCTTAGTGGTGCACCTCTTCGAAATCTAGGCCTCAAAATATATCCCGTTCCTATAACTGCACAAATATAGTTAATAATAGTGTACTTCCACATTTTAGAAATTTACCCGCCAACCCCCGTTAGATCCATCCTAGAAGTACAAAATGGTTGGGTTGAAGAAAATCCAACTATTATTAACAAAGCTATAGGGGGTGAAACTGCCATTTTTAAGGTTTTGTGTAAAACAAAACCTTATTAAAATCGATTCAATGTCTGTCTGTCTGTCTGTCACACGCATTTTTCTCCAAAACGGCTAAACCGATCCAAACGAAATTTGGTGGACAGATGGGAACTATGAAATCCCACGCATATAGCGAGTGGCATAAATTTAGGTGGAGTTTAAAGGGGGGCTCCCCATACATGCAAAGGGGGGATTCAAAAATTTTTTTCACCGGATATAATTGTGTAGGGTATCAAATGAAAGGTCTCGATTTGTACTTTTCGAAACTGATATTAGTTTTGGCATAGATTTCAAAGTGCGTGAGTAATGAGTCAAAATGTACGCACTTGAAGTGAGACAGGACTCATTTTCGGAAACTACCCAACCTAAAAATCCGGAAAAAAATCGGAGTGGTGCGCCTAGATGAAATCTAGGCCTCACAATATGCCCCATTCTGATATCTGCTCAAATAAACTTACTAATAGTATATTACTACTTTATAGAAATTTACTGAAAAACCCCCCTTAAATTCATCCTAGGACTTCCGAATTTCGTACCAGCATAAGGGACAATATTTCGTATATATGTGCTAAATTTCATGGAAATCACGCAACTAACGCCAAAGTTATAGCAGTTCAAACTTAGTAATTTCGCGCGAGTTTACTGCTTCCAAAGCCATGCAAAACAGATGCTGACGTCATAATTACCCGGAATAATTGACATTCGTGTGGAATATTAAAGTCACATTTATGAAGAATCTATTTATCTGCAGCCCATTTTAAGGTTTTGTGTAAAACACTTATGTGAAATCTAATCTTCGAGAGACGTCCCATTCCGGTATCTGCTCAAAAAATTTACTAATAGTATATTACCAACTTTTAGAAATAGACTAAAAAACTCCCCTTAAGTTCATGCTAAGTGTACTAAATTTTGCACCGACATATAGGACAGCCTCGTGCATACACATGCCAGGTTTCATGAAAATCCAACTATTAGTGGGAAAGTTATAGCAGTTCAAACTTATCAATTTCGTGCTAATTAACAGCATTCTAAGCCATACAAATAAGATGCTGACGTCATAATTAACGAGAATAATTGAAATTCGAGTGAAATATTAAAATTCCATTCAAGAAGAATCTAATTCTCCCTAGCCTTTTTTATATTTGATTTTGGTTAAATTGTTTTCATTCGCTAATAATATTAAACTGAGAGCGTGAAGCGTATGAGGTTGACCATTATCAACACAAGGCTTTCCATCAAATGATTTATTTAAATCGCTTTCTAGAAAATAGAGGGCAATGGAATTTTTAGCTATATTACACGGAGTTGTCGTGCACTCGTCGCTCCTCACATCTTTTTCTTTTTCTTCAGCCTTCAGTTCACAAGCAGGGTCGGCTCGTGATGATCGGTTTTGTCATTTTATTTTATCAAATGCCTGATCAGGATGTATATGATACCTTTAAATCCCCATCCAGCGTATCAAGCCACCATTGTTTTGGCTGGCTTTTTGGTTGCTTACCATTGCTTTCGATGTTCTGATCAATACTGGTTGTCGAATTCTCGTTAGCGTGAACTACGTGACCACACCATCGAAAACGCCTCTCTTGCAGTTTTTCCACGATCGATGCAAACCCATATCGATCGCGGATATTCTCATTTCAGAGATAATTGAAACGTGTCACGCCACCAGTGCAATGCAACATCTTCGTCCCCATTACCGCAAGACGCCGTTCATTACCCTTTATAGTCGGCCAACACTCAGAACTATAGAGAGTGGCAGACGGATGACATTGCAGTAAATTTTAGATTTGCGACGTGCGCTGATACGTCGATCACAAAGAACACCAGTTGGGGAATGCCACTTCATCCAGGTTGCATTAATGCGTGAAACAATTTCATTACGCAGTTCTCCATTGGCTGATAGCGTTGACTCGAGAT
This sequence comes from Hermetia illucens, assembly GCF_905115235.1. Lineage (NCBI taxonomy): Eukaryota > Metazoa > Arthropoda > Insecta > Diptera > Stratiomyidae > Hermetia > Hermetia illucens. The sequence continues at coordinate 79,048,458 of NC_051852.1, read as the reverse complement.
TTTTAAATCGCTGAGTTCTGGCAATGGCAGTAACCTGCCCTTCGAGTTACTTAAATCGCTCAGTTCTGGCAATGGCAGTAACCTGCCCAGAACTGAACGATTTCAATATCTCGGGTCAATGCTATAAGCCAATGGAGAACTACGTTATGCTCCTCACATAGGGAAACACAAAACCTTTTATACCTGAAGCGTCAAGCTTCCGATTTCCCGACTTGTTTGTGAATTTCGTGCATTTTTCAACGTGTATGACGTCATTATCCCATATCAATTCTTCAATACCACAACGAAGTAAGTTCATATAAATGGGATCGCAAAGAATTATTTTGTTCTAGTTTACTCCAAACAGACGTATATGGATGTAGGTATATAATATATGCGTACTAATGAAGTTTACATATGAGGGTACGTATGTATGCTTTTGTACACAAAGTAAATCAATATCTATGGCTGCAATATGTCCGTATGTCTTGTTGTTGTAGATGGTAAAAATATGAAGGATTATGCTGGATTTATAGTTAAATACGAATAGAAATCTGTTCGTTAAATTTTCTTACATAAGATGAACACAAAACCGTTATACCCGAACCGCGAGCTTCCAGTATTCCTACTTGCTTAGAACCAAACTCACGGGAACTGTATTTGCCAAAACTATTGAGCACAAAAACGCGGATATGATTGACGGAACTATGGCTACAAGAAAGCCGCTTCATTTCCACCTGATATCTGTTCAACTTGACTGCTCCACTTTTTTCTACTTCGTTCTTTGGAATTTAATATCAGCAAAATAAATATTTTAAAATTTAAAAATAACCTCTTTTCCTGATTCATAATATTATCCATAAAAATTCAATCGAAGGATCTACATCCTTAAAA